>NC_137883.1:30781423-30858371 GCF_963924005.1 Protomyctophum bolini
AATAAAGTGGTGACGAAATAAATACGTTTTTAACAATCTCTTAAAACCGTCGACAGACTCTGCATTCTTCAGCTCAAGGGGCATGGGGGCGTTCCACAAAGTGGGGGGCGACCACTTCAAATGCGCGGTCGGTCACCCTTCGTTTTGAGTCTGGTTGTATAGGGATAGACAGAAGGCCTTTATCGGAGGACCTGAGTGAACGTGTGTTAGGTTTAGCATGCAGTAATTCAGAGATGTAGATTGGAGCCAGTCCGTGTAATGCTTTGTATGTTATTAAGAGAATTTTGAAATTGATCCTGGATTTGACGGGCAACCAATGGAGTGTAGCAACTAGCAAGTACGTGGGAGCTCTTGCCTCGTTCCTCGTTCCTGGACTATGCTTTCAAGCTTCTGGTCATTTCCTTGTATACCTCTTTGTTTTTGCATTTTTTGGACTGCTTAGTTTCTGCCAGTATTTGCCTTATTTGTATAAGTTTGCCTGTTTTCTGCGTTATTCAATAAATGCTTAGATTACACTCTGCTTTGCTGGTCGTACCTCTGCACCATAGACTGTAAAAAATATGGACAAAGCGTTCCGCGGGTCTAACATGAACTTAAAATGAAGCCTGTCAGTCCTTGCAATGGAAGTCGCCATCTTTCTAGATCCGTTTTGGCCCAGTTGAGGCCAGCTGGCCCATTGGCTGGCCCAGACAACGAGGCGGGACTTCCCCCCTTCTTCTTCGTTGGTTTTTATTTTGACTCGAGTGGGAGGGGGATCCCGTTCATAGACTGTAACGGTAGCCACGCCCCTCAGAACATGCGTGACTTTATGGTCATTTTTTTTATAAATGGGACCATAATTTTCCAAAAAGAATATTATGACATTAGAAATGAGACTTTAAACTAGTGACTGAAAGCAAAAAGTATTCATGACCATGTTTATTAAGGTAATACAGTCTAGGTGAAGTTGGGCCAAAATACATGGACTTCTATGGGGCTATGGGTTTTTCTGGGTCCAGTGACAGCGCCACAACAGGCCATTATATGAACTTTCATTTCCTTAGTGGCTTCACAAAATATCTGTCTGACTGCCCCCCTGCTCTGCACTTGGGTTCAGTACATTTTTGCCACCGTGACACGCCTTAAATACCACACACACACCACCATAAATACCGCCTTAAATACCACACACACACCACCCAGAACCACACACACCACCATACCTAGTGCAAAAGAGGGGAAGAACATCACCTCAAACCCTTCGCCCCCTACCCTGTCTGCCCTCTGCAAGGACTACGTTAAGGAGTGTTATTGACAGGGGGTGAATACTTAGTTTAGACTAGTCGTTGGTTAGACATGGGTTAAGGTTAGGTGGGTGCGGTACTTAATTTAGACAGTTTTTGGTTTAGACTAGTCATTAGTTAGACCAGTCATCAGTCCTACAACTACAACCTATCTCAAACCCTCACCCTAAACCTAACCTTTAGTGAGGTTTAGGGGGGTGCATACTTAGTTTAGACTAGTCATGACTCATTGGTATCAGTCAAAAAACACGTGTGCGCGCGCGCGCGCACACACACACACACACACACACACACACACACACACACACACACACACACACCCCTCGGGTACTTCCTCAAAGATGGGGTGATTTATCTTCTTGTGCTCACTGTGAGTCAAACAGTCTATTATTGTCAGAAGCACGTTGTTCATGACTCTGGTAGGTTATAAGCTCTTCGTTTCTAAATTCTGCTAACATATACAAATACAATGTTCAGTTATTATTATTACTATTATTATTATCAGAAGCACGTTGTTTATGACTCTGGTAAGTTTCTGTCAGTGTTGTTTTTGGCAGCAAATTTCTATTTTAGTTTTAGTCATAGTCTTTGGACTGAAACTTCATTTAGTTTTAGTCACATTTTAGTCACCTGGAAATGTCTTAGTGTCAGTCTAGTTTTAGTCGACTAAATGTCATAAGATTTTAGTCGACTAAATCTACAGTTGATTTAGTCGACTAAAATGTATTTTGGCGGGCCTTGATGCCGTCGTAATGAGTGTTTTTACACTTGCTGAAAATAGCTGATCTACGAGCTCACAACGCGTCGCAAAACTAACATACAATACAATGTCAGTTATTGTTGTGTGTGTTTATGTGTTTCCTTCTGGTTTCCTATCTTCTCATTTCCATCGTTTATCTCGTATTCCTGATTGGATCCAGTTGGTATGCAGACTTTTGCATTTTCTTAAACCTCATGACGTCAGAGATGACGTCAGAGATGAACGCCACGTGGACAGCAGCGTACTGGGACTACGACATGTCGGAATACAACAGCAGCGACGTCGACGACGTAAGAGAGACCCTACGGCTGTGCTGTTTCTGTCTATGACGAGGAAACCCTTTATTTGTGTTGTAAATAAGATAAGGGAGACCCTACGGCTTCTGGTATTTCTGTGTTGTGATTGGAGGGGGAGGAGGAGGTGTACCTGTGTTGTGATTGGAGGAGGAGGAGGTGTACCTGTGTTGTGATTGGAGGAGGAGGAGGTGTACCTGTGTTGTGATTGGAGGAGGAGGAGGTGTACCTGTGGTGATTTATGCTCTGTGATTGGAGGAGGAGGAGGAGGAGGTGTACCTGTGTGGTGATTGTTGCTCTGTGATTGGAGGAGGAGGAGGAGGAGGTGTACCTGTGGTGATTTATGCTCTGTGATTGGAGGAGGAGGAGGAGGTGTACCTGTGTGGTGATTTATGCTCTGTGATTGGAGGAGGAGGAGGAGGAGGTGTACCTGTGTGGTGATTGTTGCTCTGTGATTGGAGGAGGAGGAGGAGGTGTACCTGTGTGGTGATTGTTGCTCTGTGATTGGAGGAGGAGGTGTGTACCTGTGTGGTGATTGTTGCTCTGTGATTGGAGGAGGAGGAGGAGGAGGAGGTGTACCTGTGTGGTGATTGTTGCTCTGTGATTGGAAGAGGAGGAGGAGGAGGTGTACCTGTGTGGTGATTGTTGCTCTGTGATTGGAGGAGGAGGTGTGTACCTGTGTGGTGATTGTTGCTCTGTGATTGGAGGAGGAGGTGTGTACCTGTGTGGTGATTGTTGCTCTGTGATTGGAGGAGGAGGAGGTGTACCTGTGTGACCGGACGGGGGACAACGATCTGGGTGCGCGGCTCTCCCATCTCTACTTCCTCATGTTCCTCCTCAGCCTGCTGGGGAACGGCCTGGTGCTGCTCATCATCTACAGGTGAGCTCCCATTGGTCCTCATCTATACAGGTGAGCTCTGATTGGTCATCGTCTACAGGTGAGCTCTGATTGGTCCTCATCTATACAGGTGAGCTCTGATTGGTCCTCATCTACAGGTGAGCTCTGATTGGTCCTCATCTATACAGGTGAGCTCTGATTGGTCATCGTCTACAGGTGAGCTCTGATTGGTCATCATCTACAGGTGAGCTCCCATTGGTCCTCATCTATACAGGTGAGCTCTGATTGGTCATCGTCTACAGGTGAGCTCTGATTGGTCCTCATCTATACAGGTGAGCTCTGATTGGTCCTCATCTACAGGTGAGCTCCCATTGGTCCTCATCTATACAGGTCTTTTTTTCGAAGTCTCCTGAACTCATTGGTTTCAAATTCCCTGTCGTATACGTGGCGTCTCCAGTAGCTAAAGAGTGCCGGGCTGCGCCCCGAAAATAACTGATCTACAAGCTTGTAGATCTGCCATTTTCGCTATGTTGGGCCAAAAGTGCCTGTCCCTCTAAGAGTCTCTGCACGTGCCTGGAGACGGGCACGTTGTCTCTCTCTCTCTCTGTCTCTCTCTCTCTCTGTCTCTCTGTCTCTGTCTCTCTCTCTCTCTCTCTCTCTCTCCCTCCCTCCCCTCTGCTCCAGGTTTGAGAAGCTGACCACAGTGACCAACATCTTCCTGCTCAACCTGGTGGTCTCCGACCTCGTCTTCATGTCCAGCCTCCCATTCTGGGCTGTCTACCACCAGATGTCCTCCTGGGTGTTCGGAAGGTAACTCACCACTAACTGACCACTGTACAACCAGATGACCTCCTGGGTGATGGGAAGGTAACTGACCACTAACTGACCACCAGCAGCAGGGTTGATTTTGACAGAACTCTTGAATAGTTTTCATTTAAGTTTTGGTCGCATTTTAGTCACCCGGAATGTTTTGGTATGTTAGTCTAGTTTTAGTCTAGGTGATTTAGTCGACTAAAATGTGTTTTGGCGTGCCTTGATGCCGTCGTAAATGACTGATTTTACACTTGCTGAAAATAGCCGATCTACAAGCTCACAACGTGTCGTGCTGCGACACGTTGCGAGCTTGTAGATCTGCCATTTTCAGCATGCAACCAAGTGTGAAATGACGTATACTGGATCTCTTGTCCACCACTAGTCCCTTCCTAACATTTTAGTCTAGATTTTATCTGTTGATGAAATTGTCAGTATATTTAGTCTTAGTTATCATTTAGTTTCCATTTAGTTTTCGTCAGTGGCAAATCGTGTGTTTTGTTTTTGATTGGCTCCTCTAGGGTCATGTGCAAGCTGGTCAGCTCCGCCTACTTCCTGGGTTTCTACAGCTCGGTGCTCTTCTTGGCGCTGATGACCTTTGACCGGCACCTGGCCGTGGTCTACTCCCTGGCACCAAGGTCAGCAAGGTCAAGGTCAATGTTCTCCCCGTGTCCCCTAGGGTAGGTACCCTCACATGTTCTCCCCGTGTCCCCCTAGGGTAGGTACCCTCACATGTTCTCCCCGTGTCCCCTAGGGTAGGTACCCTCACATGTTCTCCCCGTGTCCCCTAGGGTAGGTACCCTCACATGTTCTCCCCGTGTCCCCTAGGGTAGGTACCCTCACATGTTCTCCCCGTGTCCCCCTAGGTTAGGTACCCTCACATGTTCTCCTCCCTGTGTCCCCTAGGGCAGGTACCCTCACATGTTCTCCCCTTGTCCCCTAGGGTAGGTACCCTCAAATGTTCTCCCCGTGTCCCCCTAGGTTAGGTACCCTCACATGTTCTCCCCGTGTCCCCTAGGGTAGGTACCCTCACATGTTCTCCCCGTGTCCCCCTAGGTTAGGTACCCTCACATGTTCTCCCCGTGTCCCCTAGGGTAGGTACCCTCACATGTTCTCCCCGTGTCCCCCTAGGTTATAGGTACCCTCACATGTTCTCCTCCCTGTGTCCCCTAGGGCAGGTACCCTCACATGTTCTCCCCGTGTCCCCTAGGGTAGGTACCCTCACATGTTCTCCCCGTGTCCCCTAGGGTATGTACCCTCACATGTTCTCCCTGTGTCCCCTAGGGTAGGTACCCTCACATGTTCTCCTCCCTGTGTCCCCTAGGGCCGGTACCCTCACATGTTCTCCCCGTGTCCCCTAGGGCAGGTACCCTCACATGTTCTCCCCGTGTCCCCCTATAGGTTAGGTACCCTCACATGTTCTCCTCCCTGTGTCCCCTAGGGCAGGTACCCTCACATGTTCTCCCCGTGTCCCCCTAGGGCAGGTACCCTCACATGTTCTCCCCGTGTCCCCTAGGGTAGGTACCCTCACATGTTCTCCCCGTGTCCCCTAGGGTAGGTACCCTCACATGTTCTCCCCGTGTCCCCTAGGGTAGGTACCCTCACATGTTCTCCCCGTGTCCCCTAGGGTAGGTACCCTCACATGTTCTCCTCGTGTCCCCTAGGGTAGGTACCCTCACATGTTCTCCTCGTGTCCCCTAGGGTAGGTACCCTCACATGTTCTCCCCGTGTCCCCTAGGGTAGGTACCCTCACATGTTCTCCTCGTGTCCCCTAGGGTAGGTACCCTCATATGTTCTCCTCGTGTCCCCTAGGGTAGGTACCCTCACATGTTCTCCCCGTGTCCCCTAGGGTAGGTACCCTCACATGTTCTCCCCATATGGCCAGCCGGGGCGCCTGATGGAGGGGAAAGGAACTGGTCGGAATAACGTGTTCCTTCCACACGCTACGTCCGGTTGGGGGAAACTCACCCCTGTCACGTTAAAAGCAGTTTGGACTCCTCATGCATAGAAGGAGGCATGAGGTCAGTCCGCTGCCCCCCCCCCCCCCCCCCCCCAGGTTGGCAGAGGAAGTGTAGCTCCCAGGATTACATTAGATAATTGCGTGAACTTGTAGATCTGCTATTTTCACAATATTAACCCATTCTGAACGGGAACCCATTTTGGTATTAGCATCATGTTATGCTTTAGCTATGAAAAATAGCAGATCTACAAGCTCATAGCACGCCACTCGGTGGCGCGCTACGAGCTTGTAGATCTGCTACTTTTGAAAAAGAAAAACATTTTTTCCTTTTTTTTTAGAATCTGATCTCAGGTCAGAATGGGTTAATCAGACCAGTGTGTTTCCAGTGGAAACCTCGTATGAATCTGATCTCAGGTCAGAATGGGTTAATCAGACCAGTGTGTGTCCAGTGGAAACCTCGCATGAATCTGATCTCAGGTCAGAATGGGTTAATCAGACCAGTGTGTGTCCAGTGGAAACCTCGTATGAATCTGATCTCAGGTCAGAATGGGTTAATCAGACCAGTGTGTGTCCAGTGGAAACCTCGCATAAATCTGATCTCAGGTCAGAATGGGTTAAAACAAAGTGCTTCCCCATAACCTAACCGTCTGCACCGTCAGGCTGCGCAGGCGCAGCTACGCCGTGGCGTCGTGCGCGGCGGTGTGGCTGCTCAGCGGGCTGGCGTGCGTCCGTCCCATGATCCTCTACACCACGTACGTCCACATGGGGGCGCTGTTCTGCGAGGAGCACCCCGGGGACCGCCTGGCGGGCCATCCCGCCGTGGACCTGGGGGCGCTGCGGGCGGCCGGGAAGTTCCTGCAGCTGGGCCTCTTCTTCCTGTTCCCGCTGGCGCTCATAGTGTACTGCTACGTCAGGTTGTGCACGCACACACACACACACACACACACACACACACACACACACACACACACACACACAGAGAACACACACACACGCACACAGAGAACACACACACACACACACACGCACGCACGAACGCACACACGCACGCACGCACACAGACACGCACACACACACACACACACACACACACACACACACACACACACACACACACACAGAGAACACACACACGCACACAGAGAACACACACACGCACGCACGCACGCACACACGCACGCACGCACGCACGCACGCACACAGACACGCACACACACACACGCACGTGCTGCGACACGTTGCGTGCTTGTATACATCGGCTATAGAGCGTCGCGCATGTCGGACCATCGCTTTTTCGCATCGCAGCGACGGTCCCCCCCGCTGCGGAGCGGACCGTTGCCCCGTCGGCTAGATGCTGTCGGAAAATAGTCCGCCTCCCGCAGTCCCGCCCCCTCGACAGACCCGGAAAAGAAATCGCCGTTCATTTTCCTCGTAGGCATTTCCTAAAGTATTTATTTAAAGACGGTTACGCCGCGGACAAAGACAACTCGGATCGTGACAAATCATGACGACAAACACAATATTTTGGGGCCGATCAAATCATTAGAAAGAAGAAAATAAAGGCAGGAGACAACACTATTTTGTTTTTGTTTTTCTTCTTATAAATGATTTGATCGGACCAAAACATTGTGTTCATTGTCATGATTCGTCACGATCCGAGTTGGCTTTGTCCGCGGCGTAACCGTCTTTAAATAAATACTTTAAGAAAAGCCTATGGGGCCAAATGCATTGGGATTCATTTCCTGGGCCACTCGTTGTTCTGAAAGGGGGAGGGACTGCGACGTGTAAAAACACTCATACTCATTACGACGGCATCAAGGTCCACAAAATCCTATGATATTTAGTCGACTAAAACAAGTCTCTGTAACGGTGTATCTTGTATCGTATATAGGACTTAGAGTATATATACAATAGAGAAGGCACACAGAGGAAACCCTGAGGCCAAATGGACATAGTGGCCGGATTTGTCATTGCAGCTCGAGCCAGCGCTGGTCCGTTGACTATCATTGCGCACGTTCATGTGTTTGAGGCCATGACACGCACAAACGGCACAATGATAGTCAACGGCAGCGCGTTCATGTGTTTGAGGCAAATCCATCCCAGAATGCACTCTGTTCCTACACGGAAGGAGGAGTGAAATCGCCTCATGCGCTTTTGAATAACTTAATGCAACTCGGGTGTCTTCTCTATTCATATATAACTCTATGGTTTAGGATCTCCGTCACGGTGCTGTCCTCCATGATGGTGTCCAAGCTGCGGACGGTGCGTCTCATCCTGCTCATCGTGCTGCTGTTCTTCGTGTGCTGGGCGCCCTACAACGTGGTGCTGCTCCTGCTCGACAGCGCCACCACCTGCCGGGAGGTCCAGGCGCTGGGCTATTCCCTGCAGGTCAGTACAGCGCCACCACCTGCCGGGAGGTCCAGACGCTGGGCTATTCCCTGCAGGTCAGCTAGTGTCCACTGAAACCACGTGACCAAACTGTGACTACTGTAACACAATCAGCCGCCGGGATTTCTTTTCTCAAAATAGCTCGGGGGGGGGGGGGGGGGGGGGGGGGGGGGGGGGTGCCAGGAAGATATGGCATGCTTTGTTTGTCGTTGTGAGCTTGTAGATCTGCTATTTTTGTACACCTTTTCAATTCCGTACTTTTACTTGTATACAGAAGTAGTTCTAAATTGCAGTATTAGCACTTTTACTTAAAGGTATATTCAGTGATTTCACTCAAAAAACCTTAGGTTTCATTTTTGGCTGGACCCAACTCCTTATATGGTCAGCAGACTCTATAGTATAGAGGGGATTATCACAACAAAACAAAAAAAATATGTGATATTTGAATTAAGTGAAATCACTGAATATACCTTTAAGTAAAACAATGGAGTGCTTCTCCCACCACTGTCAACAGGTCACGCGCAACATGGCGTACCTGTACTTCTGCGTCAGTCCCGTGTTCTACACCTTCGTGGGGAAGAAGTTCCAGCGCCACTTCCGCCACCTGGTGGCCAGACGCGTCCCGTGGCTGAGGAGGGAGCGCCGCGGCCGCCGCGCGCCTTCTAGCGCCAGCCGGGGGAGCCGGTCCGTCGCTCTCTCCTCCCGGAGCAACACCACGCAGTGCAGCGTCTCCACCGCCGCGGCGTTCACACCGCTGGTGACGGCCAAAGACGCCAATCCCATCAGCGGCTCCGCCGCCGCGGCGTTCACACCGCTGGCGACGGCCGAGGATACCGAGCTTCAAAGCGACGTAGCTCTTTAAAGGGGTTTTAAAGGACAATTCCGGACAATTCTGGTCGCGTGCAGGTGCACACATGCACGCGCACACATGCACCCTGACATTCTGAATTGAATATGTTACTAATTTAATTTCTGCTTTGATCCATTCATTGATTCATTAACATGATAAATAAATGAGTAAATAAATAATAATGAGAGTAGAATAGGACAAAAACAGGTTTTTGTTTTGTACAGCATGACTTTTTAATGTAACCGGAAGTTATGTCATCACTCCAAAATGGCGGAGGTATGGGCGCTAGTTGTTACTGTTCTTGTTCTATATAATCTCTTCGGCCGTATAGTCTGAAAGCCACCTCTTAGCCCGTATAGCCCCTCCCCTAGCCTCGACGACCTTAAAGGACAACTTTATTTTTTCATGGTTCATGTTTTAGGTTGTTATTAGAGAAAGTAAAAGATGAGTGTAATTGTTTTTTCATTTGCTTCTTTCTTTCGTTTCAGGGATTTTAGCTCTTTTTGACAGGGGGGGGGGCGGGGCATTCGAACATGGGGCTAAATATGTATTTTGTACAACATTTTATGGTGATTTATTTTTGTATTATTTACTATAGTCCTAATAAACCCCAGGGAATTACATCTGACCACAAAACATCACGAGATCTACTGATTGTGAAGGTAGCCTACTTGGGGAAGGCTTATACTGTGTGTATATATGCTCAATATGTCAGTTTGTCACATTCAATTGATCCTGTGATCTTTTGTGGCCAGATGTAATTTATTGGGGTCTAGTAGGACTATACTAAATAATAAAAAAAGAAATCGCCATAAAATACATATTTAGCCCCATGCTCGAATGCCCCCGCCCCCTGTCAAAAACTGCTACAATCCCTAAAACGAAAGAAAGCAGCAAATGAAAGAAAATTAACACTCATATTTTAGTTTCTCTAATAACCTAAAACAGGGATACTCAAATAGATTTACCTGTGGGCCACATTACAAAAATGGCAAGGGGCCAGGGGCCAGTAGATAAAATTACGACATTAATGATATATAACTTCTCTCTTTCAATTGCTTTATTTTCGCAAAATGTATCAAAGTACAATGTGCATGCACACAATATGTAAATAAATAAATGTGTTACATTTTCTTGCATAAACACAAAGAGCTGTTTCCATAACTGCACAAATTATTGCACATAACATGAGTAGCTGTTATAATAACATAATAACATAACATGAGTAGCTCTTTGCCTGCCTGCCTGTCTGTCTGTCTGTCTGTCTGTCTGTCTGTCTTCCTGCCTGTCCAATTGTCCATGAGTAGCTGTCTGCCTGCCTGTCCAATTCTCCATGAGTAGCTGTCTGTCTGCCTGTCTATGAGTAGCTGTCTGACTGCCTGCCTGTCCAATTCTCCATGAGTAGCTGTCTGTCTGTCTGCCTGTCTATGAGTAGCTGTCTGCCTGCCTGCCAGCCAGCAAGTTGGTTAACAGAAAATAAATTGTTATGGCTGAGTAAAATAAAATACAATAAACACAATTTGCCTGAAAATAGATTACCCAGCTATGACCTTTTTCATGAAAAAAAATGAGTAGTGATATGGCTGACTGAGTCAAATAAAACAATCTACCTAAAAAGATAGCTATAAGTGAAGAGCAATTTCCGCAATTTCTGCAATTACCATTTCCGCAATTTCCTCAATTCGCATTTCCGCATTTCCGCAATTTCCATTTACACCATTTCCGCAATTTCCGCAATTTCCGCAATTACAATTTCCGCAATTTCCGCAATTTCAGCAATTTCCATTTCCGCAATTTCCGCAATTTCCGCAATTTCCATTTCCATTTCCAACTATTAATGGCAGCTGGGTTTCATCATTCAAATAAAATAGAATTCTGTCCGTTTAGCTATAAAATTATGTCAGGGAATAGGGATACACAGTATATGTCTTTCATTTGCATTGCATCTCCCCCCCCCCCCCCCCAAGCTTTTATTTTCGTTCGAGTAATAGTACAACTCTAATAGTATTACTTATAATAATGTAATTAAAGATAACTTCATTCAGATTTATTAATTTTTATTTCATTTTCCAGATTTTTTTTTCTTCTTTTTTTTAGATTTTCATTGGTGGGCCAGTCATAATGGTCCCGCGGGCCTGATGTGGCCCGCGGGCGTGAGGTTGAGTATCACTGACCTAAAACATGAACCTTGGTTGAAAAAAACTAAAGTTGTCCTTTAAAGGCTCAACTTATCATGTTATCTCTAGACTTAGCACTCTATAGTGTATAATTATGTATAGTTTCACTCTATAGTGTATAATTATGTATAGCCAATCACCAGGGTTGCCACATTGACTGAGAGGGAAACAAGCAACCAGGTCTATGAAAATGTTAACAGGCCAGATAAAGTCAGAAAATCCGAAAATAAATCTACAATAAGCAACAATATAGCTGACTGTCAAACATCATTGTCCAATGTTGTTTTAGAGCAGTGGTTCTCAAACATTTTCATGTCATGGACCACTAATATTCTAAATATAATAATATAGTAAATATATATATTATATATACATATATATATATATATATATATATATATGTATATATAATATATATATTTACTATATATATATTTGCTGTTCATATATTCAGAACGGGTAAGGACTAGTAGTGTATAATTATGTATAGCTTCATTAGACATTCCACCGACATTCCACCCATGAGACAATTTTGCCGATATTGATATCCAATATAATTATTTGCTATCATGGCCGATAACCGATATAACCGACGTCGATATGATCTCATTCTGAATTAAAATATATCATTATTTTGTCCATTCTGAAAAAAGGCTGAATTTGAAAAGAAAAAAAAGCAAAGCCTCTTCATTCCAGAACTATAGGGATCCACCGTTATTGAAATGTTGGCTCATATCCCAACGTAAACATTATATAATATATGTATTTAATACATATATATAAATGTTGGCTCATATCCAACATAAACATTATATAATATATGTATTTAATATATATATATATATATATATATATATATATATATATATATATATATAAATGTTGGCTCATATCCCAACATAAACTGCTTGAAAAGTAATATTTATTTTTTAAATTATTGACTCTTTCAAAAGCTTCCCCAGAAAACACTGATATAATTTGCAGCCTTCATCGTCACAAATGAATAAATTAATAAATGTATTTTTTTTTCCAACATGATTATAATAAAATTAAATATCTGATTAATCTGATATATTATTTTTACAGATACCGATTACCGATTCACTGATTTAAGGCCAATATCGTCCGATATACCGATGTGTTTGCAGATTAATCTCCCATCACTGATGTGATGTGTTGTTCTTGCTTACTTCATGTGTGAGTCGCTTTATTGAATACATTTAACGTTTTGTCAGATAAGTTTACGGTAAGAATTCGGCTACTTTCTCCTTTTTCCTGTCTTGTTCTCTTCTTGTGTCCATATACCAACCGTTGTTTTGCATAATTATACTGTATACTAATTTGAATAATGTTATGATGTTGATTTATCATCATAATAGCTGAGCTCCATTCCTGTCCATGTGCATTTTGGAGTCTGGTTTGTTCTCTCTTTGTCTCTCTCTCTCTCTCTCTCTCTCTCTCTCTCTCTCTCTCTCTCTCTCTCTCTCTGTGTATCTCTTCTTTGCCATCAGTGCTTCAAGACATCACGAACAAATTATTATTTTTTACATTGCTAATTAAAAGAAACCAAGGACCATTCCAGGCTGAACACCAACCAGCAGGTGGCACTAATGCAATAGAACAACATGCGCACACAAACAGCAACTCCTCCTCCCTTCTTTCCAGTATGAGGAAACAGAAGGAGAAGAAGTGACGTAATTCCGTGCAACACGGAAGTAGTTCCGGTGCTTCGGTTCATGCTAACAGGCTAAAGCTAAGCCAACACACATTAGATTACATTGTGTTTGTTTTCGTTTATCTTTTGTAACTCTATATATTTACACTGTGAACAAAATAATAACACACGCTTTAGTTGTTATTGTTGTTTACATTCTTCAGGGACGTCCCGTTTACTCTGCGGTGAGTTTAAACCCCACGCTGTGTTTGTTTACTAACATGCAGCGTCGCTAAAACCATATGGACCCTTATAATATTATTCCATTTGGTTTCACTGTTACGCTCTCAACAGTTAACATTTGGTGTTTTAAATAAACAACATCTGCATTGTTATTTAAAGAATAAGTACTTTTACACAGCATTGAATTGTGGACAAAATCTCCTCCAAAGACAACATAATAATTATAGTCTCTTTTAGTTAGTTGGGGCTGAGAGGCTAATTTGTTTACTTGTATTTGTTTATTTGGATCCCCATTAGCTACTACCTTTAGTAGCAGCTACTCTTCCTGGGGCTCCACACCTACAATACATTATAATTACATCATATTAAATACATTTTACAAGACTGTAAGAAAAACAGTTTAAAAAAAAAAAATACAACTAAATATAAAACAATTGATTGATAAATATAACATCGCAAACCATGAATACAATTTCAGTTTGAGTAGCCTATACCGTTCAGTATGAAAGATTTTAAACAGTGTTCAATGACCATCAAAAGCAAGTGACATGAGATATTTCTTTAACTTATTTTTAAAAATGTGATCTACTTGTTGCCTGTCTGATTTGTGATATGCAGCTCTCTCATTGCTCTATATATTACTGTGTGTTGCATTGCATTTGTTTTTGAGATGGGAAAAAGACCTTGTGCTGAATGTCTGGTATTGTAGGTTGTGTTCATCAGAGCTGAACTTCAGTCTAAATGGTGGTTCCGTGGCTCAAATGGGTCTGAGAGGCTAAATGTCATCAAATGGTGGTCCGTGGCTCAAATGGGTCTGAGAGGCTAAATGTCATCAAATGGTGGTTCCGTGGCTCAAATGGGTCTGAGAGGCTAAATGTCATCAAATGGTGGTTCCGTGGCTCAAATGGGTCTGAGAGGCTAAATGTCATCAAATGGTGGTTCCGTGGCTCAAATGGGTCTGAGAGGCTAAATGTCATCAAATGGTGGTTCCGTGGCTCAAATGGGTCTGAGAGGCTAAATGTCATCAAATGGTGGTCCGTGGCTCAAATGTGAATGTAATGCACCATCTATGTAAAGGTGTGTGTGTGTGTGTGTGTGTGTGTGTGTGTGTATATAATTAATGCACAATCTGTGTTTTTTACAGTCTTTTGACAACAGACTCCACTAACCTCCATCTTTACAGTCTTTTGACAACAGACTCCACTAACCTCCATCTTTACAGTCTTTTGACAACAGACTCCACTAACCTCCATCTTTACAGTCTTTTGACAACAGACTCCACTAACCTCCATCTTTACAGTCTTTTGACAACAGACTCCACTAACCTCCATCTTTACAGTCTTTTGACAACAGACTCCACTAACCTCCATCTTTACAGTCTTTTGACAACAGACTCCACTAACCTCCATCTTTTCTGCTGCCGTTCTTTCCCAGACGCCTGTCGTGGCATTGATGCTGATCCCGAGCGGAGGCTTTCAGAATGTTCCCCCACGGCGGTGTGGGGTCAGGGTGGCGGTCCCCGCAGCATCCCGCCCGGACAGGCCTGTTAGGACCCCCTCCTAACGCTCGGCGTCCAGCCCAGAACGGCCTGCTGGGTCCCGGACCCCCAAACCTGCAGCATCAACCACTCGCCAATAACGGCAGGTGAGCTTGAGAAGACCATTTTATTTACCTGGCATAGTGTCGACCCCTTTACCCCTGTGTGGGATCACTGGTTAGACTGGCATAGTGTCGACCCCTTTACCCCTGTGTGGGATCACTGGTTAGACTGGCATAGTGTCAACCCCCTTACCCCCTGTGTGGGATCACTGGTTAGACTGGCATAGTGTCAACCCCTTACCCATGTGTGGGATCACTGGTTAGACTGGCATAGTGTCAACCCCCTTACCCCCTGTGTGGGATCACTGGTTAGACTGGCATAGTGTCGACCCCTTACCCCTGTGTGGGATCGGTGGTTAGACTGGCATAGTGTCGACCCCTTACCCCTGTGTGGGATCGCTGGTTAGACTGGCATAGTGTCGACCCCTTACCCCCTGTGTGGGATCACTGGTTAGACTGGCATAGTGTTGACGACCCCTTACCCCCTGTGTGGGATCACTGGTTAGACTGGCATAGTGTCGACCCCTTACCCCTGTGTGGGATCACTGGTTAGACTGGCATAGTGTCGACCCCTTACCCCTGTGTCTGATCACTGGTTAGACTGGCATAGTGTCGACCCCTTACCCCTGTGTGGGATCACTGGTTAGACTGGCATAGTGTTAACCCCTTACCCCTGTGTGGGATCACTGGTTAGACTGGCATAGTGTCGACCCCCTTACCCCTGTGTGGGATCGCTGGTTAGACTGGCATAGTGTCAACCCCTTACCCCTGTGTCGGATCGCTGGTTAGACTGGCATAGTGTCAACCCCCTTACCCCTGTGTCTGATCACTGGTTAGACTGTAGGGCTGTCACGATTCGCCTAGTCCACGATTCAATTCAATTTTCGATTTGCAGCTCACGATTCGATTCGATGTTCGATTCGCTATCACGATTCGCCTAGTCCACGATTCAATTCAATTTTCGATTTGAAGCTCACGATTTGCTTCGATGTTTGATTACATTTTTTCAATAAATTTTTTTAAAACCTCCTTTTTCAGCATTGAGGGCTATATTCATTATAATTTAGGCCAATACCTTGGTTTGTAAAGAAAAACACTTGTTTCCCAATAAGTCACATTTATTTTCTATAAATAACAAATCAGAATGAGAATAATAAAAGGTTTAACAACTTTGGGTTTTATGCCCTAACATTTTTTTTAATGTTTCTTTAAGATGAGATGACTTGTAACATTCTTGTTAAGCTCTAAGTAAGTAAAGGAAAGAAAAAAAAAGACAAATAGTATATAGACCCATCTGTTGTTAGTGCAATTTGATCTGCATGGCTCAGCCCTTCAGTGATTTGTGCCCTCACTTTATCATACATGCCAGGCAACACACGCGTGGTCATATGCGACCTGCATGGCATTTTGTAACGTGGTTCTGCTGTTCTGCAACTCTCATTAAATATTGAAAGCCAGCGTTTTCCACCATTGAAAGTGGTCGCATGTCTGCAGCTATGCAGACCGCAACTCCGTGCGTTAATTGTTTTGCACGGGGCGAATTAGCTGAGAGCTTTTCTCTATAAGAATCTAGAATATAGTTGGCTGTGTTGTTGTCTTTGGGAGGCACACTATTTTCCGACAGCATTCTAGCCGACGGGGCAACGGTCCGCTCCGCAGCGGGGGGACCGTCGCTGCGATGCGAAAAAGCGATGGTCCGACATGCGCTGCTCCCGTGCTTGCGGTTAGGGTGATGTCTGCTAAGATACTGGCCCATATTTGACGTGTTGCCTTTGGGATACGGCACTCGTCTTCTTTTCCACACTTATTTCCGTGTATCATCGTCGTCGCCGCTGTCTACAACAGCACTGGCCATGTGAAACGCAACAGCGGTCTCGTTGTCTCACTTCTGTCAACTCCTCTCTCCTCTCTCTCTTTCTCTCTCTGTGTGTGTGTGGGTGTGGCACGGCTCCGATACAGCTGGCTTTTCGTCTCTTTTTTTTCTCCATGCATTCGCATGGGCGGAATGGCCCGGCCGCTCGCGGAAGTAAAAACATAAAACATCGCGAGACGGTGTGTCATTTCGATACACTGAATCGAACGTCAATTTCGATTCAATTTCGATTCGTATCGAGAATCGTGACAGCCTTATTAGACTGGCATAGTGTCAACCCCCTTACCCCTGTGTGGGATCGCTGGTTAGACTGGCATAGTGTCGACCCCTTACCCCTGTGTGGGATCGCTGGTTAGACTGGCATAGTGTCAACCCCCTTACCCCTGTGTGGGATCACTGGTTAGACTGGCATAGTGTCGACCCCTTACCCCTGTGTGGGATCACTGGTTAGACTGGCATAGTGTCGACCCCTTACCCCCTGTGTGGGATCACTGGTTAGACTGGCATAGTGTCAACCCCTTACCCCTATGTGGGATCACTGGTTAGACTGGCATAGTGTCGACCCCTTACCCGCTGTGTGGGATCACTGGTTAGACTGGCATAGTGTCGACCCCCTTACCCCTGTGTGTGATCACTGGTTAGACTGGCATAGTGTCAACCCCTTACCCCTGTGTGTGATCACTGGTTAGACTGGCATAGTGTCGACCCCCTTACCCCTGTGTGGGATCACTGGTTAGACTGGCATAGTGTCAACCCCCTTATCCCCTGTGTGGGATCACTGGTTAGACTGGCATAGTGTCGACCCCCTTACCCCCTGTGTGGGATCACTGGTTAGACTGGCATAGTGTCAACCCCCTTACCCCCTGTGTGGGATCACTGGTTAGACTGGCATAGTGTCAACCCCCTTATCCCCTGTGTGGGATCACTGGTTAGACTGGCATAGTGTCAACCCCCTTTACCCCTGTGTGGGATCACTGGTTAGACTGGCATAGTGTCGACCCCCTTACCCCTGTGTCTGATCACTGGTTAGACTGGCATAGTGTCGACCCCCTTACCCCTGTGTGGGATCACTGGTTAGACTGGCATAGTGTCGACCCCCTTACCCCTGTGTCTGATCACTGGTTAGACTGGCATAGTGTCTTACCCCTGTGTCTGATCACTGGTTAGACTGGCATATTCGCAGATACCGATATGACCCGATATCATGCATACTTATTGATGGGTGTACCATTCTTTCCGTGTGTGCGTGCGTGCGTGTTTACTCTGCAGCGGCCATGCTCAAGCCCCGCCCATCACACAACAGTACCAGCGGACGGAGGCGGACCGTTGGGCTTACTCCATGCCGTGGTTGCCCACGCCCCAAGCCGCCGCCGCCGCCGCCCCCCCCAACAACAAAAACACTGCCTACGCCGCCAAACGACGCAAGTAAGACACGCTCCCGTTTGGGGGGGGGGGGGGGGAAGTTTGTTTTTGGGCAGCAAATTTAGATTTTAGTTTTAGTCATTTTAGTCTTTTTTTAATAGTTTTCACTTGTTTTAACCCATTCTGACCTGAGATCAGATTCTACAAATGTCTTCTAAATCCTGACAGTCTTCTGAAAAAGCTATGTTTCTATTTCAGTCGTTCTTGGATTTTTCAAAAATAGCAGACCTACAAGCTCGTAGCGCGCCACTTGGTGGCGCGCTACGAGCTTGTAGATCTGCTATTCTTTTTTTAAATCGAAGAACGACTGACATGGAAACATAGCTTTTTCAGAAAACTGTAAGGATGTAGAAGACAATTTTAGAATCTGATCTCAGGTCAGAACGGTAAACTGTCAGGATGTAGAAGAACATTTTTAGAATCTGATCTCAGGTCAGAACGGTAAACTGTCAAGATGTAGAAGACTTTCATAGAATCTGATCTCAGGTCAGAACGGGTTAAACCGTCTGATGACGACATCCTGTCTGTGTTCGCTCGTCACTCCAGGAGGCCGAACGAAGACCACGCCCCCCAGCAGCATCAGGCCCCGCCCCCCGCCAAGCAACGGCGTGCGGCCACGCCCCCTCCGCTCCCCAAAGACCACGCCCCCAAGCAGCAGCAGCAGCATGCCCCGCCCCCCTCCAAGCAACAACGTCTGGACCCCGCCTCCTCCTCCCCTCCGCCTCCTCCTCCCCCCCGCCACGGAGCGCCAGGTAAGGCGTAAACGTGGCGTTTAGTTTTTACGCATAATAATCGCCAATTTTTTTTTTGCATAATCGACCATTTATATCCATGTTGTTGAAAAATGGCCCAACACAGCTTGTTGTAAATCAAGTTTTATATAATATTGAACGGTCAACTTAAAGGTTTCATGACATTTCATTATAATATTGAACTTTGGTCAACTTAAAGGTGTCATGACATTTCATTATAATATTGAACTTTGGTCAACTTAAAGGTGTCTTGACATTTAATTATAATATTGAACTTTGGTCAACTTAAAGGTTTCATGACATTTCATTATAATATTGAACTTTGGTCAACTTAAAGGTGTCTTGACATTTCATTATAATATTGAACTTTGGTCAACTTAAAGGTGTCATGACATTTCATTATAATATTGAACTTTGGTCAACTTAAAGGTTTCATGACATTTCATTCATTTGTATTCTTCTTTTTCGGTTTTATGACCTCAATGCACCATTTGTCAGCCTTCTTGACTGACCAACCAGCGGGCTCTTCTTTCTGCCTTGTCCCGCCCCCTGGTTCCGGCCTTGTTTACGTTGAATTTGCTAAAACATCGTTTTTGGAAACGACTAAAAACAAACATGATCTGCCCTGCAGTCACCGTGCTGAGCTGTGATGTTCCTTTTGGACTGACACCAGGTTTAAAATAATAATTTAGTGAACAGAATATCAACACGAAGTGAACTGAAACACCTGTTATTTCAGTGGTAGTGGACGGAGAGAGAGAGAGAGGATTCTTGTCCAACCACGACACGGCAACCAATGGGTGCGAAGAGAGGGGCACAACCAGGGGCGGGACTTGACAAAGGGTGGATTGAGCTCAGAAAACCTTAAGTGAAAATCATAATCCCTTTTAACATTTTTAACATTTGTAATAATGTCGCCAGCCGTAACAGCAGGGAGTTCTGTCCAGGAGAAGGACACGCCTCTGGACACGCCTCTGCCTCGGAGTCACAGCAAACTGTACCCCTACGCCTCGGACAAGGTCAGTTAGCCCCTCCCCCTGTACCCCTACGCCTCGGACAAGGTCAGTTAGCCCCTCCCCCTGTACCCCTACGCCTCGGACAAGGTCAGTTAGCCCCTCCCCCTGTACCCCTACGCCTCGGACAAGGTCAGTTAGCCCCTCCCCCTGTACCCCTACGCCTCGGACAAGGTCAGTTAGCCCCTCCCCCTGTACCCCTACGCCTCGGACAAGGTCAGTTAGCCCCTCCCCCTGTACCCCTACGCCTCGGACAAGGTCAGTTAGCCCCTCCCCCTGTACCCCTACACCTCGGACAAGGTCAGAGTGTAGCCATCCAGCAACTCATTCAGATTACCGACACACAGACCTGTACATGAAATATTATATAACCGATCTGTAAAACAGTTAAGGTCCATACACACTGGCGAATTAGCGACGCGATGCGAATAAGCGATCTGAAAATGCGAAATGTTGCATGTTGCAGTTCGCCTGCGAATCTCTGCAAAATACGACACCAGAGCGAACAAATAAAGAGCGAAAACGGTCGCATTTTCGCACATTCGCCACTGATGTGGAAGCTTGCATGGACTTCAATTGTTTTTTTTTAAATGCGAATTATTCGCACGAATATATCGCGTTGCCAATTCGCCAGTGTGTAATGACCTTTACTGTATACTAGGGCTGACCTTCGATTACGTATTTGATGATCGATTCCCGCGTTTCGAACGTCGACGCTTCGAAACCCAACGGGGGGGGGGGGGGGGGGGGTGGTGCGAGGCGGTGCGAGGCGCGCGATGCGCGCGGCGTGCAATGCGCGCGATGCGAGCAGTGACTCTTTGGCTTAAACAACGATATAGCGGAGAGAAAGGCATGCTTGGATTGGTCTCATTTATTTTAAACAATAAGCAACAACTGTTGCAGCCTTCATGAAAGCAGTGAAGCACAAATAATTAGGCTTAATTAAACATCCGACCGTAACAAGTCAACTGCCTGAAACAGGCATTACCTCTCCATCAAATAAAAATATATATAATCCAAACTCCTCTGTCAATTGTAAAAGAACGGTAACATGAATGAACTCTTCAAGCCTGACACAAATAAAATCAACCACGGTTGATTTGATTGATCATAAAGTTAATGTGACTGTGAGTGTGCGTATGGGAAAAAATATATAAACTTCACAGATTATAGATCACTTGGAATTATAACAATCGAGTATTGCCTGAATAATGCCACTAGTGAAATCCCATTTTTTATCGACATGCGATGCCGATGGAGAAATCCCACATAGTTAAATTTACCTCATAGTCATGCTGCATGCGCTGTTGGTCGATGAAGAATTATAATCCAAGGTTTGTCAATCATATTATGGTTTATGGTTGAAAGTAAACCATAATATTAAAGTAAACTTTAAGAAGAGATCTGCAGACTGCAGTGCAGAATGCATGCAGCTCCGCTTGCTAATTGAATTGACATTTGCGCAACTTCACTGCATTACAGTAATTAGTTATTTGCCAGCACCTGCTCCAATATAGGCCTAAATCAAACTTTATTTATATAGCACATTTAAAACAATAAAAGCTGACCAAAGTGCTGTAGGCCTACAGGCTGAAACAAGTGGAGCATCACCATCGGCGCACAAAAAAAAGCATAATTAAAAGACAAAACACAGGCAAATAGTATAGGCTACACAATTACAATAATACGATCAGATGCAATTAAATACCAAAGAGAAAAGGTGTTTTGGTCTGGGTCTGTAGGAGCAAAATCGCCAAAATAAATCTATATGCCTAGTTTAATTCGTGCCATTATACTCAGCCAATATGCACAACGCAGCGCATGAGATTGCAGATCTTTGAATTTTCGGTGCACTGAGCGCTCTCACCATGTGAATCCAAGCAGGTCCTCACAAGTATAATGTAGGCTACACCGCCAGGCTCCACAAGGTTCTCAGCGCAATGGCGCATCGATAAAAGTTGGGATTTTATAGTGGCATTATTCAGGCAATACTCAACAGATTGTTATAATTCCAAGTGATCTATAATCTGTGAAGTTTATATTTTCATTTTCGTGTAAGTAATGTTTTTATATGACTTATCAAACATGGTAGCCTATATTTAATGTCCACTGAGCTCAGTGAGCTGTGGTGCATGCGCTTGCCTTCCTTGTTGTTAACACGGGGGAAAGAGGAGGCGTTGCGAGGTGCTGCGAGGCGCAAGCATGGCTCGCGGACCAAATGGGGCCGTCTCGTGGACCAAAAGCGTCTGCTTTATTTTTAATGACTATTCGATTCAAAATTTAAAAATCGATTCCCGTGCGTATCGATTGAACGTCGATTAATCGTTTTTTTTGGGTCAGCCCTACTGTATACGGTAGTCATACGTCACCCTTCGCCTCCTGTCCCATGCCCTAGAAAGATACTCTGAGAAAGCGAAAACATGACGAAAGAGAAACTCAACCACTGCATCACTCTCACACTCCACCAAGTTCAGATCAAAGAAAGAGAAACTCAACCACTGCATCACTCTCACACTCCACCAAGTTCAGATCAAAGAAAGAGAAACTCAACCACTGCATCACTCTCACACTCCATCAAGTTCAGATCAAAGAAAGAGAAACTCAACCACTGCATCACTCTCACACTCCACCAAGTTCAGATCAAAGAGAGAGAAACTCAACCACTGCATCACTCTCACACTCCACCAAGTTCAGATCAAAGAAAGAGAAACTCAACCACTGCATCACTCTCACACTCCACCAAGTTCAGATCAGGGCTGTGGACTTTTTCAAACAATACTTTAGTCGACTAAAATCTTATAACCTTTAGTCGACTAAAATTAGACCAACACTGTGTGCGTGCAGCTCTCCAGTCAGATGGTGGAGGTCTATGAGTCCTGTCAGTGACCTGTGTGTGTGTGTGTGTGTGTGTGTGTGTGTGTGTGTGTGTGTGTGTGTGTGTGTGTGTGCAGCTCTCCAGTCAGATGGTGGAGGTCTATGAGTCCTGTGTGTGTGTGTGTGTGTGTGTGTGTGTGTGTGTGTGTGTGTGTGTGTGTGTGTGTGTGTGTGTGTGTGTGTGTGTGTGTGTGTGTGTGTGTGTGTGTGTGTGTGTGTGTGTGTGTGTGTGTGTGTGTGTGTGTGTGTGCGTGTGTGTGTGCAGCTCTCCAGTTAGATGGTGGAGGTCTATGAGTCCTGTCAGTGACCTGTGTGTGTGTGTGTGTGTGTGTGTGCAGCTCTCCAGTCAGATGGTGGAGGTCTATGAGTCCTGTCAGTGACCTGTGTGTGTGTGTGTGTGTGTGCAGCTCTCCAGTCAGATGGTGGAGGTCTATGAGTCCTGTCAGCAGCGGCTCAGTGACCTCCAGCAGAAGGAGGTCTTCAGGACGTGGCTGCAGGCCGACATCAACCGACTGTACCCAGGTAACGCACGTAGACACGCACCAACACACGCACACGCACGTAGACACGCACCAACACACGCACACGCACGTAGACACGCACCAACACACGCACGTAGACACGCACCAACACACGCACGTAGACACGCACCAACACACCCATGGACACACGCACGAACATACGCACACGCACACGAACAGGCATTGGCCGGGCTTCTCAAACACGTTTAGTGTAAGACTTATAGTGCCGCACACGCCCTCTTGTGCGCCCTCTTGGGGCGCACAAGAGTTTTTTTTGTGGCTTTCGCAGTGAAGGCCGTCACGATCGGGAGTCGAACCCGCGCCTGTATATATAATTATAATTGGATAAAAATCACACATCGTAACAGAAACTGATTGTGATGTTTGATTGTTTTTAAAGCCGTGTCACAAGGGGGCACGGTGGCACAGTTGGTAGTGCTGTCGCCTCACAGCTAGAAGGTCCTGGGTTCGATTCCCGCTCGGGACGCAGTGGGCGCTGGCGGCGTGTTTCCTCCTCCGCGTCATCAGTGCCCATACCCGAAGGCGGGGTTGGCGATAGGGCCTTTCTGTGTGGAGTTTGCATGTTCTCCCCGTGTCCCCTAGGGTAGGTACCCTCACAAAAAACATGCAGTAATCCTGGTCTCTAAACTGCCTCCCCCTGGCCAGCCGGGGCGCCTGATGGAGGGGAAAGGAACTGGTTGGAATAACGTGTTCCTTCCACACGCTACGTCCAACCAGGGAAACTCCCCCCCTGTCAGGTGTAAAGGAGCAACTTGGACACTCAGGCATGAAGGAAGCATGAGTTCAAGTCCGTTGCTCTCCCCAGGTTGATGGAGTGTGTGTAGAGCCCAGGATCACATTAGATGATTGACACAGGGGTGAAAAATGGGTTACAAAATCGTGGGATAAAAAATATATAAAAAGAAAAAGCCGCGTCACACACACATACAATACAATTATTATTTATTACCATATCAATGCTTTGGCCACGTCTCGCAGTTTCATTATATTTATAGATATTCCTCTGTTATCTTATGTATAGTTCATGATACTTTGTATGTGTGTGATGTATTACCATGTGTTTGGTTCTTGCTTACTGTAAATCGCTCTGGATTAAGAGCATCTGATGAATGCCTAAATGGAAAAATCACTTCAATCAATTCAATCTCTGTCTCTCTGTCTCTCTCTCTCTCAGAGGGTAGACTCTACCTGACAGGTTCGTCTATGAGCGGTCTGGCCTGTAGGAGCAGCGACGCAGACCTGTGTCTGGTTTTGGTACGTACTTAACTTAACCCATTTAGTGTGTGGTTTGAGGTAACGGTGTGGTTGTTATGGTCTGTGTGGTTTGAGGTAACGGTGTGGTTGTTATGGTCTGTGTGGTTTGAGGTAGCGGTGTGGTTGTTATGGTATGTGTTTACTTTGAGGTAGCGGTGTGGTTGTTATGGTCTGTGTGGTTTGAGGTAGCGGTGTGGTTGTTATGGTCTGTGTGGTTTGAGGTAACGGTGTGGTTGTTATGGTCTGTGTGGTTTGAGGTAACGGTGTGGTTGTTATGGTCTGTGTTTACTTTGAGGTAGCGGTGTGGTTGTTATGGTCTGTGTGGTTTGAGGTAACGGTGTGGTTGTTATGGTCTGTGTTTACTTTGAGGTAACGGTGTGGTTGTTATGGTCTGTGTGGTTTGAGGTAACGGTGTGGTTGTTATGGTCTGTGTGGTTTGAGGTAGCGGTGTGGTTGTTATGGTCTGTGTGGTTTGAGGTAACGGTGTGGTTGTTATGGTCTGTGTGGTTTGAGGTAACGGTGTGGTTGTTATGGTCTGTGTTTACTTTGAGGTAACTGTGTGGTTGTTATGGTCTGTGTGGTTTGAGGTAACGGTGTGGTTGTTATGGTCTGTGTGGTTTGAGGTAACTGTGTGGTTGTTATGGTCTGTGTGGTTTGAGGTAACGGTGTGGTTGTTATGGTCTGTGTGGTTTGAGGTAACTGTGTGGTTGTTATGGTCTGTGTGGTTTGAGGTAGCGGTGTGGTTGTTATGGTCTGTGTGGTTTGAGGTAACGGTGTGGTTGTTATGGTCTGTGTGGTTTGAGGTAGCGGTGTGGTTGTTATGGTCTGTGTGGTTTGAGGTAACGGTGTGGTTGTTATGGTCTGTGTGGTTTGAGGTAACGGTGTGGTTGTTATGGTCTGTGTGGTTTGAGGTAGCGGTGTGGTTGTTATGGTCTGTGTGGTTTGAGGTAACGGTGTGGTTGTTATGGTCTGTGTTTACTTTGAGGTAGCGGTGTGGTTGTTATGGTCTGTGTTTACTTTGAGGTAACGGTGTGGTTGTTATGGTCTGTGTGGTTTGAGGTAACGGTGTGGTTGTTATGGTCTGTGTTTACTTTGAGGTAACGGTGTGGTTGTTATGGTCTGTGTGGTTTGAGGTAGCGGTGTGGTTGTTATGGTCTGTGTGGTTTGAGGTAACGGTGTGGTTGTTATGGTCTGTGTTTACTTTGAGGTAGCGGTGTGGTTGTTATGGTCTGTGTGGTTTGAGGTAACGGTGTGGTTGTTATGGTCTGTGTTTACTTTGAGGTAGCGGTGTGGTTGTTATGGTCTGTGTGGTTTGAGGTAACGGTGTGGTTGTTATGGTCTGTGTGGTTTGAGGTAGCGGTGTGGTTGTTATGGTCTGTGTTTACTTTGAGGTAGCGGTGTGGTTGTTATGGTCTGTGTGGTTTGAGGTAACGGTGTGGTTGTTATGGTCTGTGTGGTTTGAGGTAGCGGTGTGGTTGTTATGGTCTGTGTGGTTTGAGGTAGCGGTGTGGTTGTTATGGTCTGTGTTTACTTTGAGGTAACTGTGTGGTTGTTATGGTCTGTGTGGTTTGAGGTAGCGGTGTGGTTGTTATGGTCTGTGTGGTTTGAGGTAGCGGTGTGGTTGTTATGGTCTGTGTGGTTTGAGGTAGCGGTGTGGTTGTTATGGTCTGTGTTTACTTTGAGGTAGCGGTGTGGTTGTTATGGTCTGTGTGGTTTGAGGTAACGGTGTGGTTGTTATGGTCTGTGTGGTTTGAGGTAACGGTGTGGTTGTTATGGTCTGTGTGGTTTGAGGTAACGGTGTGGTTGTTATGGTCTGTGTGGTTTGAGGTAGCGGTGTGGTTGTTATGGTCTGTGTGGTTTGAGGTAGCGGTGTGGTTGTTATGGTCTGTGTTTACTTTGAGGTAGCGGTGTGGTTGTTATGGTCTGTGTGGTTTGAGGTAACGGTGTGGTTGTTATGGTCTGTGTGGTTTGAGGTAACGGTGTGGTTGTTATGGTCTGTGTGGTTTGAGGTAACGGTGTGGTTGTTATGGTCTGTGTTTACTTTGAGGTAACGGTGTGGTTGTTATGGTCTGTGTTTACTTTGAGGTAACGGTGTGGTTGTTATGGTCTGTGTGGTTTGAGGTAACGGTGTGGTTGTTATGGTCTGTGTTTACTTTGAGGTAACGGTGTGGTTGTTATGGTCTGTGTGGTTTGAGGTAACGGTGTGGTTGTTATGGTCTGTGTGGTTCGAGGTAACGGTGTGGTTGTTATGGTCTGTGTTTACTTTGAGGTAACGGTGTGGTTGTTATGGTCTGTGTGGTTTGAGGTAACGGTGTGGTTGTTATGGTCTGTGTGGTTTGAGGTAGCGGTGTGGTTGTTATGGTCTGTGTGGTTTGAGGTAACTGTGTGGTTGTTATGGTCTGTGTGGTTTGAGGTAGCGGTGTGGTTGTTATGGTCTGTGTGGTTTGAGGTAACGGTGTGGTTGTTATGGTCTGTGTGGTTTGAGGTAACTGTGTGGTTGTTATGGTCTGTGTGGTTTGAGGTAGCGGTGTGGTTGTTATGGTCTGTGTTTACTTTGAGGTAGCGGTGTGGTTGTTATGGTCTGTGTGGTTTGAGGTAGCGGTGTGGTTGTTATGGTCTGTGTGGTTTGAGGTAGCGGTGTGGTTGTTATGGTCTGTGTGGTTTGAGGTAGCGGTGTGGTTGTTATGGTCTGTGTGGTTTGAGGTAGCGGTGTGGTTGTTATGGTCTGTGTTTACTTTGAGGTAGCGGTGTGGTTGTTATGGTCTGTGTGGTTTGAGGTAACGGTGTGGTTGTTATGGTCTGTGTGGTTTGAGGTAGCGGTGTGGTTGTTATGGTCTGTGTGGTTTGAGGTAACGGTGTGGTTGTTATGGTCTGTGTTTACTTTGAGGTAACGGTGTGGTTGTTATGGTCTGTGTGGTTTGAGGTAACGGTGTGGTTGTTATGGTCTGTGTGGTTTGAGGTAACGGTGTGGTTGTTATGGTCTGTGTGGTTTGAGGTAGCGGTGTGGTTGTTATGGTCTGTGTGGTTTGAGGTAACGGTGTGGTTGTTATGGTCTGTGTGGTTTGAGGTAGCGGTGTGGTTGTTATGGTCTGTGTGGTTTGAGGTAACGGTGTGGTTGTTATGGTCTGTGTTTACTTTGAGGTAACGGTGTGGTTGTTATGGTCTGTGTGGTTTGAGGTAGCGGTGTGGTTGTTATGGTCTGTGTGGTTTGAGGTAGCGGTGTGGTTGTTATGGTCTGTGTTTACTTTGAGGTAACGGTGTGGTTGTTATGGTCTGTGTGGTTTGAGGTAACGGTGTGGTTGTTATGGTCTGTGTGGTTTGAGGTAACGGTGTGGTTGTTATGGTCTGTGTTTACTTTAAAGGTAACTGTGTGGTTGTTATGGTCTGTGTGGTTTGAGGTAACGGTGTGGTTGTTATGGTCTGTGTTTACTTTGAGGTAACGGTGTGGTTGTTATGGTCTGTGTGGTTTGAGGTAACGGTGTGGTTGTTATGGTCTGTGTTTACTTTGAGGTAGCGGTGTGGTTGTTATGGTCTGTGTGGTTTGAGGTAACTGTGTGGTTGTTATGGTCTGTGTGGTTTGAGGTAGCGGTGTGGTTGTTATGGTCTGTGTGGTTTGAGGTAGCGGTGTGGTTGTTATGGTCTGTGTGGTTTGAGGTAACGGTGTGGTTGTTATGGTCTGTGTGGTTTGAGGTAACGGTGTGGTTGTTATGGTCTGTGTTTACTTTGAGGTAACGGTGTGGTTGTTATGGTCTGTGTTTACTTTGAGGTAACGGTGTGGTTGTTATGGTCTGTGTGGTTTGAGGTAACGGTGTGGTTGTTATGGTCTGTGTGGTTTGAGGTAACTGTGTGGTTGTTATGGTCTGTGTGGTTTGAGGTAACGGTGTGGTTGTTATGGTCTGTGTGGTTTGAGGTAACGGTGTGGTTGTTATGGTCTGTGTTTACTTTGAGGTAGCGGTGTGGTTGTTATGGTCTGTGTGGTTTGAGGTAGCGGTGTGGTTGTTATGGTCTGTGTGGTTTGAGGTAGCGGTGTGGTTGTTATGGTCTGTGTTTACTTTGAGGTAGCGGTGTGGTTGTTATGGTCTGTGTTTACTTTGAGGTAACGGTGTGGTTGTTATGGTCTGTGTTTACTTTGAGGTAACGGTGTGGTTGTTATGGTCTGTGTTTACTTTGAGGTAACGGTGTGGTTGTTATGGTCTGTGTGGTTTGAGGTAGTGGTGTGGTTGTTATGGTCTGTGTGGTTTGAGGTAACGGTGTGGTTGTTATGGTCTGTGTTTTCTTTGAGGTAATGGTGTGGTTGTTATGGTCTGTGTGGTTTGAGGTAGCGGTGTGGTTGTTATGGTCTGTGTGGTTTGAGGTAACGGTGTGGTTGTTATGGTCTGTGTTTACTTTGAGGTAACGGTGTGGTTGTTATGGTCTGTGTGGTTTGAGGTAACGGTGTGGTTGTTATGGTCTGTGTGGTTTGAGGTAACGGTGTGGTTGTTATGGTCTGTGTTTACTTTGAGGTAACGGTGTGGTTGTTATGGTCTGTGTGGTTTGAGGTAACGGTGTGGTTGTTATGGTCTGTGTTTACTTTGAGGTAACGGTGTGGTTGTTATGGTCTGTGTTTACTTTGAGGTAACGGTGTGGTTGTTATGGTCTGTGTGGTTTGAGGTAACGGTGTGGTTGTTATGGTCTGTGTGGTTTGAGGTAACGGTGTGGTTGTTATGGTCTGTTTACTTTGAGGTAACTGTGTGGTTGTTATGGTCTGTGTGGTTTGAGGTAGCGGTGTGGTTGTTATGGTCTGTGTTTACTTTGAGGTAACGGTGTGGTTGTTATGGTCTGTGTGGTTTGAGGTAACTGTGTGGTTGTTATGGTCTGTGTGGTTTGAGGTAGCGGTGTGGTTGTTATGGTCTGTGTGGTTTGAGGTAACTGTGTGGTTGTTATGGTCTGTGTGGTTTGAGGTAGCGGTGTGGTTGTTATGGTCTGTGTGGTTTGAGGTAACTGTGTGGTTGTTATGGTCTGTGTGGTTTGAGGTAGCGGTGTGGTTGTTATGGTCTGTGTTTACTTTGAGGTAGCGGTGTGGTTGTTATGGTCTGTGTGGTTTGAGGTAACGGTGTGGTTGTTATGGTCTGTGTTTACTTTGAGGTAGCGGTGTGGTTGTTATGGTCTGTGTGGTTTGAGGTAACGGTGTGGTTGTTATGGTCTGTGTGGTTTGAGGTAACGGTGTGGTTGTTATGGTCTGTGTTTACTTTGAGGTAGCGGTGTGGTTGTTATGGTCTGTGTGGTTTGAGGTAACGGTGTGGTTGTTATGGTCTGTGTGGTTTGAGGTAACGGTGTGGTTGTTATGGTCTGTGTGGTTTGAGGTAACTGTGTGGTTGTTATGGTCTGTGTGGTTTGAGGTAGCGGTGTGGTTGTTATGGTCTGTGTGGTTTGAGGTAACGGTGTGGTTGTTATGGTCTGTGTGGTTTGAGGTAACGGTGTGGTTGTTATGGTCTGTGTTTACTTTGAGGTAACGGTGTGGTTGTTATGGTCTGTGTGGTTTGAGGTAACGGTGTGGTTGTTATGGTCTGTGTGGTTTGAGGTAACGGTGTGGTTGTTATGGTCTGTGTTTACTTTGAGGTAACTGTGTGGTTGTTATGGTCTGTGTGGTTTGAGGTAGCGGTGTGGTTGTTATGGTCTGTGTTTACTTTGAGGTAACGGTGTGGTTGTTATGGTCTGTGTGGTTTGAGGTAACGGTGTGGTTGTTATGGTCTGTGTGGTTTGAGGTAACTGTGTGGTTGTTATGGTCTGTGTGGTTTGAGGTAACGGTGTGGTTGTTATGGTCTGTGTTTACTTTGAGGTAACTGTGTGGTTGTTATGGTCTGTGTGGTTTGAGGTAGCGGTGTGGTTGTTATGGTCTGTGTGGTTTGAGGTAACGGTGTGGTTGTTATGGTCTGTGTGGTTTGAGGTAGCGGTGTGGTTGTTATGGTCTGTGTGGTTTGAGGTAACGGTGTGGTTGTTATGGTCTGTGTGGTTTGAGGTAACTGTGTGGTTGTTATGGTCTGTGTGGTTTGAGGTAACGGTGTGGTTGTTATGGTCTGTGTGGTTTGAGGTAACGGTGTGGTTGTTATGGTCTGTGTGGTTTGAGGTAACGGTGTGGTTGTTATGGTCTGTGTGGTTTGAGGTAACGGTGTGGTTGTTATGGTCTGTGTTTACTTTGAGGTAACGGTGTGGTTGTTATGGTCTGTGTTTACTTTGAGGTAACGGTGTGGTTGTTATGGTCTGTGTGGTTTGAGGTAGCGGTGTGGTTGTTATGGTCTGTGTTTACTTTGAGGTAGCGGTGTGGTTGTTATGGTCTGTGTTTACTTTGAGGTAACGGTGTGGTTGTTATGGTCTGTGTGGTTTGAGGTAACGGTGTGGTTGTTATGGTCTGTGTGGTTTGAGGTAACGGTGTGGTTGTTATGGTCTGTGTGGTTTGAGGTAACGGTGTGGTTGTTATGGTCTGTGTTTACTTTGAGGTAACGGTGTGGTTGTTATGGTCTGTGTGGTTTGAGGTAACGGTGTGGTTGTTATGGTCTGTGTTTACTTTGAGGTAACGGTGTGGTTGTTATGGTCTGTGTGGTTTGAGGTAACGGTGTGGTTGTTATGGTCTGTGTGGTTTGAGGTAACGGTGTGGTTGTTATGGTCTGTGTTTACTTTGAGGTAATGGTGTGGTTGTTATGGTCTGTGTGGTTTGAGGTAGCGGTGTGGTTGTTATGGTCTGTGTGGTTTGAGGTAACTGTGTGGTTGTTATGGTCTGTGTTTACTTTGAGGTAGCGGTGTGGTTGTTATGGTCTGTGTGGTTTGAGGTAACGGTGTGGTTGTTATGGTCTGTGTTTACTTTGAGGTAACGGTGTGGTTGTTATGGTCTGTGTGGTTTGAGGTAACGGTGTGGTTGTTATGGTCTGTGTTTACTTTGAGGTAACGGTGTGGTTGTTATGGTCTGTGTGGTTTGAGGTAGCGGTGTGGTTGTTATGGTCTGTGTGGTTTGAGGTAACGGTGTGGTTGTTATGGTCTGTGTGGTTTGAGGTAGCGGTGTGGTTGTTATGGTCTGTGTGGTTTGAGGTAACGGTGTGGTTGTTATGGTCTGTGTGGTTTGAGGTAACGGTGTGGTTGTTATGGTCTGTGTGGTTTGAGGTAGCGGTGTGGTTGTTATGGTCTGTGTGGTTTGAGGTAGCGGTGTGGTTGTTATGGTCTGTGTGGTTTGAGGTAACGGTGTGGTTGTTATGGTCTGTGTGGTTTGAGGTAACGGTGTGGTTGTTATGGTCTGTGTGGTTTGAGGTAACGGTGTGGTTGTTATGGTCTGTGTGGTTTGAGGTAGCGGTGTGGTTGTTATGGTCTGTGTGGTTTGAGGTAACGGTGTGGTTGTTATGGTCTGTGTGGTTTGAGGTAGCGGTGTGGTTGTTATGGTCTGTGTTTACTTTGAGGTAACGGTGTGGTTGTTATGGTCTGTGTGGTTTGAGGTAACGGTGTGGTTGTTATGGTCTGTGTTTACTTTGAGGTAACGGTGTGGTTGTTATGGTCTGTGTGGTTTGAGGTAGCGGTGTGGTTGTTATGGTCTGTGTGGTTTGAGGTAACTGTGTGGTTGTTATGGTCTGTGTGGTTTGAGGTAGCGGTGTGGTTGTTATGGTCTGTGTGGTTTGAGGTAGCGGTGTGGTTGTTATGGTCTGTGTGGTTTGAGGTAACTGTGTGGTTGTTATGGTCTGTGTGGTTTGAGGTAACGGTGTGGTTGTTATGGTCTGTGTGGTTTGAGGTAACGGTGTGGTTGTTATGGTCTGTGTGGTTTGAGGTAGCGGTGTGGTTGTTATGGTCTGTGTGGTTTGAGGTAGCGGTGTGGTTGTTATGGTCTGTGTGGTTTGAGGTAGCGGTGTGGTTGTTATGGTCTGTGTGGTTTACCGTGTGTTTGGTTGTTGTTTCTTTGTTCTAGGATTCCTGGTCTGCTCCTCCACGTGGATTTCTGGGATTCCTGCATAAGGCCCTGAGAAAGGTCAGGTGACTTCTGATTAAATATAGCTTCTAGTCCTGCTGCTTTAGCATTTATATTTTAATTAAATATAGCGTCTAGTCCTGCTGTTTTAGCTTTTATATTTTAATTAAATATAGCTTCTAGTCCTGCTGTTTTAGCTTTTATATTTTAATAAAGTATAGCTTCTAGTCCTGCTGTTTTTAGCTTTTATATTTTAATTAAATATAGCGTCTAGTCCTGCTGTTTTAGCTTTTATATTTTAATTAAATATAGCTTCTAGTCCTGCTGTTTTAGCTTTTATATTTTAATTAAATATAGCTTCTAGTCCTGCTGTTTTAGCTTTTATATTTTAATAAAAATATAGCTTCTAGTCCTGCTGTTTTTAGCTTTTATATTTTAATTAAATATAGCTTCTAGTCCTGCTGTTTTAGCTTTTATATTTTAATAAAGTATAGCTTCTAGTCCTGCTGTTTTAGCTCTTATATTTTAATAAAGTATAGCGTCTAGTCCTGCTGTTTTAATTGTGAGTATATTTTAGTCTTAGTTTTAGTCATCATAGCTTGGTTTCTCTTTAGGTTTCTCCAGTGAAACAAGTAGTCGAGGTCAGGTCCATCTGTTGTGTTTCAGATGAGAGATCTTCCTGAGCCCCTATTGGTCCTGAACTCTCTGCTGAGACTGTTCCGCACGCTGCGTGAGTACTTGTAGATCTGCTATTCTCAGCATGCAACCACGTGTAAAATGACTTATTCTGGATCTCTTGTCCACCATAGTCCCTTCCTGACATTTTAAGTCTAGTTTTTATTTGACAACGAAATTGTCAGTATATTTAGTCTTAGTTTTAGTCGACGAACATTTTTTCGTCTCAGTTTTAGTCGACGAAAACAACCCTGAGTGTTGGTAAAAGGCTATTGACAGGCTGATGTTCCTAGAGGTGTGTTCCCAGAGCTCGCCTGTAAGGGGAGCCATTTACCAAGAGACGGAAATGCAGCCTGATAAATATGAAGGATTAACATTAGTGGATAATAACCAATCAGAACCATTTACAGGATGTATATAATAATAATAATAATAATAATATATAATAATGCAACATTAATTAAACTTAATGTATTTAGTTAGTTAGTAAAATATAATCAACAATCATTAATTTAATAAAATAATTCCGTGAGCTATTCTGGGCGGGAACCCCTTTTTGTGTTTCAAGCAATTATGTTATACTTTAGCTATTGAAAAATAGCAGAGAAATTGCAGATCTACAAGCTTGTAGGTCTGCTGTTTTATTTTTGTCTTGTAAATGTGGTCAAAATCTTTGAATATATATATAGGAAAGGAAAGGTACCATATTTACCCAGGGTAACTGGAATAAGGAAAGGAAAGGTACTATGTTTACCCAGGGTAACTGGACTAAGGAAAGGAAAGGTACCATGTTTACCCAGGGTAACTGGACTAAGGAAAGGAAAGGTACTATGTTTACCCAGGGTAACTGGACTAAGGAAAGGAAAGGTACCATGTTTACCCAGGGTAACTGGACTAAGGAAAGGAAAGGTACTATGTTTACCCAGGGTAACTGGACTAAGGAAGGGAAAGGTACCATGTTTACCCAGGGTAACTGGACTAAGGAAAGGAAAGGTACCATGTTTACCCAGGGTAACTGGACTAAGGAAAGGAAAGGTACTATGTTTACCCTGCAGGGTAACTGGACTAAGCTCAATAACTTGTTTACAGCCAGGCCCTGCTCATAGAACATTTCATGGTAGGGGTTCAATGCCTTGCTCAAGGGCACTTATTTAACGGGTAATTTTAACGTGCTAGAATCGACCTCAGGTCTAAATGGGTTAATATTGGGCATGCCATTAATTGTGTGTGTGTGTGTGTGTGTGTGTGTGTGTGTGTGTGTGTGTGTGTGTGACTGTGTGTGTGTGTGTGTGTGTGTGTGTGTGTGTGTGTGAGACAGCGTACCTGCGTGAAACCCTCCTGATCAGAGCCAAAGTGCCCATCCTGCGCTTCGTAGAGACCGTCAGGTGAGCCGACCTTTCACCTTTAACCCTGAACCTGACCCCTGACCCAACATGTCCGCACACATAGAAATGTGACCACATTTCTTCATGTCATATGAAAGCAGGGAATCGTAGCTTCAAACTGACATATTGGTTGTTCAGTTTGACCCTCCAGTTTTGGAGATGTGGCTTATAGAATAATGTCTGGCAGAGAAACAGAGAGTTGAGAAAACAGACTTTTAAAGGTTCACTTCTGTGGACTCTAAAATTACACCTCGCTTCTCTCTCCCTCTCCCTCTCCCTCTCTCTCTCTCTCTCTCTCTCTCTCTCTCTCTCTCTCTCTCTCTCTCTCTCTCTCTCCCTCTCTCTCAGTGGGGTGGAGTTTGACCTGAACGTCAACAACACAGTGGGCATCAGGAACACCTTTCTATTGAGGACTTATGGTGAAGGTGAGTCTATTGAGGAGTTCAAAATATGAACACTGTGGATTATTTATGGTATAAATGAAAACGAGAGCAAGGTAAGCTAGCAACACATCTCTCTCCTATTCAGAAGGAATCCCGGGACTGATTGTGTTAAGACACTTACAACGGGGCTCCACTGGACGTGTGCGTGCGTGCGTGAGTCAGAAAACAACCCGGGGCAATTTTAAAGCGGTCACCGAACGCAGCGCAGCGTGGGCAGTGGAGCCGCCCTTCATTGATTAAAAAGGGAACATTCCCTGGTGTTAATAGTATGGACCATGTGATCACCTCGTTATGTAGTTAATGGTGTGTGTGTGTGTGTGTGTGTGTGTGTGTGCGTGTGTGCGCGCCTGTGTGTGTGCGTGTGTGTGCGTGCAGCTGACCCCAGGGTCAAGCCCCTCATCCTGGTCATCAAGAAGTGGGCTCGGCGTCATCAGATCAACGACGCCAGCAAAGGAACTCTGAGCAGCTACACCCTGGTTCTGATGGTCCTCAGCTACCTGCAGAGTGAGTACAACCTGGTTCTGATGGTTCTGATGGTCCTCAGCTACCTGCAGAGTGAGTACACCCTGGTTCTGATGGTTCTGATGGTCCTCAGCTACCTGCAGAGTGAGTGGTAACTAATCAGCATAGGTAGCTGTGGCAATAATAACACACACACACACACACACACACACACACACACACACACAGTGTGTAACGACGTGGTGAATGTTGTTGTATTTATTTCCAGTTCTTCACAAGCCGGTCCTTCCTTCACTACAGAGAGACTTCCCAGTAAGTAGTTTAACCCGTTTTTGGTGTTAGCATCATGTTGTGCTTTAGCTATTGAAAAATAGCAGATCTACAAGCTCATAGCGTGCCACCGAGTGGCGCGCTACGAGCTTGTAGGTCTTTTTTTTTTTTGAAAAATCAAAGAACGACCGACACATAGAAACACAGCTTTTTCAGAAAACTGTCAGGATGTAGAAGACGTTTTTTAGAATCTGATCTCAGGTCAGAATGGCAAACTGTCAGGATGTAGAAGAACATTTATAGAATCTGATCTCAGGTCAGAATGGTAAACTGTCAGGATGTAGAAGAACATTTATAGAATCTGATCTCAGGTCAGAATGGTAAACTGTCAGGATGTAGAAGAACATTTATAGAATCTGATCTCAGGTAAGAATGACAAACTGTCAGGATGTAGAAGAACATTTTTAGAATCTGATCTCGGGTAAGAATGGCAAACTGTCAGGATGTAGAAGAACATTTTTAGAATCTGATCTCAGGTCAGAATGGGCTAATGTGTTGTAGGAGTGTTTCCACCCCTCCATGGAGGTGGACCTGGTCCCACACGGTCCCAGGAACATCCCGGCCTACCACTCCAAGAACCAGTCGTCTCTGGGAGTCCTGCTGCTGGGCTTCCTGCAGCACTACGCCATGGTCTTCAAGTGAGTCTGTCCTTAAAACTCATTTATCGCCACCAGGGGGTGCCAAAAGGCTCAGACCGCCATTATATATCTTTTTTTTTGTTTGTTGTTAAAAAGGCATTAAACACGTAGTTGGCAGTCTAGGACAGTCTGCTAAAGACTTTAGGTCCTTTTTAAACAATCGGTGCCGGAAGTTCTTCTAAATAAAAGCTCTGGGGTGCCGGAGTTGTCTGGTCGCTTTTACTCTGACACCCACGACCCGGAAACAATCTACAAAAAAAAAAGTGTACTTCACATTGCTAGCTTACATTGCGATCGTTTTAATTTATGTGATATATGATACAAAAAGCATTCATATTTTTTGCGGGGAGAGAGACGGATGAGCGCCCTGGATTAGGAGAGACGAGTCATTCTTTCCGCCGCGCTAACAGCTAAGTCAACGGTATGCTAACATGAGCCCAGAGCGTTAGCATACGGCAGACGAAAGGCGAACTGAAAAATTCAGAATATTCTTATCTCGCCCGGTGACATTGAGGATGCGCTAGGACGTCCTCAGACGTCCTATGTACGCGTCGGTGGCGGTCCCTATGACGTGTGGCAACGTCATATGTACGGAATTCGTCAATAATGATATAAAACGGCATCGCTGTAATCCGTTTTTCACGGTTTTGGTTCACGGACCGACAAATCTAGCTATTCTCTCTAAATCAATGTTTTCATTGGCTCCCACAGCTGGGATCTCTCTGTGTTTTTCATTGGCTCCCACAGCTGGGATCTCTTGTGTTTTTCATTGGCTCCCACAGCTGGGATCTCTTGTGTTTTTCATTGGCTCATACAGCTGGGATCTCTTGTGTTTTTCATTGGCTCATACAGCTGGGATCTCTTGTGTTTTTCATTGGCTCCCACAGCTGGGATCTCTTGTGTTTTTCATTGGCTCATACAGCTGGGATCTCTTGTGTTTTTCATTGGCTCATACAGCTGGGATCTCTTGTGTTTTTCATTGGCTCATACAGCTGGGATCTCTTGTGTTTTTCATTGGCTCATACAGCTGGGATCTCTTGTGTTTTTCATTGGCTCATACAGCTGGGATCTCTTGTGTTTTTCATTGGCTCCCACAGCTGGGATCTCTTGTGTTTTTCATTGGCTCCTACAGCTGGGATCTCTTGTGTTTTTCATTGGCTCATACAGCTGGGATCTCTTGTGTTTTCATTGGCTCCCACAGCTGGGATCTCTTGTGTTTTTCATTGGCTCATACAGCTGGGATCTCTTGTGTTTTTCATTGGCTCATACAGCTGGTATCTCTGTGTTTTGATAGGTGGGATAAGGAGGTGGTTTCGGTGCGAGAGGCGCGTCGTCTCAACAAGGAGTGTCACCTCCCGTCGTCCTCCAGAGAGTACATCTCAGTGGAAGGTCAGTGAGGGAAAGGTCAAGAGGTCAACACTGATTAGGGATGTGTAATATTACAGGAAACTTAACCGTTAAACTGTCCAACAAAGTTGTACCATCATGTATATTAACCTCATCTTGGGTCGGGGTTGTGTTTATGCATTATGTATGTTGTGCTTTAGCTATTGGAAAAATAGCAGATCTACAAGCTCGTAGCGCGCCACTCGGTGGCGCGCTACGAACTTGTAGGTCTGCTATTATTTTTGAAAAGTCGAAGAACGACTGACATAGAAACATAAGCTTTTTCAGAAAACTGTCAGGATGTAGAAGACAATTTATATAGAATCTGATCTCAGGTCAGAATGGTAAACTGTCAGGATGTAGAAGACAATTTATATAGAATCTGATCTCAGGTCAGAATGGTAAACTGTCAGGATGTAGAAGACCATTTATATAGAATCTGATCTCAGGTCAGAATGGTAAACTGTCAGGATGTATAGAAGACAATTTATATAGAATCTGATCTCAGGTCAGAATGGTAAACTGTCAGGATGTAGAAGACCATTTATATAGAATCTGATCTCAGGTCAGAATGGTAAACTGTCAGGATGTAGAAGACAATTTATAGAATCTGATCTCAGGTCAGAATGGTAAACTGTCAGGATGTAGAAGGCCATTTATATAGAATCTGATCTCAGGTCAGAATGGTAAACTGTCAGGATGTAGAAGAACATTTATATAGAATCTGATCTCAGGTCAGAATGGTAAACTGTCAGGATGTAGAAGACAATTTATAGAATCTGATCTCAGGTCAGAATGGTAAACTGTCAGGATGTAGAAGACCATTTATATAGAATCTGATCTCAGGTCAGAATGGTAAACTGTCAGGATGTAGAAGACAATTTATAGAATCTGATCTCAGGTCAGAATGGTAAACTGTCAGGATATAGAAGACCATTTATATAGAATCTGATCTCAGGTCAGAATGGTAAACTGTCAGGATGTAGAAGACCATTTATATAGAATCTGATCTCAGGTCAGAATGGTAAACTGTCAGGATGTATAGAAGACAATTTATATAGAATCTGATCTCAGGTCAGAATGGTAAACTGTCAGGATGTAGAAGACCATTTATATAGAATCTGATCTCAGGTCAGAATGGTAAACTGTCAGGATGTAGAAGAACATTTATAGAATCTGATCTCAGGTCAGAATGGTAAACTGTCAGGATGTAGAAGAACATTTATAGAATCTGATCTCAGGTCAGAATGGTAAACTGTCAGGATGTAGAAGAACATTTATAGAATCTGATCTCAGGTCAGAACGGGTTCAGAGCGGCTGATAAAACGGTTTGTGTTCCAGAGCCTTTCGAGAGGAACAACGTGGCCAGAGCGGTCCACGAGAAGATCAAGTTCGACGCCATCAAAGCCCAGTTCTCTGAGGTAAGACCTGATGGTCCTAGACCTGATGGTCCTAGTCCTGATGGTCCTAGTCCTGAGCGCTGATGGTCCTAGACCTGATGTTCCTAGTCCTGAGCGCTGATGGTCCTAGACCTGATGGTCCTAGACCTGATGGTCCTAGTCCTGATGGTCCTAGTCCTGAGCGCTGATGGTCCTAGACCTGATGTTCCTAGTCCTGAGCGCTGATGGTCCTAGACCTGATGGTCCTAGACCTGATGGTCCTAGACCTGATGGTCCTAGTCCTGAGCGCTGATGGTCCTAGATGGTCTAGTTTTTATTTGTTGACGACATGGTCGATATATTTAGTCTTATAGTTTGAGTCGTCGTAGCTTTTAGTGTTCATTTATTTAGTTTCCATGTAGTTTTTCGTCAGTGGAAAAAAAAGGAACATATTTCGTCTTTAGTTTTAGTCGACGAAAACAAACACCTGCTGCTGGTCCTCGACTAGTGTCTGATCTGGTCAAGTACCAATCCTAACCGCGCGTGTGTGTGTGTGTGTGTGTGTGTGTGTGTGTGTGTGTGTGTGTGTGTGTGTGTGTGTGTGTGTGTGTGTGTGTGTGTGTGTGTGTGTGTGTGTGTGTGTGTGTGTGTGTGTGTGTGTGTGTGTGTGTGTGTGTGTGTGTGTGTGTGTGTGTGTGTGTGTGTGTGTGTGTGTGTGCGCGCTCTCAGTCTTATCAGAAACTCTCCCAGAACAAGGACCTGGACTCCATCCTGCCGGTCACAGACACCATTAACGACGAACTGGCTGGACGATAAAAACTAAATATGGACGCCGGGGGGGAGGGAGGGAAGGGGGGAGGGAAGGGTTGGGGCGGGGTCTTCCTCTACCTCGGACAGGTCTGGACGTGTCATTCTAGGCCAGTGGTTCCCAAGCCTTTTCACGTCAAGGACCCCCAAATTGACTGAAAAATATATGCCAGGGACCCCCCAGGGAGACCACCAGGGACCCCCAGGGACCACCAGGGACCCCCATGATGAGAGAAGTGATTTTCAAGCATTTTAATTTCAAGGACCCCCAGTTTGACCTGCATTAATTATAGTCTATACAACAGACCACCCCCATTTAATAGCATTTCTATCTCTGGGACCCCCAATTTATTTTTGTAAAAATTAATGTTAATTTAACTCTGAGAGTGTAACAGATCCACGTGTTACACTCTCAGAGTTACAGACCCATAAAGGGGTCCATTTGGTTCCTAAATATCATTTAGCTGGGAGGGGAGACCCCCTGGAACTCTCTCAAGGACCCGCTGGGGACTATACGGCCCTGTCTACCCTTTGGTACCGCCCTCTCGCTTGCCTCTGATTGGCCGTGTCTACCAATCCACCCCGCCCCCCCCCCCCCCCCCCTCCACAGTGTCACCAGACTGGTCAGACGGGCAGTGTCATGTCGGTATAGGCCAATCAGAGGCAGGCTGGGGGGCGTTACCACGGGTAAGAGGAGGGGTCTTCTTCTGGAATCTTCTACCTCGAACAGGCCTGGACCCCCAGAGAGGTGTGTGTGTGTTTGGGGGGGGGGGGGGGGTCTTTACACCCCCACCATGTCTGGGTGGTTCATACTTTTTTTTCATAGAGGTTGAGAACCAGTGTGTTGTCACCCTTTAATCTATTCATAGACATTATTTTAATGTATTCATAGTCATCAGTTTATGCTAAAATAAATGACCAAACAATTACCCTGCAGGAATATATATCTTCTTTTGTTTAAAGAGGGACTTTTGGTATATAGTCTTGTTTTTTATTGGCCTAAAATATTGTCTAGCTTGTGACGTGTCAAACTAGGGGGTTTTCATCATTCTGAATCCATTCCAAGCATTAGTTTAGCACAAAAAAAACACTCCTTGGGCTAAAAACAGCCATCATGGCCACTTGCCCAAATGTGCCCAAAATGTGCTGACCTCATCACATTTGCCATGACGTCTATGGCCGTTTTTAGCCCAAGGAGTGTATATATTTTGTGCAAAACTAATGCTTGGAATGGATTGAGAATCATGTTAACCCATTCTGAACGGGAAATAGCAGATCTACAAGCTCATAGCGCGCCACCGAGTGGCGCGCTACGAGCTTGTAGGTCTGCTATTTTTTTGAAAAATCGAAGAACGACTGACATTTTTAGAATCTGATCTCAGGTCAGAATGGGTTCATCAGACCAGTGTGTGTCCAGTGGAAACCTCGTATGAATCTGATCTCAGGTCAGAATGGGTTAATGCCTGGTAGGGTCACAAGAAACCCCTATAAAAAAAAAAACAATTGCCCAAATACGTTCAGCCGGTCGGCAAGTGGATTCATGAATGTATGTATATATTATAGACTATATTTATTTAGGTCAATAAAAAAAAGACTATATACCAAATCTCTCACCCCATATAATGACCCCAGGCTGCCGGACTGCAGTATTGTATGAACCGTTTTGACCAAATGTTGGGAAATGTATTTTTTTCGCGGCTGTGAAGAATGTCTTTATATGGGGCGTCGCAGCCCCCCCCCCTCGAGATATACCCGGCAAAGAATGCCCCGTTCATTTTCCTCACAGACTTTTCAAAAGGTATTTATTTAAAGACGTTTAGACGCTGCCGCGGACAAAGACAACTCGGGGTTGTGACAAATCGTGACAATAAAACGCAATGTTTTGGGCCAAACATGTTTTGTGTGGTTTTTCTTCTTTGTAATTAATTATTTGTTTGGTCCAAAATATTGTGGTGTTGATTATATGTTATTATTATTATTATAATATTGATTTGTCACGACTCGAGTTGGCTTCGTACGACGCTTAAAAGGTCTTTAACCCATTTTGGGCGGGAACCCCTTTTGGTGTTTCAAACATTGTTATAATTTAGCTTTTGAAAATTAGCAGATCTACAAGCTCGTAGCGCGCCACCGAGTGGCGCGCTACGAGCTTGTAGGTCTGCTAGGGCGGGACTGGTGTCATGAAAGGGGGCGGGACTGGCGTCATGTAAGGGGGCGGGACTGGCGTCATAAAAAGGGGCGGGACTGGCGTCATAAAAGGGGAGGGACCGGCGTCATAAAAGGGGCAGGACTGGCATCATAAAAGGGGCGGGACTGGCGTCATAAAAGGGGAGGGACCGGCGTCATAAAAGGGGCGGGACTGGCGTCATAAAAGGGGCGGGACTGGCGTCATAAAAGGGGCGGGACTGCGACGCTCTAGAACGGTGCCATAATCCTCTGGCTAAAGTCTTTTGAGACGTAGTAATTCATTTTAAGTTTTATTTTGGAAACGCGCGGAGAGGTCGAGGAGGGGCGATTTGCTCCAGCGTTTTTTGACGGACGGACGGACGAACGGACGGACGCGGTTTAATCTAATATTTGGGTTCTATATTATTCTATGCTTCCTCAGTTCCCCTTTGTACATTTTGTAACATACAGTATACACTCTTTTGAATGTGTATTTAAAGTAATAAAGTTTCTGCAGAGGGATTCTTTTCCTTTGTCTTTGATTCCAGCAGTGGTGTGTGAGCAGTAGTGAATCCATGTCGGGTTTTCATGAGGACCGATTCCAGTTGCGTGTGTGAGCAGTAGTATGAATCCATGTCGGGTTTTCATGAGGACCGCTTTAAAGGTATATTCAGTGATTTCACTCAAAAAACCTTAGGTTTCGTTTTTGGCTGGGACCCAAAGCCTTTCATCGAATCAGGATAGAGAGCCAAAAACGAAACCTACGTTTTTTTTTACCCCAGGGGTTAACTGGGGACAGGGAGGAACTCCTTATATGGTCAGCACACTCTATAGTAGAGAGGATTATCACAACAAAACAAAAAAAAAAAGTGATATTTGAATTAAGTGAAATCACTGAATATACCTTTAGACGGTATCCTGCGCGCCGGTGTTGTTTTTGTCGACTAAAACTATAAGGCGAATAATGTTCATCGACCTTTTTCCACCGACCGAAACTAAATGAAAACTGAGCTATGAAGACTAAAACGAAGACTAAATATATACTGTCGATTTTGTCAACAGATAAAAACTAGACTAACATGTTAGGAAGGGACTAGTGGACAAGAGATCCACTAGGAAGGGACTAGTGGACAAGAGATCCACTAAGGACTAGTGGACAAGAGATCCACTAAGGACTAGTGGACAAGAGATCCACTAGGAAGGGACTAGTGGACAAGAGATCCACTAGGAAGGGACTAGTGGACAAGAGATCCCCTAGGAAGGGACTAGTGGACAAGAGATCCACTAGGAAGGGACTAGTGGACAAGAGATCCACTGAGTCATTTTACACTTGGTTGCATGCTGAAAATAGCAGATCTACAATGAGCTTGTAGATCGGCTATTTTCAGCAAGTGTAAAATCAGCCATTACGACGGCATCGAGGCCCGCCAGAATACATTTTAGTCGACTGAATCAACTGGATTTAGTCGACTAAAATCGTATGATATTTAGTCGATTAAAACTAGCCTATAACACTAAAACATTCCAGGTGACTAAAATGTGACTAAAACTAAATTAAAACGACTAAAACTAAAATAGAAATTTGCTTTCCAAAAACAACACTGGTGGGACGGAGCTCATTAATGTTGTATTGATAACGAGCGCCTTATCGATCAGGTTTATCGATCAGGCTTATCGATCAGGATTATCGATCAGGATTATCGATCAGGTTTATCGATCAGGTTTATCGATCAGGATTATCGATCAGGATTATCGATCAGGTTTATCGATCAGGTTCATCGATCAGGATTATCGATCAGGATTATCGATCAGGTTTATCGATCAGGTTCATCGATCAGGATTATCGATCAGGATTATCGATCAGGATTATCGATCAGGTTCATCGATCAGGTTCATCGATCAGGTTTATCGATCAGGTTCATCGATCAGGTTTATCGATCAGGTTCATCGATCAGGTTTATCGATCAGGTTCATCGATCAGGATTATCGATCAGGTTTATCGATCAGGATTATCGATCAGGCTTATCGATCAGGTTTATCGATCAGGATTATCGATGAGGTTTATCGATCAGGTTTATCGATCAGGTTTATCGATCAGGATTATCGATCAGGATTATCGATGAGGTTTATCGATCAGGTTTATCGATCAGGTTTATCGATCAGATTATCGATCAGGCTTATCGATCAGAGTTCTTATCGAGACAACTATCGAGACTTTTATAAGAACCAGTATTTTTTACTAGGGCCTTCAAATACAAATACATTTTACCAATAAACTGTTAACTGTTTAATAATTATGTGAACCGTCACTTACTCACTTTAAAACCATAATGTAGTTTCCCCGGACAGCTGGTTGTCAGGTATCAATACACCATCTATGTATCACTATACAGGTATCAATACAGTTAGACCCACATGTTTGTTCCAGCGTGGATGATTACATTTATGTATTGATCACCTCTTGTCTTGATTTGTTTAAACATGACATCATGGACCGCTAGGCTCCATAACAGGCTCGATAAGCCCAAATATTATTGATACCGGGTACTGGATAAGCCCAAAGCTTATCGATACCGGGTACTCGATAAGCCCAAAGCTTATTGATACCGGGTACTGGATAAGCCCAGAGCTTATTGATACCGGGTACTGGATAAGCTTATTGATACCGGGTACTGGATAAGCCCAAAGCTCATCGATACCGGGTACTGGATAAGCCCAAAGCTTATCGATACCGGGTACTCGATAAGCCCAAAGCTTATTGATACCGGGTACTGGATAAGCCCAAAGCTTATTGATAACGGTTACTCTATAAGCCCAAAGCTTATTGATAACGGTTACTCTATAAGCCCAAAGCTTATTGATAACGGTTACTCTATAAGCCCAAAGCTTATCGATACCGTGCAGGCCAACTCGATAAGTGTGCATTTGCAACACAGCACTTGCAAGAAACCAGGGCCTGTCCTATTCATACCAGATGAAGTACAATGAGATGAGTCATTTATTATTAAATACATATAATGCATCTTCAATAAAAATGTCGGCTCCCGATTTCATATAGGCTACAGTGTGTATATATATATATATATATATATATATATATATAGGTGAATGTCGCAGGCCTATATCACAATTATGTGTGTGTGCTTCGCGTCGAGAACAAACTAAATAGGCTCCCCTTTGGGTGGGGTAGAGGGGGGGGGGGGGGGGGGCTATGAGTAAAACTCAAATCTAAATCTACTGCCAAAAACAATGTGTGTGCACATCCAACCCCCCCCCCCCCTCCCCCCATATGTCCCTCCCAATCTTACCGTTACCATGACTAGAGGGGGGGGGGGGGGTCAGGTTTCAGGCCAAGAGTTATATTTAACCTCGTGGGGGGGTGGGGGGGTGGGGGTCCTCTCAGCTGTTATAACATGACGGTGACACTCTGCTCATTCTGGTCCTCAACAGTGTAATAAGTCACACTCTTGTTATTCGTCAACAAATCCCTCTTGAATTTCCGGTGCGCTCACTTTCTTTCTTCTTATTCGTCCACCACCCGGGGTCATGAGGTCAGCCCGAAGACCACCCACCCCCCCCCACACACACACACACACACACACACACACACAGTCAGTCTCTCTCCCCCCCCCACTCACCCACCCACCCACTCACTCCCTGGGTCTATTTCCGTCCCCCCCGTCCATAGCTGGCTGAGTCAGACGGACAGCCACCCAACTGGGAACGACACACAGACCGTCATCTCAGCTCTCAGTCCAAGAAGAAAACCTCCTCAAAGACGCTGGAACTCTCCAGCAGGAACTAATAGAAGGCCACTGTGACTCCACCCGGGACCACCATCATCACCACCTCCACCGGGACCATCACCAGGATCCTAGGAGCTGTAGGGACCGGACTGTTTGTTGGGGGATCCTACTAGCTGTACCAGCGACTGACTGACTGTTGGTTCGTTGAACCATCCAGGATCCTAGGAGCTGTAGGGACTGGACTGTTTGTTGGGAGATCCTACTAGCTGTACCAGCGACTGACTGACTGTTGGTTGAACCATCCAGGATCCTACGAGCTGTATAACAGGGACTGTATACCAGGGACTGTACCAGTGACTGTTTGTTGGGGAATCCTACGAGCTGTACCAGTGACTGTACCAGGGACTGTACCAGTGACTGTTTGTTGGGGAATCCTACGAGCTGTACCAGTGACTGTACCAGGGACTGTACTAGTGATTGTACCAGTGACTGTACCAGGGACTGTACCAGGGACTGACTGTTGGTTGAGACATGGAGGAATGCCAGAGTCTGGACTCTCCTGAGGAGTTCCTCTCAGAGTCTCTGGAGGAGGAGGAGGAGGAGGAGGCCATGTTGGGCCCCGCCGCCGCAACCGCAGACGATGATGACGAGGACGAGGTGGAGGAGCTGAGGAACAGGTAGGTCTAAAAACCTTTTCAGGGACCCCCACGTTGGCATGTGTTAGCCCCGCAGACCCCCGTTTGAAAACATACCGCCAGGGACCCCCAATAAGAGAATGTTTTTAAGGCTCCTGTCAGTGATTCTCAACCAGTTGAGGACCCAGAGTTTGATAATGCAACAGAGGGAGATATATGCATGCATGAAGCGAGTGGCAAAGCGACAGACAAAGTGAGCCTAACATTGTTTAATGCATAACCAGATGTGACTTTTCTGTTTGGATGTCGGTATAGGCCACTTCAGTATAGGCCTTCCTGCATGCATAACTTCCTGGTTTGACGATGATGTCACGCGCATACCCTCCATTTAGACTAGTACGGACCCCCATTTAATCAATGCTAATGTGACTCTGAGGGTGTGCAAATGGAACCATTTATGACAGTAAGAAATATCTGATCTACAAGCTCCAAACGTCCTATGACAGTGCAATTTGCAACGTGGCGCTCTGGGGTGAGTTGGAATACAGAATTATACAAAGTAACTAAAGTTTCACATGGATGTAGTGGAGTAAAAGTACTGGATGTAGTGGAGTAAAAGTACTGGATGTAGTGGAGTAAAAGTATTCAAGGTCTGGATCCGAGATGTAAATGAGTAGGAGTAAAAGTACAGGACATTGTTTTAGTATAAGAACAAACACCTAAACATTGACAGTACTTAAGTAAATGTACTTAGTTACTTTCTACCACTGCTACTGTAGATGTTGACATAGTTATATTCCCTTCTTGGGCTAATAAACCCTATACGTACAGTAGTTACATATGTGACCCACCGTGAATGGGAACCTGTCATTGGAATATTATTAATTTTCGTTTGTGTCAAGTCATGTGAAAGCAGGGAATCGTAGCTTCAAATTGACATATTGGTTGTTCAGTTTGACCCTCGGTTTTGGAGATATGTCTTATAGAGTAATGCCTGGCAGAGAAACAGCGAGTTGAGAAAACAGGCTTGACAAAGTTCACTTCTGTGGTCTCTAACATTACACCTATAGCTACATGTTTAAGCATTTATTTAATATTCACATGTATTCCGTGGACTCTAACATTACACCTATAGCTACATGTATTTATTTCATATTTACATGTCTTCTGTGGTCTCTAACATTACACCTATAGCTACATGTTTAAGTATTTATTTCATATTTACATGTCTTCTGTGGACTCTAACATTACACCTATAGCTACATGTTTAAGCATTTATTTCATATTTGCATGTCTTCTGTGGACTCTAACATTACACCTACTGTAGCTACATGTTTAAGCATTTATTTCATATTTACATGTCTTCTGTGGTCTCTAACATCCCACCTATAGCTACATGTTTAAGCATTTATTTCATGTCGACAGACATGTTCTAGTATGTGAAGAATCTGCCTGTGCTATAAACTCAAACTCACATATTATATTCCCATAGGCTACACCAAGCATCTTAAACGCTATACAGTATACTGCACTGTACACTAATATCTCCGCTGGAAATAGCACGCCGGTTGAGTTTCTATATGGTCGATGTTTTGTATCTCCGTTTTGTATTTTTGAGTGGTGCAACCACAGCACGGTTGTTTTTCACCACCTGTGCGCGAACCAACACACACACAAACACACACACACACGCACATATTAACTGTATATATATGGTGATTTTGGGTGTGACAGTACAGTACAGTACAGTACAGTACAGTACAGTACAGTACAGTACAGTGACAGTACAGTACAGTACGTGCAACCACAGCATGGTTGTTTTTCACCACCTGTGCGCAAACCAACACACACAAACAAACACACACACGCACATATTAACTGTATATATGGTGATTTTGGGTGTGCCAGTACAGTACAGTACAGTACAGTAGAGGTTATACAGTAGATGGACCCACACACGGAAACTGTCATTTCTCAACCGTTTCGGACGCGGGCGGCTCGCCGGGTGCGTTCCTGTGGGCGGGTGATAGTTAACTCATGTCTTAAGGCTATGATATGAATGAACAATGATTTGATAACTCATGTCTTAAGGCTATGATATGAATGAACAATGATTTGATAACTCATGTCTTAAGGCAGTGTTCAAACAGTTAGTTAAATGATAGCCTGCGGACAAGTGTCGTTTTTATGGCAGCTAATTTTGATTCATAGTTTTAGTCGTAGTCTCTTGAGTACTTTTCATTTAGTTTTAGTCACATTTTAGTCACCTGGAATGTTTTAGTGTTAAGTCTAGTTCCAGTCGACTAAATGTCATTAAGATTTTACTCGAACAAAATGTGTTTTGTGTTTTCACTTGCTGAAAATAGCCGATCTACAAGCTCACAACGCGTCGCAGCACGACGCGTTGTTGTTGAACACCCTCTCATTGCCAAAAACAACACTGGTTGAAATGACCCTCCGATGACCGGGGGGGTGTTCTCCGTCCGACCGTAGCGTACATTAGGTCATTATTTATTAATCCGCGTCACTGCACTCTCTGGCAGTATGTACTGTACTGCTGCAAATAGCTGGCACTGCACGCACACACACACACACACACACACAGTCACACACACACGCACACACACACACACACAGTCACACACAGTCACACACAGTCACACACAGTCACACAGTCACACACACACACACACGCACACACAGTCACACAGTCGCACACACACAGTCACACACACACAGTCACACACACCTGTGAAGATATCGTGTTCTTGCACATTGAGGAATCATCTTGGCGAGAAGTCGTATCCGGTGTTGGGACGTCCCGTTAGACATGTGGGGCCTCTGAAAGGGGAGGGGGGGGGGGGGGGGGGGGGCTATGAGTTCACATAAAATATGTCTACCGTAGTTGACCTATTGGAACCAAACTTGTTTACTGGCAGCTATAAAGTCATTGTGAATTTCTGCTTTTTTAAAAATATATATATTTTATCCCATGATTTTGTAACCCATTTTTCAACCCCTGTGTCAATCATCTAACGTGATCCTGGGCTCTACACACCCTCCACCAACCTAGTCCCCATATATGGGGGACAAGGGGAGAGCAACGGACTTGAACTCATGCTTCCTTCATGCCTGAGTGTCCAAGTTGCTCCTTTACACCTGACAGGGGGGAGTTTCCCTGGTTGGACGTAGCGCGTGGAAGGAACACGTTATTCCAACCAGTTCCTTTCCCCTCCATCAGGCGCCCCGGCTGGCCAGGGGGAGGCAGCATAGAGACCAGTTCCTTTCCCCTCCATCAGGCGCCCCGGCTGGCCAGGGGGAGGCAGCATAGAGACCAGTTCCTTTCCCCTCCATCTGTTCATGATCTGAGGCGGTGTTTTGTTCGAAACGGAGCACTCCTGCAAACTTTTGAAGCCAATATTGGCCAATCAGGAAGGAGTACGAAAACTCTGAAAGACTGTGTGTGTGTGTGTGTGTGTGTGTGTGTGTGTGTGCGTGTGCGTGTGCATGTGCGTGTGCGTGTGTGTGTGTCCTCCCCAGCCTCAGGGCGGTGGTCCAGGACCCCTCCCTCCGGCCCAGTGTCCAGTGCCTATTGGTCGACCCGTCCTTCTCCATGGTGACGGTGCAGAGCGAGGACAGCGGCATCGTCTGGGAGACTGCCTCCAGCCCCAGGTCAGTTAGACCCGCCTCCTCCAGTTAGACCCCGCCTCCAGCCCTAGGTCAGTTAGACCCCGCCTCCAGCCCTAGGTCAGTTAGACCCCGCCTCCATCAATTTACAATTTAGGCATTTATCAGACGCTCTTAATCCAGAGCGACTTACATTAAGCAAGAACAAAAAAAGCATGGGAATAAAAGCATTTATCATGAAACATGCGTAAGCTAAGAACGTAACAGTGGAATATCTATATAATGAAACTATACATATAAACTATACTATGCTATACATTATGTACTATGACGTGCTATGGCTACATACAATGCAATTATAGTGCTGTCTACACATCCAACTGTGCCACCGTGTGCCCCCGGGTCAAAGGAGCTTTATTGTGAAATGTCTCTGTGTGCTCCGTTTGCAGCCGCTGCTCCACGCCCGGCTGGGCGTCGGAGACCTGCAGCCTGGCGTCGGAGGGCTGCAGCAGCGCCACGGCGGGGGGCGAGGCCGCCGCGGGCCGCGAGGCCGCCGGACGCATCACCATCATCTTCGACCAGGACAAGGTGGTCCGACGACGCACGCGCTCCGGCGCCCGCAGCATCAGCAGCCGGCTGTCGGACCGCTACAGGAGAACCAGCGGGTATGTATAGACGCCACAGGTAGGGGGCGCTGTTGTTCCTGTCTGACTGTCAGACAGCTTCAGGAGGACCAGCGGGTATATGTAGACGCCCCAGTGGTTGTTTTTGATTTTAGTTTTAGTCTTATAGGGCTGTATTTTGCGTGTCTTAAGTACCAGGTCTTATTCCCTAACTTGAGTAAACTAAAGACCTGGAGGCGTGGTCAATGCTCTTTGGCCACTCAGAATAGCCAAAGAGCATTGACCACGCCTTAGTTTCAGTCCCTGCTTGGCACTCAGCATCAAAGGGTTGGATTGGAGGAGTCAAATCAACTAATCAAACGATCCCCGAGCGCGGCACGCTCACCGCTCCTTGGCTGCGTCTATATAACTCGAACCGCTCCAAGAGACGGTTTTGGTCAAATGCTGGAGAACAACATTTCACTGCGGTATAACGTAATGTGTGTGACAAACGGTAGGACTGTGACGTTGACTCTAGACGTTGTTGTTGTTGTTGTTCCCGGTTCTGCAGCGGCTCTGCGTCGCGCTGCGGCTCGTCGCTGGGCGTGGAGAGGCTGGAGATGGCCGAGGTGTCGCTGCCCAACGTGGCTAACGGAGCGGCGGCGACGGAGGAGGCGGAGCCTCCGGACAAGGACCAGCAGCTGTTCAGCCTGATCTCTGACGGATACGAGATCCTCAACATCAGAGTCCCCTCCAAGGTCAGGATAATGTCAGAGTCCTCTCCTCCAAGGTCAGGATAATGTCAGAGTCCCCTCCAAGGTCAGGATAATGTCAGAGTCCTCTCCAAGGTCAGGATAATGTCAGAGTCCTCTCCTCCAAGGTCAGGATAATGTCAGAGTCCTCTCCTCCAAGGTCAGGATAATGTCAGAGTCCTCTCCAAGGTCAGGATAATGTCAGAGTCCTCTCCAAGGTCAGGATAATGTCAGAGTCCCCTCCAAGGTCAGGATAATGTCAGAGTCCTCTCCAAGGTCAGGATAATGTCAGAGTCCTCTCCAAGGTTAGGATAATGTAACCTGACGCTGCCACAGATCCAAGAAGCTTTGCTACACACATTTGTTTCACAGCTTATTGGGATCTGGGATCTCGGGAGCAAAATTCGATGACGGGGCTGTTCCTGTTTTTTCAAGATACTTGGTAGATGATTTGATGGGACCGTCTGTCTATCACCGTCTGTCTATCATCATTAGTAAACTCTAATATCATTGGTTCAGTAGTTTCAGTAAACTCTAATATCATTGGTTCAGTAGTCTTACTAAACTCTAATGTCATTGGTTCAGTGGTTTTAGTATACTCTTATCTCATTGGTTCCCAGCTGCCCACCGTGGACGAGGAGGAGAGCACTGACCTGCCCGACAACCTGGCCTACCTGGAGCAGAACCCGGGCATCCGGACCCGGAGCGCGCAGCCGCCACAGAACCACAGCGCCCCCTTTGGCCTGGAGGAGCTGGAACCGCCGCCAGACCAAGACGACCAGGTATTTATTTATTTAACTCTTTTATTGCGGCTAGCTGTTGCCAGATGTAGCCAAAGCACTCTCGATGCGATCGACAACAACGGGAGGTGTGAATAATTCTAATGTGACTAGCGACGGGACCGCGTTGACACACGATCTTTGAGTTATTCACGTTTTAAAATTTTCTGTCTCGTCGGGCTAAAATGGGGAACATTTTCGATGACGGCCCACTGTCGTCAGCCTGTGTTTTGATATCAATAAATCTCTGACCTTTTATCGATCTCCGTCCTTCAGAGCGCTGGGCGTTGCTAATTGATTGAACGGAGAACTCCGTCCTGTGCGTATCTATGGTTGTCTGTATATGTTGTGTATGAACCAAGAGAAATTCTTATCAACCTTGTTGACATGGCAAATAAATGATTGAATCTTGAATCTTGCTCACAGACGTCCTCGCAGCCCTCCAGGACTCTGACGGACAGCGGAGGAGACATGGACTACATGGAGAAGTTCAGCCTCCTGGACGAGGTGGAGGTGGTCCCTGCTGAGACAGAGGAGGAGGAGGAGAACCAGCTCTCTGCCCAGGTTAGAACCCATGTTTCTATGGAGGAGGAGAACCAGCTCTCTGCCCAGGTAAGAACCCATGTTTCTATGGAGGAGGAGAACCAGCTCTCTGCCCAGGTATGAACCCATGTTTCTATGGAGGAGGAGAACCAGCTCTCTGCCCAGGTTAGAACCCATGTTTCTATGGAGGAGGAGAACCAGCTCTCTGCCCAGGTATGAACCCATGTTTCTATGGAGGAGGAGAACCAGCTCTCTGCCCAGGTATGAACCCATGTTTCTATGGAGGAGGAGGACCAGCTCTCTGCCCAGGTTAGAACCCATGTTTCTATGGAGGAGGAGAACCAGCTCTCTGCCCAGGTAAGAACCCATGTTTCTATGGAGGAGGAGAACCAGCTCTCTGCCCACTACTCAGTTCACATGGGTATGATTTTTTAATACAGAATGAGATCAGATGAACATCGGTTATATCGGTTATCGGCCACAACGGCCATACAGTGGTGTCCCCTTCGTCTCTACCAGGCTGATACCTAGAGGTACCCATCAAAGTCTTTAATGTGATAGGTACCCCTGGAAGCCACACCTCTGATGGGTGTGGTTTTAGTCTTAAGGGGTGTGTTTTTTTCACCCACTGTGTAATATAATAAAGGGACATTTTATCCGTTATCGATATGGGCCAAAGTGTCCCTCTGTGGAGCGTCTGCAGGCGGTGAAACCTCCTCTGTGTGTGTGTGTGTGTGTGTGTCTCACTGGTGCGTCCCTCTGTCTCCGTCTGCAGGCCGAGGAGGTGAAACCCAAGGCGGCGGCGATGGAGGCGCCCGGCGGCTCCGCGGCCCAGAGCCCTGCCGTGTCTTCGGACGACTCCTTCGTCTTCGTCACGGACGCGGACATGTGCCCCGGGGACCCGCCCCCCCAGGAGGAGGAGGAGGACGACACGCTGGCCGGAGACCACATGGACGAGGTGTTCTACGGGAGCGGCGTTCAGGACCAGGAGACCAGGACACGGCATGCCCTCCAGCAGCAGGACTCTGAGGAGGAGATGGAGGAGGCGAGGAGGAGGTGAGGGGGAGGAGGAGGAGGAGGGTTTATGTAAGGGATACTGTCTGGCTAGCTGGTCGTTGTAGGGAGATAATTCACCTCCTTTATGTCAGTAGCCTATGCATGTCAAACTGGGCATCCTTTTCAAATGGGGTCTTTTGGGGACCTCGACCTCACGCGTGGGGACTCGGCCCCCGGCCTGGTACTCTAGTCAAAATATGGCCCTTGAGGAAAATTAATTGGGGAACCCTGATGTAAGGAATAATGTCTGGCTAGGTGGTCGTTGTAGGGAGATAATTCACCTCCTTTATGTAAGGGATAATGTCTGGCTAGGTGGTCGTTGTAGGGAGATAATTTCACCTCCTTTATGTAAGGGATAATGTCTGACTAGGTGGTCGTTGTAGGGAGATAATTCACCTCCTTTATGTAAGGGATACTGTCTGGCTAGCTGGTCGTTGTAGGGAGATAATTTCACCTCCTTTATGTAAGGGATAATGTCTGACTAGGTGGTCGTTGTAGGGAGATAATTAACCTCCTTTATGTAAGGGATGATGTCTGGCTTGGTGGTCGTTGTAGGGAGATAATTCACCTCCTTTATGTAAGGGATAATGTCTGACTAGGTGGTCGTTGTAGGGAGATAATTCACCTCCTTTATGTAAGGGATAATGTCTGGCTTGGTGGTCGTTGTAGGGAGATAATTCACCTCCTTTATGTAAGGGATTATTTCTGGCTTGGTGGTCGTTGTAGGGAGATAATTCACCTCCTTTATGTAAGGGATAATGTCTGGCTTGGTGGTCGTTGTAGGGAGATAATTCACCTCCTTTATGTAAGGGATAATGTCTGGCTTGGTGGTCGTTGTAGGGAGATAATTCACCTCCTTTATGTAAGGGATAATGTCTGACTTGGTGGTCGTTGTAGGGAGATAATTCACCTCCTTTATGTAAGGGATAATGTCTGGCTTGGTGGTCGTTGTAGGGAGATAATTCACCTCCTTTATGTAAAGGGATAATGTCCGGTTAGCTGGTCGTTGTAGGGAGATAATTAACCTCCTTTATGTAAGGGATAATGTCCGGCTAGCTGGTCGTTGTAGGGAGATAATTCACCTCCTTTATGTAAGGGATAATGTCCGGCTAGCTGGTCGTTGTAGGGAGATAATTCACCTCCTTTATGTAAGGGATAATGTCCGGCTAGCTGGTCGTTGTAGGGAGATAATTCACCTCCTTTATGTAAGGGATAATGTCCGGCTAGCTGGTCGTTGTAGGGAGATAATTAACCTCCTTTATGTAAGGGATAATGTCCGGCTAGCTGGTCGTTGTAGGGAGATAATTAACCTCCTTTATGTGGTCTCCAGGTCTCGGAGGGAGAGCCAGAGGTCAGCGGGGGAGAAGGGGGGCAGCGGCTCGCGGCTTTTCAGCAGCGAGGAGACGGTCCTCACGCCCATCTACCTCCCCGAGGGACCCCCGAAGGTCATCGACCAGATCCTATTGGACGAGCCCACCGCCATGAGCTTCATGTACTCTGACCTGTACGAGGAGGCCATGGGTAAGACCCCTCCCCCCCTGACCTCTGACCTGTAACCCCCCTCATGACCTCTGACCTGTACGAGGAGGCCATGGGTAAGACCCTCTGACCTGTAACCCCCCCATGACCTCTGACCTGTACGAGGAGGCTATGGGTAAGACCCTCTGACCTGTAACCCCCCCATGACCTCTGACCTGTATGAGGAGGCCATGGGTAAGACCCCCCCACCCCCTCTGACCTCTGACCCCCCTCATGACCTCTGACCTGTACCCCCATGACCTCTGACCTGTACCCCCCCATGACCTCTGACCTGTACCCCCCATGACCTCTGACCTGTACCTCCCCATGACCTCTGACCTGTACGAGGAGGCCATGGGTAAGACCCCCCCCCCCCACCCCCTCTAACCTCTGACCCCCCTCATGACCTCTGACCTGTACCCCCCATGACCTCTGACCTGTACGAGCCCCCCCCCCGCCCATCAGTGTGACCCTGATGAAGGCTGGATAGCCGAAACGTTTGTCCTTAATTGTCCAAATATGAAATAAACTATTTTAACTGAAGCCTTAGTGGGTGCGACCTACTAACGTCATTATTACTTGCGCAAGCAGAGCGCGCAAGTAATCATTTCGCTTGGTCTCTTCGAAGTGAAGCCAAGTTTTCTTCAACCGTAAGTCTGTGCCTGGTTTGCTGGGACTAGTTACAAGTTACAACATTACGTCATATACACACCATGTACTCTGGTCCCAGTTCTCAACGATGACGTAATGTTGTAACTGGTCCCAGCAAACCAGGCACAGATTTACGGTTGAAAAAAACTTGGCTTCACTTTTTGGAACCAAGTAACCACAGTATACTGCTAATCAAATTACAACTACATACTCTGTATGTAGTTGTAATGTGATTTGTAATTTGTAAATCTGTGCCTGGTCTGCTGGGACCAGACTACACAGATGACCATATCTCTTACGTCATCACTGAGAGCTAGTCATATACACACCATGTACTCTGGTCCCAGTTCTCAGCGATGACGTAATGTTGTAACTGGTCCCAGCAAACCAGGCACAGACTTACGGTTGAAAAAAACTTGGCTTCACTTTTTGGAACCAAGTAACCACAGTATACTGCTAATCAAATTACAACTACATACTCTGTATGTAGTTGTAATGTGATTTGTAATTTGTAAATCTGTGCCTGGTCTGCTGGGACCAGACTACACAGATGACCATATCTCTTACGTCATCACTGAGAGTTAGTCATACATATACACACCATGTACTCTGGTCCCAGTTCTCAACGATGACGTAATGTGGTATCTGGTGGGACCAGATTACACAGATGACCATTTCTCTTACGTCATCACTGATATACAAATCCAACTACAGATTTCGGAAGTATTTTAGATCATGTATATTTCAACAAATTTGAAAGTATTATTACAGAAATTGAAGTTAGAGACACATATTACTCTGATCATGATTTAGTATTAATATCACTATAGTACAAAATGAAATACATTTAAAACAATTGACAATTTACAATAAGTAATAAAATAATTATACTGTATAATATATTTTAATTCAGTTTATATACCTTTTTTTTCATCACATATCAATGATTCATTTTTCTGTAAAAAAGTAGTTAGGTAGCAAATAGTTACACGTAATGATTATACATTTCAAACGTTCCTTTACAGAGATACTGAGATGTGATAGTTTCCAGCGGTCGAAAGTACTTGCGCGCTCTGCTTGCGCACTAGTAGGCCATTTATGGCCTACTAGTGTGCAACAAGCAAGTATGCACTCGGCAGAGTGCAGTTCTAGTTTTGATATTATGTTTGATATACAAATATACGTATATATTTAGAGATTATTGTTATTGCAATTGTTTGTCATACTGTCTGTCCCGTGCAATTTAGTTTCTCTCTACAAAGCCCATATGGCTCAGAAATGTCATTAATTGAAATTGTAATTCAATGCCAAGCAGAACTATTTCTCTAACAATGAATCATGGTGTGCGTGTGTGTGTGTGTGTGTGTGTGTGTGTGTGTGTGTGTGTGTGTGTGTGGGTGTGGGGGTGTGTGTGTGGGTGTGTGTGTGTGTGTGTGTGTGTGTGTGTGTGTGTGTGTGTGTGTGTGTGTGTGTGTGTGTGTGTGTGTGTGTGTGTGTGTGTGTGTGTGTGTGTGTGTGTGTGCGCGTAGGCGAGAGGAGCCGTAGCGAGGAGCACCTGGAGGCGCAGAGCGTGACGCCGGAGCGCGGGTTCAGGAGGCGGAGCCCGTGGGATGAGGGGGAGGAGTCAGACGGGAGTTACCTGGAGATGTTCACCCTGAGGGACGACCTGCCGGCCATGGACAAAGTATACGCTGGTTCTACTTCAACCCGTTTAGTTTATGACTGAGGAGAGTCATTCTTTTTTTAATATCATTTTTTTATCCCACGATTTTGTAACCCATTTTTCACCCCTGTGTCAATCATCTAATATTCTAATGTGATCCTGGGCTCTACACACCCTCCGCCAACCTAGTCCCCCATATATGGGGGACAAGGGGAGACCAACGGACTTGAACTCATGCTTCCTTCATGCCTGAGTGTCCAAGTTGCTCCTTTACACCTGACAGGGGGGAGTTTCCCTGGTTGGACGTAGCGCGTGGAAGGAACACGTTATTCCAACCAGTTCCTTTCCCCTCCATCAGGCGCCCCGGCTGGCCAGGGGGAGGCAGTATAGAGACCAGTTCCTTTCCCCTCCATCAGGCGCTCCGGCTGGCCAGGGGGAGGCAGTTTAGTGACCAGGATTACTGCATGTTTTTTGTGAGGGTACCTACCCTAGAGGACACGAACATGTGAGGAGGGTACCTACCCTAGGGGACACGGGGAGAACATGTGAGGGTACCTACCCTATAGGGGACACGGGGAGAACATGTGAGGGTACCTACCCTAGGGGACACGGGGAGAACATGTGAGGGTACCTACCCTAGGGGACACGGGGAGAACATGTGAGGGTACCTACCCTAGGGGACACGGGGAGAACATGTGAGGGTACCTACCCTATAGGGGACACAGGGAGAACATGTGAGGGTACCTACCCTATAGGGGACACGGGGAGAACATGTGAGGGTACCTACCCTAGGGGACACGGAGAGAACATGTGAGGGTACCTACCCTATAGGGGACACAGGGAGAACATGTGAGGGTACCTACCCTATAGGGGACACGGGGAGAACATGTGAGGGTACCTACCCTAGGGGACACGGGGAGAACATGTGAGGGTACCTACCCTAGGGGAGAACATGTGAGGGTACCTACCCTAGCCCGTCTCTCTAACATAAATCTCTCTACACGCGGTCCCTTTGCTCGGCAGCCTCCCGACTCCCAGGAGGAGACGCGAGCCAACAGCATGATGTGGCCGCAGAGCACGTTTGAGATGACCGGCTGTCTGCAGCGAGTGACGGAGGAGGAGGAGGAGCAGCACGCAGAGACGAAGGAGGAGGAGGAGGTATGGGGCGTCACCAGTATTCATTACGCAATCGTCAGGTCGCAATTAACTTGAGCTAATCGCAACAGGCTACGAGCAACACACACCATTTGTGACACAAATAACTGGTGCTATAATTCTCTGTATTCTCCGCATGTGACTTATTGTAAGTCACTCGTCTGCTAAGCCTAAAGTGAAAATTGTAATAGTAAATGTTAAAGGTAATGGTAAATAGTTTACATTGATCTGTACAAAAATGTCTGGATGAAATTAACGGAAAACGTCATATTTCCATCGTTGTCGTTTCCTCGTTGTCCGTGCCGTGCGTTACATCGTTCAACGTTCAGTGTCAATTAAAGCAGGAAGTGGCGGCGGCGGAGGACGGCGCTCCACTCGCGGCCGTTTGGGGAGAGTCCTCCGGGACGTCCCGACCGCAGCGGGAGGTCCAACGAGAGGCCGAGACCGTCGGAGGCGCCTCCGACGCGGCGGGCGCTACGACGGACGAGACGGAGGAGGACGGAGACTCGGAGAACAGAGAGGAGGAGGAGGAGGAGGCGACCGGCGTTGTAGCTCAACCTCAGACACGGACAGAAGGAAAAGACCAGACCTGCGCCGAAGAGACGGCCGCCGAGGCGTCGCCCGTGGGCGCGGAACCGCCTCAGGCGGCGCCCGATAAACCCGACGGGGTGCTCGAAGAAGAAGGAGCAGCGCCGGACGTCGCTAAAGACGCACGGGAAGAAGCGGACGTGAGTGAGGCTCTGTCCGAGGAAGCGGCGCCTGAAACCGAACCTGTGGCTGCGGGCGAGAACGTGACGGAGAAACTGTCGGAGTTGATGACGGAGGTGGAGGTGGAGGTGGAGGTGGAGGTGGAGGTGGAGGTGGAGGTGGAGGTGGAGGTGGAGGTGGAGGTGGAGGTGGAGGGGGAGGTGGAGGTGGAGGTGGAGGTGGAGGTGGCGACCCCAGAGGCCACGACTCAGGAGGTGATCCGTACCGAAGACTCCACGGAAGGCGAGACCTCGACCGAAGCACCGCCGGTCGGCGGGGAAACGGAAAGTCTTCACGTGTCTGTTGAAGCGGTCACTGACGGCGGCGAGCCTGTTGAAGTGGTCACAGACGGCGGCGACGCTAAACCTGGGCCCGTGTTACTAGAGGACGCCAAGGCAGCGGACGTAGACGAGACGCCGTCCCTCGTCCCCGAAGCGACGACCGAAGAAGACGGAGAGGGAACGGAGCCGGCCGCCGCCATTAGCGGCGCGGAGGCGTTGCCCGAGCCGACGGAGGAGCCCGTGTGTGGCCGCCCACTGTCGACCGTCGAGCGCGACGAGACGGAAGGACAGAGTTTGGAAACGCCTGGACCCCAGCAGGTACACTGCATGTTCCACCTGGTACACCAGCAGGTTCACTGCATGTTCCACCTGGTACACCAGCAGGTACACTGCATGTTCCACCTGCATATTGTTTTTAAATGTGAAGCATCATGAGTTGTGGAGAACGGTATTTTTGCTCCCCTGTATGCCCAGTGTATGTTGTGGAAGTGACAATAAAATCTGATTGGTTGGTTGGTTGGTTGATTGATTGATTGATTGATTGATTGATACTAAGCTGCCACCCAGAGGAGGTGGAGCCTATGCATTTTGTTGCACCTACTACGCTGTGGAATGAGAAGCTGCTAAAAACTCATTTATTTTTACCGCAAACATTTTCGTTTGCTTCAGTGATTATTTCTATTTTATGTTGATTGCGATGCAATGAGCACTTACTATGAGACCTAGCAGATCATGTCTGTCTGTGTGTGTGTCTGTGTGTGTGTGTGTGTGTGTGTGTGTGTGTGTGTGTGTCCCACCTTTGTGCCCATATATGGAGCTGAGTGATTTGTTTGTGATTGATGCAACACACTCCATATTTGGACGTATAGCTGCTTTGGGGACTCCTTATATGGTTATGGCTAAGTTAAAAACGTAACTTAAAAATAACTTAACTTAAAGCGTAAAAAAAATCTTAAAAAAACCCAAATATGTACGAGCTGCGTTCGCTTCCCGCGTTTCTATGTACTGTTGTTCAGTTTCTTTTGTATCTATTTCTATGTACTGTTCAGTTTCTGCTTGTATATATTTCTATGTACTGTTGTTCAGTTTCTGCTTGTATCTATTTCTATGTACTGTTGTTCAGTTTCTGCTTGTATCTATTTCTATGTAATGTTGTTCAGTTTCTGCTTGTATCTATTTCTATGTACTGTTGTTCAGTTTCTGCTTGTATCTATTTCTATGTAATGTTGTTCAGTTTCTGCTTGTATCTATTTCTATGTACTGTTGTTCCGTTTCTGCTCGTATCTATTTCTATGTACTGTTTCTGCTGCTCTGTGTCTTATCTTGTCATGTTGGTTTATCTCTGATTGTGGTGTTCTTGTTGCGAACGCAGTGAGCACTTACTATGAGACCTAGCAGATCATGTCTGTCTTTCTGTGTGTGTCCCACCTTTGTGCCCATATATGGAGCTGAGTGATTTGTTTGTGATTGATGCAACACACTCCATATTTGGACGTATAGCTGCTTTGGGGACTCCTTATATGGTTATGGCTAAAAAATATATATGTACGAGCTGCGTTCGCTTCCCGCGTTTGCGCGTCTTACTGGTTATATTCCTATTATTTTTTTATTGTACAGCACCTTGTAACAACTGTAACAACTGTAACAACTGTTTTGAAAGGTGCTTCATGAATAACCTACCTTGCCTTGCTTTGCCAGATCATACGAGAAGCAGAGGACGTTAAACCCGATGAGACGGAGGAGAGGAAGGTGCAAAAGAAAGAAGACGCAGAGAATAAAGAGAAGGAGGAGGAAGAGGTGAGTGGAGGTCCACCCTCCTCTCATAAAGAGGAGGAGAAGGAGGAGGAGGACATTAGAAACGTCCTTATGTCATACATTAGAAACGTCCTTATGTCATACATTAGAAACGTCCTTAATTCATACATTAGAAACGTCCTTATGTCATACATTAGAAACGTCCTTAATTCATACATTAGAAACGTCCTTAATTCATACATTAGAAACGTCCTTAATTCATACATTAGAAACGTCCTTAATTCATACATTAGAAACGTCCTTATGTCATACATTAGAAACGTCCTTATGTCATACATTAGAAACGTCCTTCATTCATACATTAGAAACGTCCTTATGTCATACATTAGAAACGTCCTTATGTCATACATTAGAAACGTCCTTATGTCATACATTAGAAACGTCCTTATTTCATACATTAGAAACGTCCTTATGTCATACATTAGAAACGTCCTTATGTCATACATTAGAAACGTCCTTAATTCATACATTAGAAACGTCCTTAATTCATACATTAGAAACGTCCTTATGTCATACATTAGAAACGTCCTTATGTCATACATTAGAAACGTCCTTATGTCATACATTAGAAACGTCCTTATTTCATACATTAGAAACGTCCTTATGTCATACATTAGAAACGTCCTTATGTCATACATTAGAAACGTCCTTAATTCATACATTAGAAACGTCCTTATGTCATACATTAGAAACGTCCTTAATTCATACATTAGAAACGTCCTTAATTCATACATTAGAAACGTCCTTATGTCATACATTAGAAACGTCCTTATGTCATACATTAGAAACGTCCTTATTTCATACATTAGAAACGTCCTTATGTCATACATTAGAAACGTCCTTATGTCATACATTAGAAACGTCCTTATGTCATACATTAGAAACGTCCTTATGTCATACATTAGAAACGTCCTTATTTCATACATTAGAAACGTCCTTATGTCATACATTAGAAACGTCCTTATGTCATACATTAGAAACGTCCTTATGTCATACATTAGAAACGTCCTTATGTCATACATTAGAAACGTCCTTATGTCATACATTAGAAACGTCCTTATGTCATACATTAGAAACGTCCTTATTTCATACATTAGAAACGTCCTTATGTCATACATTAGAAACGTCCTTATGTCATACATTAGAAACGTCCTTATGTCATACATTAGAAACGTCCTTAATTCATACATTAGAAACGTCCTTAATTCATACATTAGAAACGTCCTTATTTCATACATTAGAAACGTCCTTATGTCATACATTAGAAACGTCCTTATTTCATACATTAGAAACGTCCTTATGTCCATACATTAGAAACGTCCTTAATTCATAGAAACGTCCTTAATTCATACATTAGAAACGTCCTTAATTCATACATTAGAAACGTCCTTAATTCATAGAAACGTCCTTAATTCATACATTAGAAACGTCCTTAATTCATACATTATAAACGTCCTTATTTCATACATTATAAACGTCCTTAATTCATACATTATAAACGTCCTTATGTCATACATTAGAAACGTCCTTATTTCATACATTAGAAACGTCCTTAATTCATAGAAACGTCCTTATGTCATACATTAGAAACGTCCTTAATTCATACATTAGAAACGTCTTTATGTCATACATTAGAAACGTCCTTAATTCATAGAAACGTCCTTATGTCATACATTAGAAACGTCCTTAATTCATACATTATAAACGTCCTTAATTCATAGAAACGTCCTTATGTCATACATTAGAAACGTCCTTAATTCATACATTATAAACGTCCTTAATTCATAGAAACGTCCTTATGTCATACATTAGAAACGTCCTTATGTCATACATTATAAACGTCCTTAATTCATACATTATAAACGTCCTTATGTCATACATTAGAAACGTCCTTAATTCATACATTAGAAACGTCCTTAATTCATACATTAGAAACGTCCTTAATTCATACATTAGAAACGTCCTTATGTCATACATTAGAAACGTCCTTATGTCATACATTAGAAACGTCCTTATGTCATACATTAGAAACGTCCTTAATTCATACATTAGAAACGTCCTTATGTCATACATTATAAACGTCCTTATTTCATACATTAGAAACGTCCTTAATTCATACATTAGAAACGTCCTTATTTCTTACATTAGAAACGTCCTTAATTCATACATTAGAAACGTCCTTAATTCATACATTAGAAACGTCCTTAATTCATACATTAGAAACGTCCTTATGTCATACATTAGAAACGTCCTTATGTCATACATTAGAAACGTCCTTATTTCATACATTAGAAACGTCCTTAATTCATACATTAGAAACGTCCTTAATTCATACATTAGAAACGTCCTTATTTCATACATTATAAACGTCCTTATTTCATACATTAGAAACGTCCTTAATTCATACATTAGAAACGTCCTTAATTCATACATTAGAAACGTCCTTAATTCATACATTAGAAACGTCCTTAATTCATACATTAGAAACGTCCTTATTTCATACATTAGAAACGTCCTTAATTCATACATTATAAACATCCTTATGTCATACATTATAAACGTCCTTATGTCATACATTAGAAACGTCCTTATGTCATACATTAGAAACGTCCTTATGTCATACATTAGAAACGTCCTTATGTCATACATTAGAAACGTCCTTATGTCATACATTCATACATTAGAAACGTCCTTAATTCATACATTAGAAACGTCCTTATGTCATACATTAGAAACGTCCTTATGTCATACATTAGAAACGTCCTTATGTCATACATTAGAAACGTCCTTATGTCATACATTAGAAACGTCCTTATGTCATACATTAGAAATGTCCTTATGTCATACATTAGAAACGTCCTTATGTCATACATTAGAAACGTCCTTATGTCATACATTAGAAACGTCCTTATGTCATACATTAGAAACGTCCTTATGTCATACATTAGAAACGTCCTTATGTCATACATTAGAAACGTCCTTAATTCATACATTAGAAACGTCCTTAATTCATACATTAGAAACGTCCTTAATTCATACATTAGAAACGTCCTTAATTCATACATTAGAAACGTCCTTATTTCATACATTAGAAACGTCCTTAATTCATACATTAGAAACGTCCTTAATTCATACATTAGAAACGTCCTTAATTCATACATTAGAAACGTCCTTAATTCATACATTAGAAACGTCCTTAATTCATACATTAGAAACGTCCTTATTTCATACATTAGAAACGTCCTTAATTCATACATTAGAAACGTCCTTAATTCATACATTAGAAACGTCCTTAATTCATACATTAGAAACGTCCTTATTTCATACATTATAAACGTCCTTATTTCATACATTATAAACGTCCTTAATTCATACATTAGAAACGTCCTTAATTCATACATTAGAAACGTCCTTAATTCATACAATAGAAACGTCCTTAATTCATACATTAGAAACGTCCTTAATTCATACATTAGAAACGTCCTTAATTCATACATTAGAAACGTCCTTAATTCATACATTGTAAACGTCCTTATGTCATACATTAGAAACGTCCTTAATTCATACATTAGAAACGTCCTTATTTCATACATTAGAAACGTCCTTAATTCATACATTAGAAACGTCTTTATTTCATACATTAGAAACGTCCTTAATTCATACATTAGAAACGTCCTTAATTCATACATTAGAAACGTCCTTATTTCATACATTAGAAACGTCCTTAATTCATACATTAGAAACGTCCTTAATTCATACATTAGAAACGTCCTTATGTCATACATTAGAAACGTCCTTATGTCATACATTAGAAACGTCCTTAATTCATACATTAGAAACGTCCTTAATTCATACATTAGAAACGTCCTTATTTCATACATTATAAACGTCCTTATTTCATACATTAGAAACGTCCTTAATTCATACATTAGAAACGTCCTTAATTCATACATTAGAAACGTCCTTAATTCATACATTAGAAACGTCCTTATTTCATACATTAGAAACGTCCTTAATTCATACATTATAAACGTCCTTATGTCATACATTAGAAACGTCCTTATGTCATACATTAGAAACGTCCTTATGTCATACATTAGAAACGTCCTTATGTCATACATTAGAAACGTCCTTATGTCATACATTCATACATTAGAAACGTCCTTAATTCATACATTAGAAACGTCCTTATGTCATACATTAGAAACGTCCTTATGTCATACATTAGAAACGTCCTTATGTCATACATTAGAAACGTCCTTATGTCATACATTCATACATTAGAAACGTCCTTAATTCATACATTAGAAACGTCCTTATGCCATACATTAGAAACGTCCTTATGTCATACATTAGAAACGTCCTTATGTCATACATTAGAAATGTCCTTATGTCATACATTAGAAACGTCCTTATGTCATACATTAGAAACGTCCTTATGTCATACATTAGAAACGTCCTTATGTCATACAATAGAAACGTCCTTAATTCATACATTAGAAACGTCCTTAATTCATACATTAGAAACGTCCTTAATTCATACATTATAAACGTCCTTATTTCATACATTAGAAACGTCCTTAATTCATACATTAGAAACGTCCTTAATTCATACATTAGAAACGTCCTTATTTCATACATTAGAAACGTCCTTAATTCATACATTAGAAACGTCCTTATTTCATACATTAGAAACGTCCTTAATTCATACATTAGAAACGTCCTTAATTCATACATTAGAAACGTCTTTATTTCATACATTATAAACGTCCTTAATTCATACATTAGAAACGTCCTTAATTCATACATTAGAAACGTCCTTATTTCATACATTAGAAACGTCCTTAATTCATACATTAGAAACGTCCTTAATTCATACATTAGAAACGTCCTTAATTCATACATTAGAAACGTCCTTAATTCATACATTAGAAACGTCCTTAATTCATACATTAGAAACGTCCTTAATTCATACATTAGAAACGTCCTTAATTCATACATTAGAAACGTCCTTATGTCATACATTAGAAACATCCTTATGTCATACATTAGAAACGTCCTTAATTCATACATTAGAAACGTCCTTAATTCATACATTAGAAACGTCCTTATTTCATACATTAGAAACGTCCTTAATTCATACATTAGAAACGTCCTTAATTCATACATTAGAAACGTCCTTAATTCATACATTAGAAACGTCCTTATGTCATACATTAGAAACGTCCTTAATTCATACATTAGAAACGTCCTTAATTCATACATTAGAAACGTCCTTAATTCATACATTAGAAACGTCCTTATGTCATACATTAGAAACGTCCTTAATTCATACATTAGAAACGTCCTTAATTCATACATTAGAAACGTCCTTAATTCATACATTAGAAACGTCCTTATTTCATACATTAGAAACGTCCTTAATTCATACATTAGAAACGTCCTTAATTCATACATTAGAAACGTCCTTAATTCATACATTAGAAACGTCCTTAATTCATACATTAGAAACGTCCTTATTTCATACATTATAAACGTCCTTATGTCATACATTAGAAACGTCCTTATGTCATACATTAGAAACGTCCTTATTTCATACATTAGAAACGTCCTTATGTCATACATTAGAAACGTCCTTAATTCATACATTAGAAACGTCCTTATTTCATACATTAGAAACGTCCTTAATTCATACATTAGAAACGTCCTTAATTCATACATTAGAAACGTCTTTATTTCATACATTAGAAACGTCCTTAATTCATACATTAGAAACGTCCTTAATTCATACATTAGAAACGTCCTTATTTCATACATTAGAAACGTCCTTAATTCATACATTAGAAACGTCCTTAATTCATACATTAGAAACGTCCTTAATTCATACATTAGAAACGTCCTTATGTCATACATTAGAAACGTCCTTATGTCATACATTAGAAACGTCCTTAATTCATACATTAGAAACGTCCTTAATTCATACATTAGAAACGTCCTTATTTCATACATTATAAACGTCCTTATTTCATACATTAGAAACGTCCTTAATTCATACATTAGAAACGTCCTTAATTCATACATTAGAAACGTCCTTAATTCATACATTAGAAACGTCCTTAATTCATACATTAGAAACGTCCTTATTTCATACATTAGAAACGTCCTTAATTCATACATTATAAACGTCCTTATGTCATACATTAGAAACGTCCTTATGTCATACATTAGAAACGTCCTTATGTCATACATTAGAAACGTCCTTATGTCATACATTAGAAACGTCCTTATGTCATACATTCATACATTAGAAACGTCCTTAATTCATACATTAGAAACGTCCTTATGTCATACATTAGAAACGTCCTTATGTCATACATTAGAAACGTCCTTATGTCATACATTAGAAACGTCCTTATGTCATACATTCATACATTAGAAACGTCCTTAATTCATACATTAGAAACGTCCTTATGTCATACATTAGAAACGTCCTTATGTCATACATTAGAAACGTCCTTATGTCATACATTTGAAATGTCCTTATGTCATACATTAGAAACGTCCTTATGTCATACATTAGAAACGTCCTTATGTCATACATTAGAAACGTCCTTATGTCATACAATAGAAACGTCCTTAATTCATACATTAGAAACGTCCTTAATTCATACATTAGAAACGTCCTTAATTCATACATTATAAACGTCCTTATTTCATACATTAGAAACGTCCTTAATTCATACATTAGAAACGTCCTTAATTCATACATTAGAAACGTCCTTATTTCATACATTAGAAACGTCCTTAATTCATACATTAGAAACGTCCTTATTTCATACATTAGAAACGTCCTTAATTCATACATTAGAAACGTCCTTAATTCATACATTAGAAACGTCTTTATTTCATACATTATAAACGTCCTTAATTCATACATTAGAAACGTCCTTAATTCATACATTAGAAACGTCCTTATTTCATACATTAGAAACGTCCTTAATTCATACATTAGAAACGTCCTTAATTCATACATTAGAAACGTCCTTAATTCATACATTAGAAACGTCCTTAATTCATACATTAGAAACGTCCTTAATTCATACATTAGAAACGTCCTTAATTCATACATTAGAAACGTCCTTAATTCATACATTAGAAACGTCCTTATGTCATACATTAGAAACATCCTTATGTCATACATTAGAAACGTCCTTAATTCATACATTAGAAACGTCCTTAATTCATACATTAGAAACGTCCTTATTTCATACATTAGAAACGTCCTTAATTCATACATTAGAAACGTCCTTAATTCATACATTAGAAACGTCCTTAATTCATACATTAGAAACGTCCTTATGTCATACATTAGAAACGTCCTTAATTCATACATTAGAAACGTCCTTAATTCATACATTAGAAACGTCCTTAATTCATACATTAGAAACGTCCTTATGTCATACATTAGAAACGTCCTTAATTCATACATTAGAAACGTCCTTAATTCATACATTAGAAACGTCCTTAATTCATACATTAGAAACGTCCTTATTTCATACATTAGAAACGTCCTTAATTCATACATTAGAAACGTCCTTAATTCATACATTAGAAACGTCCTTAATTCATACATTAGAAACGTCCTTAATTCATACATTAGAAACGTCCTTATTTCATACATTATAAACGTCCTTATGTCATACATTAGAAACGTCCTTATGTCATACATTAGAAACGTCCTTATTTCATACATTAGAAACGTCCTTATGTCATACATTAGAAACGTCCTTAATTCATACATTAGAAACGTCCTTAATTCATACATTAGAAACGTCCTTATGTCATACATTAGAAACGTCCTTATTTCATACATTAGAAACGTCCTTATTTCATACATTAGAAACGTCCTTATGTCATACATTAGAAACGTCCTTATGTCATACATTATAAACGTCCTTAATTCATACATTAGAAACGTCCTTATTTCATACATTAGAAACGTCCTTAATTCATACATTAGAAACGTCCTTATTTCATACATTAGAAACGTCCTTAATTCATACATTAGAAACGTCCTTAATTCATACAATAGAAACGTCCTTATTTCATACATTAGAAACGTCCTTAATTCATACATTAGAAACGTCCTTATGTCATACATTAGAAACGTCCTTATGTCATACATTAGAAACGTCCTTAATTCATACATTAGAAACGTCCTTAATTCATACATTAGAAACGTCCTTATTTCATACATTAGAAACGTCCTTAATTCATACATTAGAAACGTCCTTATTTCATACATTAGAAACGTCCTTATTTCATACATTAGAAACGTCCTTATTTCATACATTAGAAACGTCCTTAATTCATACATTAGAAACGTCCTTAATTCATACATTAGAAACGTCCTTAATTCATACTTTAGAAACGTCCTTAATTCATACATTAGAAACGTCCTTATTTCATACATTAGAAACGTCCTTAATTCATACATTAGAAACGTCCTTAATTCATACATTAGAAACGTCCTTAATTCATACATTAGAAACGTCCTTATTTCATACATTAGAAACGTCCTTATGTCATACATTAGAAACGTCCTTAATTCATACATTAGAAACGTCCTTATTTCATACATTAGAAACGTCCTTATTTCATACATTAGAAACGTCCTTATTTCATACATTAGAAACGTCCTTAATTCATACATTAGAAACGTCCTTATTTCATACATTAGAAACGTCCTTAATTCATACATTAGAAACGTCCTTAATTCATACATTAGAAACGTCCTTATTTCATACATTAGAAACGTCCTTAATTCATACATTAGAAACGTCCTTAATTCATACAATAGAAACGTCCTTATTTCATACATTAGAAACGTCCTTAATTCATACATTAGAAACGTCCTTATGTCATACATTAGAAACGTCCTTATGTCATACATTAGAAACGTCCTTAATTCATACATTAGAAACGTCCTTAATTCATACATTAGAAACGTCCTTATTTCATACATTAGAAACGTCCTTATGTCATACATTAGAAACGTCCTTAATTCATACATTAGAAACGTCCTTATTTCATACATTAGAAACGTCCTTATTTCATACATTAGAAACGTCCTTATTTCATACATTAGAAACGTCCTTAATTCATACATTAGAAACGTCCTTATTTCATACATTAGAAACGTCCTTAATTCATACATTAGAAACGTCCTTAATTCATACATTAGAAACGTCCTTATTTCATACATTAGAAACGTCCTTAATTCATACATTAGAAACGTCCTTATGTCATACATTAGAAACGTCCTTAATTCATACATTAGAAACGTCCTTATGTCATACATTAGAAACGTCCTTAATTGATACATTAGAAACGTCCTTAATTCATACATTAGAAACGTCCTTATGTCATACATTAGAAACGTCCTTATGTCATACATTAGAAACGTCCTTATGTCATACATTAGAAACGTCCTTAATTCATACATTAGAAACGTCCTTATTTCATACATTAGAAACGTCCTTAATTCATACATTAGAAACGTCCTTAATTCATACATTAGAAACGTCCTTAATTCATACATTAGAAACGTCCTTAATTCATACATTAGAAACGTCCTTATTTCATACATTATAAACGTCCTTATGTCATACATTAGAAACGTCCTTATGTCATACATTAGAAACGTCCTTATTTCATACATTAGAAACGTCCTTATGTCATACATTAGAAACGTCCTTAATTCATACATTAGAAACGTCCTTAATTCATACATTAGAAACGTCCTTATGTCATACATTAGAAACGTCCTTATTTCATACATTAGAAACGTCCTTATTTCATACATTAGAAACGTCCTTATGTCATACATTAGAAACGTCCTTATGTCATACATTATAAACGTCCTTAATTCATACATTAGAAACGTCCTTATTTCATACATTAGAAACGTCCTTAATTCATACATTAGAAACGTCCTTATTTCATACATTAGAAACGTCCTTAATTCATACATTAGAAACGTCCTTAATTCATACAATAGAAACGTCCTTATTTCATACATTAGAAACGTCCTTAATTCATACATTAGAAACGTCCTTATGTCATACATTAGAAACGTCCTTATGTCATACATTAGAAACGTCCTTAATTCATACATTAGAAACGTCCTTAATTCATACATTAGAAACGTCCTTATTTCATACATTAGAAACGTCCTTATGTCATACATTAGAAACGTCCTTAATTCATACATTAGAAACGTCCTTATTTCATACATTAGAAACGTCCTTATTTCATACATTAGAAACGTCCTTATTTCATACATTAGAAACGTCCTTAATTCATACATTAGAAACGTCCTTATTTCATACATTAGAAACGTCCTTAATTCATACATTAGAAACGTCCTTAATTCATACATTAGAAACGTCCTTATTTCATACATTAGAAACGTCCTTAATTCATACATTAGAAACGTCCTTATGTCATACATTAGAAACGTCCTTAATTCATACATTAGAAACGTCCTTATGTCATACATTAGAAACGTCCTTATTTCATACATTAGAAACGTCCTTAATTCATACATTAGAAACGTCCTTATGTCATACATTAGAAACGTCCTTATTCATACATTAGAAACGTCTTATGTCATACATTAGAAACGTCCTTAATTCATACATTAGAACGTCCTTATTTCATACATTAGAAACGTCCTTATGTCATACATTAGAAACGTCCTTAATTCATACATTAGAAACGTCCTTATTTCATACATTAGAAACGTCCTTAATTCATACATTAGAAACGTCCTTAATTCATACATTAGAAACGTCCTTATGTCATACATTAGAAACGTCCTTAATTCATACATTAGAAACGTCCTTAATTCATACATTAGAAACGTCCTTAATTCTTACATTAGAAACGTCCTTAATTCATACATTAGAAACGTCCTTAATTCATACATTAGAAACGTCCTTATTTCATACATTAGAAACGTCCTTAATTCATACATTAGAAACGTCCTTAATTCATACATTAGAAACGTCCTTAATTCATACATTAGAAACGTCCTTAATGTCATACATTAGAAACGTCCTTAATTCATACATTAGAAACGTCCTTAATTCATACATTAGAAACGTCCTTAATTCATACATTAGAAACGTCCTTATGTCATACATTAGAAACGTCCTTAATTCATACATTAGAAACGTCCTTAATTCATACATTAGAAACGTCCTTAATTCATACATTAGAAACGTCCTTATTTCATACATTAGAAACGTCCTTAATTCATACATTAGAAACGTCCTTAATTCATACATTAGAAACGTCCTTAATTCATACATTAGAAACGTCCTTAATTCATACATTAGAAACGTCCTTATTTCATACATTATAAACGTCCTTATGTCATACATTAGAAACGTCCTTATGTCATACATTAGAAACGTCCTTATTTCATACATTAGAAACGTCCTTATGTCATACATTAGAAACGTCCTTAATTCATACATTAGAAACGTCCTTAATTCATACATTAGAAACGTCCTTATGTCATACATTAGAAACGTCCTTATTTCATACATTAGAAACGTCCTTATTTCATACATTAGAAACGTCCTTATGTCATACATTAGAAACGTCCTTATTCATACATTAGAAACGTCCTTAATTCATACATTAGAAACGTCCTTATTTCATACATTAGAAACGTCCTTAATTCATACATTAGAAACGTCCTTAATTCATACATTAGAAACGTCCTTAATTCATACAATAGAAACGTCCTTATTTCATACATTAGAAACGTCCTTAATTCATACATTAGAAACGTCCTTATGTCATACATTAGAAACGTCCTTATGTCATACATTAGAAACGTCCTTAATTCATACATTAGAAACGTCCTTAATTCATACATTAGAAACGTCCTTATTTCATACATTAGAAACGTCCTTAATTCATACATTAGAAACGTCCTTATTTCATACATTAGAAACGTCCTTATTTCATACATTAGAAACGTCCTTATTTCATACATTAGAAACGTCCTTAATTCATACATTAGAAACGTCCTTAATTCATACTTTAGAAACGTCCTTAATTCATACATTAGAAACGTCCTTATTTCATACATTAGAAACGTCCTTAATTCATACATTAGAAACGTCCTTAATTCATACATTAGAAACGTCCTTAATTCATACATTAGAAACGTCCTTATTTCATACATTAGAAACGTCCTTAATTCATACATTAGAAACGTCCTTATGTCATACATTAGAAACGTCCTTATTTCATACATTAGAAACGTCCTTATGTCATACATTAGAAACGTCCTTAATTCATACATTAGAAACGTCCTTAATTCATACATTAGAAACGTCCTTATGTCATACATTAGAAACGTCCTTATTTCATACATTAGAAACGTCCTTATTTCATACATTAGAAACGTCCTTATGTCATACATTAGAAACGTCCTTATGTCATACATTATAAACGTCCTTAATTCATACATTAGAAACGTCCTTATTTCATACATTAGAAACGTCCTTAATTCATACATTAGAAACGTCCTTATTTCATACATTAGAAACGTCCTTATTTCATACATTAGAAACGTCCTTATGTCATACATTATAAACGTCCTTAATTCATACATTAGAAACGTCCTTATTTCATACATTAGAAACGTCCTTATTTCATACATTAGAAACGTCCTTATTTCATACATTAGAAACGTCCTTAATTCATACATTAGAAACGTCCTTAATTCATACATTAGAAACGTCCTTAATTCATACATTAGAAACGTCCTTATTTCATACATTAGAAACGTCCTTAATTCATACATTAGAAACGTCCTTAATTCATACATTAGAAACGTCCTTAATTCATACATTAGAAACGTCCTTATTTCATACATTAGAAACGTCCTTAATTCATACATTAGAAACGTCCTTATTCATACATTAGAAACGTCCTTATTTCATACATTAGAAACGTCCTTATGTCATACATTAGAAACGTCCTTAATTCATACATTAGAAACGTCCTTAATTCATACATTAGAATCGTCCTTATGTCATACATTAGAAACGTCCTTATTTCATACATTAGAAACGTCCTTATTTCATACATTAGAAACGTCCTTATGTCATACATTAGAAACGTCCTTATGTCATACATTAAACGTCCTTAATTCATACATTAGAAACGTCCTTATTTCATACATTAGAAACGTCCTTAATTCATACATTAGAAACGTCCTTATTTCATACATTAGAAACGTCCTTAATTCATACATTAGAAACGTCCTTAATTCATACATTAGAAACGTCCTTATTTCATACATTAGAAACGTCCTTAATTCATACATAAACTAATTAGAAACGTCCTTATTTCATACATTAGAAACGTCCTTAATTCATACATTAGAAACGTCCTTAATTCATACATTAGAAACGTCCTTAATTTCATACATTAGAAACGTCCTTATTTCATACATTAGAAACGTCCTTAATTCATACATTAGAAACGTCCTTAATTCATACATTAGAACGTCCTTAATTCATACATTAGAAACGTCCTTATTTCATACATTAGAAACGTCCTTAATTCATACATTAGAAACGTCCTTAATTCATACATTAGAAACGTCCTTAATTCATACATTAGAAACGTCCTTATTTCATACATTAGAAACGTCCTTATTTCATACATTAGAAACGTCCTTAATTCATACATTAGAAACGTCCTTAATTCATACATTAGAAACGTCCTTATTTCATACATTAGAAACGTCCTTATTCATACATTAGAAACGTCCTTATTTCATACATTAGAAACGTCCTTAATTCATACATTAGAAACGTCCTTATTTCATACATTAGAAACGTCCTTATTTCATACATTAGAAACGTCCTTAATTCATACATTAGAAACGTCCTTAATTCATACATTAGAAACGTCCTTATTTCATACATTAGAAACGTCCTTAATTCATACATAACCTTAAACGTCCTTAATTCATACATTAGAAACGTCCTTAATTCATACATTAGAAACGTCCTTAATTCATACATTAGAAACGTCCTTAATTCATACATTAGAAACGTCCTTAATTCATACATTAGAAACGTCCTTAATTCATACATTAGAAACGTCCTTAATTCATACATTAGAAACGTCCTTATTTCATACATTAGAAACGTCCTTAATTCATACATTAGAAACGTCCTTATTTCATACATTAGAAACGTCCTTATTTCATACATTAGAAACGTCCTTATTCATACATTAGAAACGTCCTTATTTCATACATTAGAAACGTCCTTAATTCATACATTAGAAACGTCCTTAATTCATACATTAGAAACGTCCTTAATTCATACATTAGAAACGTCCTTATGTCATACATTAGAAACGTCCTTAATTCATACATTAGAAACGTCCTTATTCATACATTAGAAACGTCCTTATGTCATACATTAGAAACGTCCTTAATTCATACATTAGAAACGTCCTTAATTCATACATTAGAAACGTCCTTAATGTCATACATTAGAAACGTCCTTATGTCATACATTAGAAACGTCCTTAATTCATACATTAGAAACGTCCTTAATTCATACATTAGAAACGTCCTTAATTCATACATTAGAAACGTCCTTATTCATACATTAGAAACGTCCTTATTCATACATTAGAAACGTCCTTAATTCATACATTAGAAACGTCCTTAATTCATACATTAGAAACGTCCTTATTCATACATTAGAACGTCCTTATTTCATACATTAGAAACGTCCTTATGTCATACATTAGAAACGTCCTTAATTCATACATTAGAACGTCCTTATTTCATACATTAGAAACGTCCTTAATTCATACATTAGAAACGTCCTTAAGTCATACTTTATAAACGTCGCTTATTTCATTACATTAGAAACGTCCTTAATTCATACATTAGATACGTTCTTATTTCATACATTATAAACGTCCTTATGTCAGACAGTAGAAACGTCCTTATGTCATACATTAGAAACGTCCTTATTTCATACATTAGAAACGTCCTTATGTCATACATTAGAAACGTCCTTAGAGTTTCATACATTAGAAACGTCCTTAATTCATTACATTAGAAACGTCCTTAGTGTCATACAT
>NC_137883.1:30858571-30871071 GCF_963924005.1 Protomyctophum bolini
AGAAACGTCCTTATGTCATACATTAGAAACGTCCTTAATTCATACATTAGAAACGTCCTTAATTCATACATTAGAAACGTCCTTAATTCATACATTAGAAACGTCCTTATTTTATACATTAGAAACGTCCTTAATTCATACATTAGAAACGTCCTTAATTCATACATTAGAAACGTCCTTAATTCATACATTAGAAACGTCCTTAATTCATACTTTAGAAACGTCCTTATTTCATACATTATAAACGTCCTTATGTCATACATTAGAAACGTCCTTATGTCATACATTAGAAACGTCCTTATTTCATACATTAGAAACGTCCTTATGTCATACATTAGAAACGTCCTTAATTCATACATTAGAAACGTCCTTAATTCATACATTAGAAACGTCCTTATGTCATACATTAGAAACGTCCTTATTTCATACATTAGAAACGTCCTTATTTCATACATTAGAAACGTCCTTATGTCATACATTAGAAACGTCCTTATGTCATACATTAGAAACGTCCTTAATTCATACATTAGAAACGTCCTTATTTCATACATTAGAAACGTCCTTAATTCATACATTAGAAACGTCCTTATTTCATACATTAGAAACGTCCTTAATTCATACATTAGAAACGTCCTTAATTCATACATTAGAAACGTCCTTATGTCATACATTAGAAACGTCCTTAATTCATACATTAGAAACGTCCTTATTTCATACATTAGAAACGTCCTTATGTCATACATTAGAAACGTCCTTATTTCATACATTAGAAACGTCCTTATGTCATACATTAGAAACGTCCTTAATTCATACATTAGAAACGTCCTTATTCATACATTAGAAACGTCCTTAATTCATACATTAGAAACGTCCTTAATTCATACATTAGAAACGTCCTTATGTCATACATTAGAAACGTCCTTAATTCATACATTAGAAACGTCCTTAATTCATACATTAGAAACGTCCTTAATTCATACATTAGAAACGTCCTTAATTCATACATTAGAAACGTCCTTAATTCATACATTAGAAACGTCCTTATTTCATACATTAGAAACGTCCTTAATTCATACATTAGAAACGTCCTTAATTCATACATTAGAAACGTCCTTAATTCATACATTAGAAACGTCCTTATTCATACATTAGAAACGTCCTTAATTCATACATTAGAAACGTCCTTAATTCATACATTAGAAACGTCCTTAATTCATACATTAGAAACGTCCTTATGTCATACATTAGAAACGTCCTTAATTCATACATTAGAAACGTCCTTAATTCATACATTAGAAACGTCCTTAATTCATACATTAGAAACGTCCTTAATTCATACATTAGAAACGTCCTTAATTCATACATTAGAAACGTCCTTAATTCATACATTAGAAACGTCCTTAATTCATACATTAGAAACGTCCTTAATTCATACATTAGAAACGTCCTTATTTCATACATTAGAAACGTCCTTATGTCATACATTAGAAACGTCCTTAATGTCATACATTAGAAACGTCCTTATTTCATACATTAGAAACGTCCTTATGTCATACATTAGAAACGTCCTTAATTCATACATTAGAAACGTCCTTAATTCATACATTAGAAACGTCCTTATGTCATACATTAGAAACGTCCTTATTTCATACATTAGAAACGTCCTTATTTCATACATTAGAAACGTCCTTATGTCATACATTAGAAACGTCCTTATGTCATACATTAGAAACGTCCTTAATTCATACATTAGAAACGTCCTTATTTCATACATTAGAAACGTCCTTAATTCATACATTAGAAACGTCCTTATTTCATACATTAGAAACGTCCTTAATTCATACATTAGAAACGTCCTTAATTCATACAATAGAAACGTCCTTATTTCATACATTAGAAACGTCCTTAATTCATACATTAGAAACGTCCTTATGTCATACATTAGAAACGTCCTTATGTCATACATTAGAAACGTCCTTAATTCATACATTAGAAACGTCCTTAATTCATACATTAGAAACGTCCTTATTTCATACATTAGAAACGTCCTTAATTCATACATTAGAAACGTCCTTATTTCATACATTAGAAACGTCCTTATTTCATACATTAGAAACGTCCTTATTTCATACATTAGAAACGTCCTTAATTCATACATTAGAAACGTCCTTAATTCATACTTTAGAAACGTCCTTAATTCATACATTAGAAACGTCCTTATTTCATACATTAGAAACGTCCTTAATTCATACATTAGAAACGTCCTTAATTCATACATTAGAAACGTCCTTAATTCATACATTAGAAACGTCCTTATTTCATACATTAGAAACGTCCTTATGTCATACATTAGAAACGTCCTTAATTCATACATTAGAAACGTCCTTATTTCATACATTAGAAACGTCCTTATTTCATACATTAGAAACGTCCTTATTTCATACATTAGAAACGTCCTTAATTCATACATTAGAAACGTCCTTATTTCATACATTAGAAACGTCCTTAATTCATACATTAGAAACGTCCTTAATTCATACATTAGAAACGTCCTTATTTCATACATTAGAAACGTCCTTAATTCATACATTAGAAACGTCCTTATGTCATACATTAGAAACGTCCTTAATTCATACATTAGAAACGTCCTTATGTCATACATTAGAAACGTCCTTAATTCATACATTAGAAACGTCCTTAATTCATACATTAGAAACGTCCTTATGTCATACATTAGAAACGTCCTTATGTCATACATTAGAAACGTCCTTATGTCATACATTAGAAACGTCCTTAATTCATACATTAGAAACGTCCTTATTTCATACATTAGAAACGTCCTTATGTCATACATTAAAAACGTCCTTAATTCATACATTAGAAACGTCCTTATTTCATACATTAGAAACGTCCTTAATTCATACATTAGAAACGTCCTTAATTCATACATTAGAAACGTCCTTATGTCATACATTAGAAACGTCCTTAATTCATACATTAGAAACGTCCTTAATTCATACATTAGAAACGTCCTTATGTCATACATTAGAAGCGTCCTTAATTCATACATTAGAAACGTCCTTATTTCATACATTAGAAACGTCCTTAATTCATACATTAGAAACGTCCTTAATTCATACATTAGAAACGTCCTTATGTCATACATTAGAAACGTCCTTAATTCATACATTAGAAACGTCCTTATGTCATACATTAGAAACGTCCTTAATTCATACATTAGAAACGTCCTTAATTCATACATTAGAAACGTCCTTATTTCATACATTAGAAACGTCCTTATGTCATACATTAGAAACGTCCTTAATTCATACATTAGACACGTCCTTAATTCATACATTAGAAACGTCCTTAATTCATACATTAGAAACGTCCTTAATTCATACATTAGAAACGTCCTTATGTCATACATTAGAAACGTCCTTATTTCATACATTAGAAACGTCCTTATGTCATACATTAGAAACGTCCTTATGTCATACATTAGAAACGTCCTTAATTCATACATTAGAAACGTCCTTAATTCATACATTAGAAACGTCCTTATGTCATACATTAGAAACGTCCTTATTTCATACATTAGAAACGTCCTTAATTCATACATTAGAAACGTCCTTATTTCATACATTAGAAACGTCCTTATGTCATACATTAGAAACGTCCTTAATTCATACATTAGACACGTCCTTAATTCATACATTAGAAACGTCCTTATGTCATACATTAGAAACGTCCTTATGTCATACATTAGAAACGTCCTTAATTCATACATTAGAAACGTCCTTAATTCATACATTAGAAACGTCCTTATGTCATACATTAGAAACGTCCTTAATTCATACATTAGAAACGTCCTTAATTCATACATTAGAAACGTCCTTATTTCATACATTAGAAACGTCCTTATGTCATACATTAGAAACGTCCTTAATTCATACATTAGACACGTCCTTAATTCATACATTAGAAACGTCCTTAATTCATACATTAGAAACGTCCTTAATTCATACATTAGAAACGTCCTTATGTCATACATTAGAAACGTCCTTATTTCATACATTAGAAACGTCCTTATGTCATACATTAGAAACGTCCTTATGTCATACATTAGAAACGTCCTTAATTCATACATTAGAAACGTCCTTAATTCATACATTAGAAACGTCCTTATGTCATACATTAGAAACGTCCTTATGTCATACATTAGAAACGTCCTTATGTCATACATTAGAAACGTCCTTATTTCATACATTAGAAACGTCCTTAATTCATACATTAGAAACGTCCTTAATTCATACATTAGAAACGTCCTTAATTCATACATTAGAAACGTCCTTATGTCATACATTAGAAACGTCCTTAATTCATACATTAGAAACGTCCTTAATTCATACATTAGAAACGTCCTTATGTCATACATTAGAAACGTCCTTAATTCATACATTAGAAACGTCCTTATGTCATACATTAGAAACGTCCTTATTTCATACATTAGAAACGTCCTTAATTCATACATTAGAAACGTCCTTAATTCATACATTAGAAACGTCCTTAATTCATACATTAGAAACGTCCTTATGTCATACATTAGAAACGTCCTTATTTCATACATTAGAAACGTCCTTATGTCATACATTAGAAACGTCCTTATGTCATACATTAGAAACGTCCTTATGTCATACATTAGAAACGTCCTTATTTCATACATTAGAAACGTCCTTAATTCATACATTAGAAACGTCCTTAATTCATACATTAGAAACGTCCTTAATTCATACATTAGAAACGTCCTTATGTCATACATTAGAAACGTCCTTAATTCATACATTAGAAACGTCCTTATGTCATACATTAGAAACGTCCTTATTTCATACATTAGAAACGTCCTTAATTCATACATTAGAAACGTCCTTAATTCATACATTAGAAACGTCCTTAATTCATACATTAGAAACGTCCTTATGTCATACATTAGAAACGTCCTTATGTCATACATTAGAAACGTCCTTAATTCATACATTAGAAACGTCCTTATGTCATACATTAGAAACGTCCTTAATTCATACATTAGAAACGTCCTTATGTCATACATTAGAAACGTCCTTATTTCATACATTAGAAACGTCCTTATTTCATACATTAGAAACGTCCTTAATTCATACATTAGAAACGTCCTTATGTCATACATTTGAAACGTCCTTATGTCATACATTAGAAACGTCCTTATTTCATACATTAGAAACGTCCTTATTTCATACATTAGAAACGTCCTTAATTCATACATTAGAAACGTCCTTATTTCATACATTAGAAACGTCCTTAATTCATACATTAGAAACGTCCTTATGTCATACATTAGAAACGTCCTTAATTCATACATTAGAAACGTCCTTATGTCATACATTAGAAACGTCCTTATGTCATACATTAGAAACGTCCTTAATTCATACATTAGAAACGTCCTTAATTCATACATTAGAAACGTCCTTAATTCATACATTAGAAACGTCCTTATGTCATACATTAGAAACGTCCTTATGTCATACATTAGAAACGTCCTTAATTCATACATTAGAAACGTCCTTAATTCATACATTAGAAACGTCCTTATTTCATACATTAGAAACGTCCTTAATTCATACATTAGAAACGTCCTTATGTCATACATTAGAAACGTCCTTATGTCATACATTAGAAACGTCCTTATTTCATACATTAGAAACGTCCTTAATTCATACATTAGAAACGTCCTTATTTCATACATTAGAAACGTCCTTATGTCATACATTAGAAACGTCCTTAATTCATACATTAGAAACGTCCTTAATTCATACATTAGAAACGTCCTTAATTCATACATTAGAAACGTCCTTATGTCATACATTAGAAACGTCCTTATTTCATACATTAGAAACGTCCTTAATTCATACATTAGAAACGTCCTTAATTCATACATTAGAAACGTCCTTAATTCATACATTAGAAACGTCCTTATGTCATACATTAGAAACGTCCTTATGTCATACATTAGAAACGTCCTTATGTCATACATTAGAAACGTCCTTATGTCATACATTAGAAACGTCCTTAATTCATACATTAGAAACGTCCTTAATTCATACATTAGAAACGTCCTTATTTCATACATTAGAAACGTCCTTAATTCATACATTAGAAACGTCCTTATGTCATACATTAGAAACGTCCTTATGTCATACATTAGAAACGTCCTTATTTCATACATTAGAAACGTCCTTAATTCATACATTAGAAACGTCCTTAATTCATACATTAGAAACGTCCTTAATTCATACATTAGAAACGTCCTTATGTCATACATTAGAAACGTCCTTATGTCATACATTAGAAACGTCCTTAATTCATACATTAGAAACGTCCTTAATTCATACATTAGAAACGTCCTTATTTCATACATTAGAAACGTCCTTAATTCATACATTAGAAACGTCCTTATGTCATACATTAGAAACGTCCTTATGTCATACATTAGAAACGTCCTTATTTCATACATTAGAAACGTCCTTAATTCATACATTAGAAACGTCCTTAATTCATACATTAGAAACGTCCTTATGTCATACATTAGAAACGTCCTTATGTCATACATTAGAAACGTCCTTAATTCATACATTAGAAACGTCCTTAATTCATACATTAGAAACGTCCTTAATTCATACATTAGAAACGTCCTTATGTCATACATTAGAAACGTCCTTATGTCATACATTAGAAACGTCCTTAATTCATACATAAGAAATGTCCTTAATTCATACATTAGAAACGTCCTTATTTCATACATTAGAAACGTCCTTAATTCATACATTAGAAACGTCCTTATGTCATACATTAGAAACGTCCTTATGTCATACATTAGAAACGTCCTTAATTCATACATTAGAAACGTCCTTAATTCATACATTAGAAACGTCCTTATTTCATACATTAGAAACGTCCTTATGTCATACATTAGAAACGTCCTTATTTCATACATTAGAAACGTCCTTATGTCATACATTAGAAACGTCCTTAATTCATACATTAGAAACGTCCTTATTTCATACATTAGAAACGTCCTTATTTCATACATTAGAAACGTCCTTATGTCATACATTAGAAACGTCCTTATGTCATACATTAGAAACGTCCTTATGTCATACATTAGAAACGTCCTTAATTCATACATTAGAAACGTCCTTAATTCATACATTAGAAACGTCCTTAATTCATACTTTAGAAACGTCCTTATGTCATACATTAGAAACGTCCTTAATTCATACATTAGAAACGTCCTTAATTCATACATTAGAAACGTCCTTAATTCATACATTAGAAACGTCCTTATGTCATACATTAGAAACGTCCTTATGTCATACATTAGAAACGTCCTTAATTCATACATTAGAAACGTCCTTAATTCATACATTAGAAACGTCCTTATGTCATACATTAGAAACGTCCTTAATTCATACATTAGAAACGTCCTTATGTCATACATTAGAAACGTCCTTATTTCATACATTAGAAACGTCCTTAATTCATACATTAGAAACGTCCTTATGTCATACATTAGAAACGTCCTTAATTCATACATTAGAAACGTCCTTATGTCATACATTAGAAACGTCCTTATTTCATACATTAGAAACGTCCTTATGTCATACATTAGAAACGTCCTTAATTCATACATTAGAAACGTCCTTAATTCATACATTAGAAACGTCCTTATGTCATACATTAGAAACGTCCTTAATTCATACATTAGAAACGTCCTTAATTCATACATTAGAAACGTCCTTATGTCATACATTAGAAACGTCCTTATGTCATACATTAGAAACGTCCTTATGTCATACATTAGAAACGTCCTTATGTCATACATTAGAAACGTCCTTATGTCATACATTATAAACGTCCTTATGTCATACATTAGAAACGTCCTTATGTCATACATTAGAAACGTCCTTAATTCATACATTAGAAACGTCCTTATTTCATACATTAGAAACGTCCTTAATTCATACATTAGAAACGTCCTTAATTCATACATTAGAAACGTCCTTATGTCATACATTAGAAACGTCCTTATGTCATACATTAGAAACGTCCTCATGTCCATACATTTGCCAATTCACTTTTAGTAACGAAAGTAGATCAGATCCACAAGCTCACAAGGTGTCGCAATGCGGCATGCTGTGAGCTTGCAGATCTACTCTTTCTGCTATCTGTGAACATTTATGATAATAACATTGTTAAATGCATGGCCTGTTTTAGTCATAATGCATTCACAGGCAAAACACATCGGTATCGACCCATTCTAGTTTTTTTTTATTTTTTATTAATCTGCATCGATCAAATTGATTAATCAAGTTAAATCTCACTTGCCTAAGCCTGTAGTGCAGATACTCTGTTACATCTATTTTATCAGATACCCTGTTATGTTACATCTATTTTTCAGAACGGACAAAACTATCATAATGTTTTTTAATACAGAATGAGATCATATCGACATTGGTAATATCGGTTATCGGCCATAACGGCAATTAATTATATCTGATTATCGATATCGGCCAACATGTCTCATCGGCAACATTCCTAATTATTTGTTATTATTGGTTATTTCTGCGTTGTTGGTTTTTTGCCATATCTGTTCTGCATGTGCAATGTTTTTGTTTACGAAGCCTACAGCCAATGACAAAGTTATATGCCAAAAACAACTAAATTGCGATGTTTGTTGGCATTACGACTGATCGTGGACTAAACATGTCCTCTTGGTGACATCCCTTTAGGCGACGGACGCAGAGCAGAAGACGCTCCTTACGACTGACGAGGGTTCGGAAGGAACGCAGCTCGCTGCTGGACCACTGGGTGGCGCTAAAACATCACCCGAAGGAACACAGGAAGCTACAGATCAAGGTTATTATACTTGAAAACATGTTCGTTAACTAACTTATGGAAAAAGGAAAAGAAAAACGATAACTTACTGAAACTGTATTGTGTGTTTACAGAAGTGATAGACAAAATGCCCACAGTTATTTATAAGCTTAATCTGTAACTGCATATTATTATTTTCAAGATTTCTTATTATAGATTTCGTGAGTTTTTATTACACAATACCTGTTCAATCCTGCACCTGACTTGAAAAGGAACGATAAAACTAGCGAACTAAACTAAAACTAAGCGTCAAGGAAATAAAAAACTAATGCTAACAAACCCGCTCTAAAACAAACTAAATCTATAACTGAATTAGAAATTGTCCCAAACTACTAAAGTATAATGAAACGTTCAAAACTATTCTAACCCTTGGCACAGCTTCACCGGAAGGAGCACCGTCTGCCTCGGAGGTTCTGTCGGAGGAAGTGACGGCGCCTGAACCCGAAACCACGACCGCCGCCGAGAGACCCACGGGGGCACAGCGGGCCGTCGAGGCTGTAAACGAACCCGAGGCCGTGATAGTAAGTCGGGTCGTCGTCGGTACCGAAGAACCCGAGGCTGAGACCACGGAGACGTCGACCGCAACGCCGCGGGTCGACGGGGAAACGGAGGAAGCGGTCGTTGAAGTGGACACTGACCTCTGCGAGCCTGTTGAAGTGGTCACTGACGGCAGCGAACCTGCGATACGAGCAGTCGTGGAGGTCACGGAAGGATCGGCGGACGGGACGCCGCTTCAGACACAAGTCCAAATCGCTCTGCGGGAGGTGGCGATCGCAGAGGAGGAGACGCGACCGGAACCCGAGGCCGGAAGCGACGTTGCAGATCGGCTCCCTGAAGCCGCTTCGGAGGCTAGAGCCGAGCCTCTGCTACCGGAGACGGGAGCGAAGCCGGCGGGCGTAGACGAGACCCCGTCGACCGACGAACGACCGGAGAGATCGGAGCCGGCCGATCTCGCCGCAGACCGCGAGGTCGTCCTTCCGACGGAGACGGTGAGCGTGGGCGACGAGATGGTCGTCCTGGTGGCCAAGGGGACGGCCGTGGAGATGGACATCGAGGTGAGACGGAGTTCTGACGTCCTGGTGCCCAAAGGGACAGCCCTAGAGTTGGACATCGAGGTAGCAGGACAGGGTTCCGACGTCCTGGTGCCCAAGGGGACAGCCGCAGAAATGGACGTCGAGGTAGGACAGAGTTCGGACACGCCCCCGGCTCGCCCCGAGCCCCAAGACCCGGCGCAACCTCCAGATTCCACGAATTCCTCGGCGACGGAACCCCGCCGACCGCACGAAGTGAAACCGCCAGGAGAGGAGAGCCGCTCCGTGGCAGAGATGGCCACGGAGGTGGTGGAGAGGTGGCCTTCGCCCCCCCCGGCCCCCCCCGAGGAGGAGGAGGGGGAGGGGGAGGAGGAGGAGGAGGAGGAGGAGGAGGAGGAGGAGGTCCAGGGAGCGTTCCGCCCTCTCCGGAGCTTCACCGCCCAGGAGGACCTGTCTGCTCTGATCTCGGAGCCTTCGGGGACAGAGGAAGGAGAAGAAGACGAGACGCGCGGCGGCAGCGGTGTCACAGACGACGTCCCGCGTCCCGCGGACACGGACCGGGACGCCAGCGACGCCGCCCGCCCAGAGACGACGCCCCCGCCGCGTGTGGAGGACGCCGACGCTACGGCCGCACAGGCGAAAGACGACGACGACGTAGCTGCAGCGGGCCTGACCGCGCTGGAGGAGGAGCTACGGGCGGAGGACGAGGGACAGCGAGCTACAGCGGAGGTTTCAGGCCAAGAGGGCGTCGTCTCGGCTCCAGAGACGCCTCGGGTAGCGGAGGAGACGGAGTCACGCCGAGCCGACATGAGCCCTGCAGTTAAACCACACGCAGAGGATACAGGCCCACATGTTGAAGTGCACACAGAAGACGTAGACGTAAGCCCAGAGACGGAGCTCCGCGAAGGGGACCACCTAGGCCCATGGACGGAGCTCCGTGAAGGAGACCTTATAGGCCCAGAGATGGAGCTCCGTCAGAGGGACATTTCCGAGGCTCCGCGGTTGGTGGTTCCTGAGGAGCCAGGGTACGAGGTCATAACCCGGCAGGAGATCAAAGAGGAGGCCGGCAAAGAGGTAGGCCCGTCTCAAATATCACCTGATCCACTCGCTGCTCGCTAGCATTGTACACTTATTGTTTTCATTCATCTGTATGAATGAATTCAACAACAAGAAAATGTTCATGCGTTTTGTTTTCAAAACTAGCAGAAATAGCTTTATTATCTACACGCTTGCGTCACCATTTTAAGTCTAAAAGTACTCGATGTAGGCCATAGAATAGCATATAGTTTGTAAAAAACGTGTACTCCCTCTGGTGTTTAAAAAAAGAACGCACACAGATAGTCGCTCAATGGTAAACGAACCAGACAATCCCAGAATATGGCGGCCGCTACCACGCAACACATTATATTGACGCCCCCTCAAGGAGATGTTGGTACGCTCTATAGAGCGTCACAAAAGAATTCCCCGTTAATTTTCCTCATAGACTATTCAGAAAGTATTTATTTAAAGACGTTTATACGCCGCGGACAAAGACAACTCTTGTCGTGACAAATCATAACAATGTTTTGGGGCCGAACAAATAATTAGAAAGTAGAAAAAAAACGGTAGGTTACATCACTTTTTTTTCCTTCTTTGTAATTATTTGTTTGGTCCAAAATATTGTGTTTGTCGTCATGATTTGTCACGACTCCAGTTGGCTTCGTACGACACTTAAAAGGTCTTTAAATAAATACTTTTTGAAATGTCTATGAGGGGAAAAATTAACGCGGACTCATTTCCTGGGCCTGGCGTCGTCATGAAAGGGGGCGGGACTGCAACGCTCTCGATAGCCTATATTGCTATAGAATAGTACATTATCTATCTTCATTACTGGTACCGGTCATTTTTGTCATATTTGCCATATTTTGGAGTTTTGTTTAACGGTTAAACAAAACTCAAAAATATGGCAAATATGACAAAAATGACCTTTAACCCATTCTGAACGGGAACCCATTAGCATCATGTCGTGCTTTAGCTATTGAAAAACAGCAGATCTACAAGCTCTTAGCGCGCCACCGCTTATTTGCATTTGCATTATTTGCCAAAATTATTTGCCAAATTTATTTGCCAAAATTAAAATTATTTGCCAAAATGATTTGCCAAATTATTTGCCAAAATGATTTGCCAAAATGATTTGCCAAAATGATTTGCCAAAATGATTTGCACTCTAATTCTATATTAACCCATTCCGACCTGAGATCAGATTCATACGAGGTTTTTCCACTGGACACACACTGGTCTGATTAACCCATTCTGACCTGAGATCAGATTCTATAAAAATGTCAGTCGTTCTTCGATTTTTCAAAAATATCAGATCTACAAGCTCGTAGCGCGCCAACAGAAATGCTGTTTTTTCAACAGTTCAAAAGCCAAACACAACAATTACATTAATTAAATGAATCAAATCAATCAATTAGACGGAATCGACGACGGCGTTGGACCAGGGGCCAATCACGGAGG
>NC_137883.1:30876071-30903571 GCF_963924005.1 Protomyctophum bolini
CACACACACACACACACACACACACACACACACACACACACACACACACACACGAACTGTGGAATGCACTTCCCATTGCAGTCAGAACTGCAGCATCACTCCCAATCTTCCGCCGTAGTCTGAAAACCCACCTTTTCAGACTCCATCATGGCCCATAGCACTTACCCTACCCCCTTAGATAGCATTTCTGTAGACTTAGATAGCATTTGATACAGACTTATAGCATGTTATGTAGACAGCACTAGAATTGCATTGTATGTAGTCATAGCACGTCATAGTACATATGTATAGCATAGTATAGTTTATATGTGTATAGCTTCATTATATAGATATTCCACTGTTACTTTCTTAGCTTACGCATGTTTCATGATAAATGTTTTTATGTGATGTATTCCCATGCTTTTTTGTTCTTGCTTAATGTAAATCGCTCTGGATTAAGAGCGTCTGATAAATGCCTAAATTGTAAATTGATATCGTGGTTGCGTGGCTGTAGTAGATGATGTCATGATGTGTCGTCCAATAGTCTCTCAGCGGCTCTGGCGTCGGCCCTGGCGTTGGAGCTGGGGCCCCGGGGCCTCCTGGTGTTCCAGGACCTAACCAAGAGGAGCAGCGCTGCTCCCTCCCACAGCCTCCCTGGTATGTACCAGTACTGTAACTAATACCTCCCACAGCCTCCCTGGTATGTACCAGTACTGTAACTAATACCTCCCACAGCCTCCCTGGTATGTACCAGTACTGTAACCAATACCTCCCACAGCCTCCCTGGTATGTACCAGTACTGTAACTAATACCTCCCACAGCCTCCCTGGTATGTACCAGTACTGTAACTAATACCTCCCACAGCCTCCCTGGTATGTACCAGTACTGTAACTAATACCTCCCACAGCCTCCCTGGTATGTACCAGTACTGTAACTAATACCTCCCACAGCCTCCCTGGTATGTACCAGTACTGTAACTAATACCTCCCACAGCCTCCCTGGTATGTACCAGTACTGTAACCAATACCTCCCACAGCCTCCCTGGTATGTACCAGTACTGTAACCAATACCTCCCACAGCCTCCCTGGTATGTACCAGTACTGTAACTAATACCTCCCACAGCCTCCCTGGTATGTACCAGTACTGTAACTAATACCTCCCACAGCCTCCCTGGTATGTACCAGTACTGTAACTAATACCTCCCACAGCCTCCCTGGTATGTACCAGTACTGTAACTAATACCTCCCACAGCCTCCCTGGTATGTACCAGTACTGTAATAACTAATACCTCCCACAGCCTCCCTGGTATGTACCAGTACTGTAATAACTAATACCAGGGTTGAAAGAAAGGTCATATTGTGAAGAAAGGTTAAGACACTTACATTTACCAACGTTGGTGTACAGTAGGAGTCACAGAGGAGATATGATCACCATATATATATATATATATATATATATATATATATACTTTACAGCCGAGCCTGTTGTCCATTCTTGGGACAGCAGGTATGAGTTGAGAGGGAATTCCCTTAAACTCTAACCACTAAATTGTCATTCAGAAAAGAAAAAAAAATCTTTACGGACAAAGCCAACTCGGATCGTGACAAATCATGACAATGAAAACAATGTTTTGGGCCGATCAAATCATTAGAAAGAAGAAAAGAAAGTCAGGAGACAACACTTTGTTTTGTTTTTCGTCTTATAAATTATTTGATCGGCCCAAAACATTGTGTTCATTGTCATGATTCGTCACGATCCGAGTTGGCTTTGTCCGCGGCGTAACCGTCTTTAAATAAATTAAATAAGAAGTGCCGATGGAAGAATGCATGGGGCTTCATTTCCTGGGCCACTCGTTTTTCTGAAAGGGGGAGGGACTGCGACGCTCTATAGGGCTGGCTTGTAAGGTCATAGACTGGTCAATACGTCACTTGAAAGTGTATTATGTATAAGATATAAGAAGAAAAAAAAAGAAAAGAGTTGTTTGTCAACTATACCTTTTTCCACTGACGAAAACTAAATGGAAACTAAATAAAAACTAAGCTACTATGACTAAAACTGAGACTAAATATACTGACGATTTAGTCAACAAATAAAAACTAGACTAAAATGTTAGGAAGGGACTAGTGGACAAGAGATCCACTAGGAAGGGACTAGTGGACAAGAGATCCACTAGGAAGGGACTAGTGGACAAGAGATCCACTAGGAAGGGACTAGTGGACAAAGAGATCCAGCATACGTCATTTTTACACTTGGCTGCATGATGAAAATAGCAGATCTACAAGCTCACAACGTGCCGCTCAGCTTGTAGATCTGCTATTCTCAGCAAGTGTAAAATCAGCCATTACGATGGCATCAAGGCCCACCAGAATACATTTTTGTCGACTAAATCAACTGTAGATTTAGTCGACTAAAATATGAGTAAAACTTACCCGAAGACGGGGTTGGCGAAAGAGCCTTTCTGTGTGGAGTTTGCATGTTCTCCCCGTGTCCCCTAGGGTAGGTAGTGGTACCCTAAACATGCAGTAATCCTGGTCACTAAACTGCCTCCCCCTGGCCAGCCGGGGCGCCTGATGGAGGGGAAAGGAACTGGTTGGAATAACGTGTTCCTTCCACGCCCTACGTCCAACCAGGGAAACTCCCCCCTGTCAGGTGTAAAGGAGCAACTTGGACACTCAGGCATGAAGGAAGCATGAGTTCAAGTCCGTTGCTCTCCCCAGGTTGGTGGAGGGTGTGTAGAGCCCAGGATCACATTAGATAATTGTCACAGGGGTGAAAAATGGGTTACAAAATCGTGGGATAAAAATTATAAAAAAATATATATATATGAGTAAAACTAAATGAAAACGTTTCACGAGATATATATATAGAAATGTGTAGTTTAGGGCAGCGGTTCCCAGACTTTTTCACGTAAAGGACCGCCAAATTTACACTAATTAGCCCCGCCCCCGCGGACCCCCATTTGAAAACACATGCCAGGGACCCCCAGGGACCACCAGGGACCCCCAGGGATCCCCCATAAGGACCCCCATTTGAAAACACATGCCAGGGACCCCCAGGGACCCCCCATAAGAGAAGAGTTTTACGGCTCTAGCAGTTGATTCTCAACCCGTTTAATTTCAAGGACTCCCAGTCAGTTTGACATGCGTTAGTTCTACGGACCCCCCATTTAATGGCATTTCTATCTCTGGGACCCCCAATCTATATTGTAAAATCTATGTTGATTTAACTCTGAGAGTGTACAAATAGAACCAAGTGGAAGTCATTAAGACATGTGAATCCCTTGACTCCTTCAAAACCGCTCTCAAAGGGCACCTACGGACGGCTGCAATTCGAAACTGGCCCCTGTAAAATCTGAATCCCCCCCCACCGCCCCCCCCCCTTTTCCCCTCACTGTAACACGCGTTCTATTGGTCCGCAGTCCCCCAGAAGCCCCGCCTCTCGGAGCAGGAGGCGGGGTCAGCCAGCGGCACCAGCGTCACCGTCTACTGGAGGGTGGAGCCTGGTGATGTCATCGACTGCTTCCAGGTCTACTGTATGGAGCACCCACAGGGAGGTGGGTGCACGCACGCACATACGCACGCATACGCACACGCATACACACGCACACGCATACGCACACGCATACACACGCACACGCATACACACGCACATGCATACGCACACGCATACACACGCACATGCATACACATACACACGCACGCACACGCACGCACACGCATGCACTCATACGCACACGCACGCACACGCATACGCACACACGCACACGCATACGCATACACACGCACACGCACGCACACGCACACTCACACACATGCATACACACACACGCATACACACACACACGCACATGTGTGTTAACCACTACAGCCCTATATATTTCGGACATTATTTTGAAAATAGACGATCTACAAGCTCACAACGTGCTGCAATGTCACGCGTTGTGGGCTTGTAGATCTGCTATTTTAAAATAGCTGATCTGTGTCGACTTTTACATGTAACGGAGTACTTCTATATCGCTGTATTGAGTACTGTTTTGTACCGCGTCACGGTGAAGGAGAGTTTTTGTTTACAGCACAGCACAGCACAGTAGCAGTACAGTACAGTACAGTACAGCACAGCACAGTACAGCACAGCACAGTACAATACAGTACAGTACAGTACAGCACAGTACAATACAGTACAGTACAGTACAGCACAGCACAGTACAATACAGTACAGTACAGTACAGCACAGCACAGTACAATACAGTACAGTACAGTACAGCACAGCACAGTACAATACAGTACAGTACAGCACAGCACAGTGTGTTCTCCTGTCCTCTCCAGCGGTGTCGGAGGAGCTCCGTGTGACGGTGAAGGAGAGTTTCTGCGTCCTGGAGGAGTTGGAACCCCAGAAGACCTACAAGGTGTGGGTGATGGCCGTCAACGCCACGGGATGCTCCCTGCCCAGCGACCGCCTGCTGTTCACCACCGGTCAGTAATGATAATGAATGTGTGGTCCCCACGGTGCAGCTCCAGTCATATAATGATAATGAATGTGTGGTCCCCACGGTGTAGCTCCAGTCATATAATGATAATGAATGTGTGGTCCCCACGGTGCAGCTCCAGTCATATAATGATAATGAATGTGTGGTCCCCACGGTGTAGCTCCAGTGATATAATGATAATGTGTGGTCCCCACGGTGCAGCTCCAGTCATATAATGATAATGAATGTGTGGTCCCCACGGTGCAGCTCCAGTCATATAATGATAATGAATGTGTGGTCCCCACGGTGTAGCTCCAGTCATATAATGATAATGAATGTGTGGTCCCCACGGTGCAGCTCCAGTCATATAATGATAATGAATGTGTGGTCCCCACGGTGTAGCTCCAGTGATATAATGATAATGTGTGGTCCCCACGGTGCAGCTCCAGTGATATAATGATAATGTGTGGTCCCCACGGTGCAGCTCCAGTGATATAATGAATGTGTGGTCCCCACGGTGCAGCTCCAGTGACATAATGAATGTGTGTTCCCCACGGTGCAGCTCCAGTGATATAATGAATGTGTGGTCCCCACGGTGCAGCTCCAGTGATATAATGAATGTGTGGTCCCCACGGTGCAGCTCCAGTGATATAATGAATGTGTGGTCCCCACGGTGCAGCTCCAGTGATATAATGAATGTGTGGTCCCCACGGTGCAGCTCCAGTGATATAATGAATGTGTGGTCCCCACGGTGCAGCTCCAGTGATATAATGATAATGTGTGGTCCCCACGGTGCAGCTCCAGTGATATAATGATAATGTGTGGTCCCCACGGTGCAGCTCCAGTGATATAATGATAATGTGTGGTCCCCACGGTGCAGCTCCAGTGATATAATGAATGTGTGGTCCCCACGGTGCAGCTCCAGTGACATAATGAATGTGTGGTCCCCACGGTGCAGCTCCAGTGATATAATGAATGTGTGGTCCCCACGGTGCAGCTCCAGTGATATAATTAATGTGTGGTCCCCACGGTGCAGCTCCAGTGATATAATGAATGTGTGGTCCCCACGGTGCAGCTCCAGTGATATAATGAATGTGTGGTCCCCACGGTGCAGCTCCAGTGATATAATGAATGTGTGGTCCCCACCGTGCAGCTCCGAGCGTCCCAGTGATCCAGCCAGAGCGGTGTTCGGTGCGCGGGGACTGGGCCACGCTGCGCTGGTCCTCCACCTCCACCACGGAGCTCTCCTACACCCTGGAGTACTGCAGACAGCTGGAGCTGGAGGGGGAGGGGCTCAGGTAGGTCCAATCAGACACTGGAGGGGGAGAGGGAGGGGCTCAGGTAGGTCCAATCAACCACTTAGCTGGAGGGGGAGCCAATCTGCGTATGTGTCCAATGATATGACTGGTCCAAGTGCCATTGAGCAATACTGCCCCACACAGACAGAGTGCTGTAACTGCATTTGTGTGTGTGTGTTACTGCGTCTGTCTGTCTGTCTGTCTGTCTGTCTGTCTGTCTGCAGGTCCATCTCGGGGATCCAGACCACAGAGCAGGAGGTTCTGTTACAACCCAACGAGAAGTACCTGTTCTACATCAAAGCTGTCAACCAATCAGGAGCCAGCGAGCAGAGCGAGGCTGCACTCATCTCGACGAAGAGTAAGACACGCCCCTTCATTAGCATGTACATTAGCATGCACATTAGCATGTCTAAAGAGACACACCAGTTCATTAGCATGTCTAAAGAGACATGTTTTTGGACTCGGGGGTCATATTTTGACAGCAGGAATTGCCTGTCATAATTTGACCCCCCAGTATTAGGATGTATTACGATGTTGATATTCATTCATTCATTCATTCATTCATTCATTTATTCATTCATTCTTTTGATTTACATCAAAAGGGCATGTGAGCTCAAACCCACAATTCAACATTTTGGTTTTAATGGTAGAGTAAGTGATTTCACTCAAAAAAACGTAGGTTTCGTTTTTGGCTGTGGGACCTAAGCCTTTCATCCAATCAGGATAGAGAGCCAAAAACGAAACCTAAGGTTTTTTGACCCCCAGGGGTTAACTGGGGACAGGGAGGAACTCCTTATATGGTCAGCACACTCTATAGTAGAGAGGATTATCACAACAAAACAAAAAAATAAGTGATATTTGAATTAAGTGAAATCACTGAATATACCTTTAAGATGTTTATATTCATTTTGTATTCATCCTTAATTAGGACCCCAAATCACACCTTGGAAAGCATGAGTGTCTATTTCAGTGGGGGGGGGGTCATAATTTGACCCCCCAATATTAGGATGTATTAGGGTGTTGATATTCATTCATCAGCCAACACTCCCCACTGACAGGTAGTACTTGTGTGTGTGTGTGTGTGTGTGTGTGTGTGTGTGTGTGTGTGTGTGTGTGTGTGTGTGTCCATCCAGGCTCCAGGTTCCATCTGCTGACCACTTCCTGTCACCCGTCTCTGGAGCTGTCTGATGACCTCAGCACTGTCCAGCTGCGTCAGGACGCAACACACACACAGTGAGTGTTATCACATGACGCACACACACACACACACACACACACACACACCTCTGAGATCTCCTCCGTCCACAACCGTACACAGGTCTCCCTTCTTCCTGCACCACACCCTCTATTTGTCAAGTGGCGTGTGGCAATCACCGTCATGCTAATCAGGCCCATTACCTCCCACATGAATTGGAAGTGCACATACCTGTATCACAGGGTTTCACATGTATTCATATCACACGTATACACATGCGTCGTCAAACTTCATTATGCGCTGTCAATCGAGCGCCGGGAAGCACTTCTGCATACCGACAGCTGGGGCCGCCCAGAATGATTATCATGCCAGAATGCTATACTACTGGCCAATCACAGCACGTCTTGCACAAGTGCACAGTGCATATTACTCCAGTTTTGGCATCACTGCACTGGCTTCCGGTTGTTTTTAGGATTGATTTTAAAATTATTTTACTTGTCTATAAAGCTCTCAATGGTCTCGCACCTTCCTACCTACATGACTGCCTGCCTAAATATGTCTTAATGTCCCAAACCGCCCCCTAAGGTCTTCCACTGCTGGCCTACTCGCTTTGCCTAAAAAAATGGCAAATAAAAAGTACGGGGAAGCAGCTTTTTGCTTCTACGGGCCGTCGGCATGGAACAAGCTCCCACTGTACCTTCGTCAGGCAGCCTCTGTAGACATTTTTAAAGCTCAGCTCAAGACCCACTTCTATGTCCTCACTGCATTGCAATACTGCTTGTGTTTTAATGTCGTTGCCTTGCTTTTCTTTTATTCTCCATTGTTCTGTAAAGCACTTTGAGCTGCATTTCATGTCATGAAAGGTGCTATACAAATAAAGTTTTATTAGTATTATTATTTTAAAGGGCATGCTTTGGATGCTTTGCACTCTTCCCATTGGCCGCTGTGCTTGTGTTTGTTTTCTGTTCTCCAGGGGGTCCGTCCTGGGGGAGTTGCTCCCGCCGCGGGGGTGTCACTACTGGGAGACGAGCGTGGCGGGAAGCCCCGCCTACCGATTGGGAGTGGCCTATGAGTCGGCCAATAGGGACAGCCCGTTGGGGGAAGACAGCGCCTCCTGGTGTCTGCACTGTGTCGCCACGCCCTCCAGGTACACTACTACGCCACGCTACGCCATCGGCCAATAACTGCTCTCCAACGCTGATGATGCTGACTCCCATTGGTCAATAGATAGTTGATTGGTCCAATCAACTATCAAAATGATCAATAGTGACAGTTTCTTTCATGTCATATGAAAGCAGGGAATCATAGCTTCAAATTGACATATTGGTTGTTCAGTTTGACCCACCGGTTTTGGAGATATGGCTTATAGAGTATAATGTCTGGCAGAGAAACAGCGAGTTGAGAAAACAGGCTTTTAAAGGTTCACTTCTGGGGATCCTTAAAGGACCACTCCACCACTTTTCAACCTATCTTCATATAATAGGTCCTCACTAATAATCATAAACAAATGGCGTATTGTTTTTCTAATTGGTCTGTGTCTCATAGGAGGGCTGTGGGCAGTTCACAAACCGTCTTCCAGTGACATCATCGATGGGGAATCCAAGCTAATAGAAACGGCAGGCTTTCTAGTCCTGAAAAGTTGCGATGTGAAAATGGAAGCCATCGTTCTCACGATAATTAAAATCTAAACCTTTTTGTCTTGTCTTGTTTAAAAAAACATCTGCCTAATGATGATGTCACTGGAAGACTGTTTCTAAACTTCCCCACAGCCCTCCTATGAGACACAGACTGAGTAGAAAAAAATCGTGCCATTTTATCATGATTATTATAGTGAGGACCTATTATATGAAGATAGGTTGAAAAGTGGTGAAGTGGTCCATTTTGGTGTTAGCGTCATGTTATGCTTTAGCTATTCGCGCTACGAGCTTGTAGGTCTGCTATTTTTGAAAAATCGAAGAGCGACTGACATTTTTTTAATCTGATCTCAGGTCAGAATGGGTTATAATCAGACCAGTGTGTGTCCAGTGGAAACCTCGTATGAATCCGATCTCAGGTCAGAATGGGTTAACATTACACGTGTGTGTGTGTGTGTGTGTGTGTGTGTGTGTGTGTGTGTGTGTGTGTGCGTGCGTGCAGCTGCAGGATGGAGTTGCTCCACGGGGGCGTGGTGTGCTGCGCGGCCTCCATGGGGGAGGAGCCACAGAGACTGGGCGTCCTGCTGGACTACCCACAATGCACCCTGTCCTTCTACAACGCCCAGACGGGCCAGCGGCTGGCCGTCGTGAGGCAGCGCTTCGCGCGGCCGCTGCACCCCGCGCTGGGCCTGGACGCGCCCGGCACGCTGGCCCTCCTCATGGTCCCCGAGAGGCCCCCCTTCACCAACACCAGCTAGAGGGTGACCCCCCCCAGGGGCCCCTGAGGGAGTTCCAGGGGGTCCCCCCCAGCTATAGGAACCAAATGGACCCCTTATGGGACTGTATAACTCTGAGAGTGTAGAAATGTCCACTTGGTTCCATTGATTGATTGATTGAAATATTTATTAAAGGGACACTTGCAAAAACATATATGTTAATGACGTTTAGAAGCTTTAGATCACTTTCCTGGGGGTATTTATGTGTGTAATATGTGGTTTTAGATATTTTAGATTGTAGCAGTGAGCCTGTTAGGGCTAGGGTTAGAGGGCTAACCCTCTGATGTCATGGACACTGGTCTCACTACCTTCCTGGACTACAATTCCCATAATTCTTTGGTGCACTGCTCCTCCTTGTGGATAGGGGGAGAGCTGTCTTACTGAGACAACATGTAGTCCAGGAAGGAAGTGAGCCCAGTGTCCATGACATCAGAGACAACAGGCTCACTGCTACAATCTAAAATATCTAAAACCACATATTACACACATAAAGACCCCCAGGAAAGTGTTCTAAAGCTTCTAGACGTCATTAACATATATTTCTTTGCAAAAAGGGTGAAGTGTCCCTTTAACAGTTTGCAGAATTACAGTACATTTCAAGCACAAACTCAATACAAAGACTGTTAACTGTATGAGTGGACGACCCCAATTAAGCATTACACTTGTTTACAACAGGGTCCACATTGTTCAATTCATCAAAACATTTAGAGACGTACAAACAGACACTTCTATCTATAATAGTTAAAGAAGTGTCTATTTGTCTCTAAATGTTTTCTACACTCTCAGAGTTAAATCAACATAGATTTTTACAATATAGATCGGGGGTCCCAGAGATAGAAATGCCATTAAACGGGGGACCGTAGAACTAATGCATGTCAAACTGCCTGGGGGTCCTTGAAATTAAACGGGTTGAGAATCTCTGCTAGAGCCGTAAACATCTTCTCTTATGGGGGGTCCCTTGTCCCTCATGGGGGGTCCGCAGGATAATTAGTGTCAATGTGGGGGTCCTTGACAGACTGCATGAAAAGGTTTGAGAACCACTGGCCTATAGTTCACCAAGACCATTTGCAACTTATTTTGTTTTATTTATTTCAAGGACCCCTAATTTCATGATTGATTGATTGATTGATTGATCGATTACTTCATTAATCAGAATGTAAACGGATAGGGTACAACACTGTGTAGCCTTTTTGTTCGTGTTTCTAATCATTTGTTCGGCCCCAAAAAATAGTGTTTAAATATCGTCGTGATTTGTCTGAGGCAGTGAGACGGTCTCTCTGCGTTTCATAACGACATGTGGATGGATGGATTTATTTTGTCATTGGGCACAAGTGTACAACGAAATTAATCTGTTGGCATCAATCCAAATGCAATACAAAGAAATAGTCATATAGTACTGCAATAGTTGTTAGTATTGGCAAGAGTAAAAACAGTAGGAAAAAATGTGATGTGCTCATTTTCCCCCATAAAGCTTCTCAACGTTTTACGCTTTTATCAAATATAATAATACAGAGGGGCACGTGCTGTCGCCTCACAGCTAGAAGGTCCTTTGTTCGATTCCCGCTGCGGACGCTGTGGGCGCCGGGGGCGTGTTCTCTCCTCCGCGTCATCAGGGCCCATACCCGAGGCGGGGTTGGCGAAAGGGCCTTTCTGTGTGGAGTTTGCATGTTCTCCCCGTGTCCCCGCCTAGGGTAGGTACCCTCACATGTTCTCCCCGTGTCCCCTAGGGTATGTACCCTCACATGTTCTCCCCGTGTCCCCTAGGGTAGGTACCCTCACATGTTCTCCCCGTGTCCCCTAGGGTAGGTAGTAGGTACCCTCACATGTTCTCCCCGTGTCCCCTAGGGTAGGTACCCTCACATGTTCTCCCCGTGTCCCCTAGGGTAGGTACCCTCACATGTTCTCCCCGTGTCCCCTAGGGTAGGTACCCTCACATGTTCTCCCCGTGTCCCCTAGGGTAGGTACCCTCACATGTTCTCCCCGTGTCCCCTAGGGTAGGTACCCTCACATGTTCTCCCCGTGTCCCCTAGGGTAGGTACCCTCACATGTTCTCCCCGTGTCCCCTAGGGTATGTACCGTCACATGTTCTCCCCGTGTCCCCTAGGGTAGGTACCCTCACATGTTCTCCCCGTTTCCCCTAGGGTAGGTACCCTCACATGTTCTCCCCGTGTCCCCTAGGGTAGGTACCCTCACATGTTCTCCCCGTGTCCCCTAGGGTAGGTACCCTCACATGTTCTCCCCGTGTCCCCTAGGGTATGTACCGTCACATGTTCTCCCCGTGTCCCCTAGGGTAGGTACCTTAGAGTATATATACAATAGAGAAGACACCCAAGTTCTCCTCCCGTCCACTTGCATTGAGTTGCTCAGAAGCGCATGAGGCGAATCCACTCCTCCTTCCGGTTTAGGAACAGTGTGCATTCTGGATGGATTGTCCTCAAACACATGAACGCGCGACGACCGGCAGAGTGGACGGAGCCTAGTGCGCGTTCATGTGTTTGAGGACCAAACCTTACCAAACTGCAATACCTTCTTCGGCCACTATGTCCATTGCGCTTCAGGATTTCCTCTGGGTGTCTTCTCTATTGTATAATAACTCTATGGTAGGTACCCTCAAAAAAACAACATGCAGTAATCCTTGTCTCTAAACTGCCTCCCCCTGGCCAGCCGGGGCGCCTGATGGAGGGGAAAGGAACTGGTCGGAATAACGTGTTCCTTCCACGCGCTACGTCCAACCAGGGAAACTCCCCCCTGTCAGGTGAAAAGAAGCAGCTTGGACTCCTCATGCATAGAAGGAAGCATGAGGTGAGTCCGTTGCTCTCCCCAGGTTGGCAGAGGAAGTGTAGTGTCCAGGAATACATTGAATAATTGACACTAGGTGGAAAAAATGGGTTGCAAAATCGTGGGATAAGAATTTAGAAGAAAAAAAACGTAGCACCTCCTGTTCAGCGTCTCGGACTGTGAATAATGATTTTTTGTTTGTTTGTTTTTATTTCAGGTGTAAATAACCTTATTGTAAACAGGAAATGATGTAATGTGTTTTTGTTTGTTTGTTTAATATACAGTGTGATCATGAACTATAATTATGATCATTTCCCGGTCTATGTAAAAGTGATGTGGAGTCGGACATTAAAATTAATATTTTTCTATTTGCACAACCACCCTGATTACAGTCTGTGCGTGTGCGTGTGTGTGTGTGTGTGTGTGTGTGTGTGTGTGTGTGTGTGTGTGTGTGTGTGTGTGTGTGTGTGTGTGTGTGTGTGTGTGTGTGTGTGTTGTGTGTGTGTGTGTGTGTGTGTGTGTGTGTGTGTGTGTGTGTGTGTGTGTGTGTGTGTGACTGTGTGTGTGTGTGTGTACTTTAGTACTTTTACACAAGTACATTTTCAATTCCTTACTTTTACTTGTAACAAAGTAGGCTAGGCTAGTTCTAAATTGCAGTATTGGTAGGCCTACTTTTACTTAAGTAAAACCATTGAGTACTTCTCCCACCACTGACAGTTTGCAGAATGGGTTCATTTCACAATAAAAGCACAACTCAATACAGAGGCTGTTACTGTAGACAACACACTGATAACAACATTACACTGGTTTACTGCAGGGTCCACCATGTTCAATTCATCACAACTCAATACAGAGACTGTTACTGTAGACAACACACTGGTTTACTGCAGGGTCCACCATGTTCAATTCATCACAACTCTGTCCTCTGTTACTGTAGAGGACAGACTGATATAACATTACACTGGTTTACTGCAGGGTCCACCATGTTCATTTCATCAGAAAACACTGATGGATATCGGATCCGATGGACTGTCATCAACTGATTTAGCTTGGGACCTCCCGGATCCCTGACAAGGACCCTGGGGGTCGCGTTGTGAGCTTGTAGATCAGCTATTTTCAAATGGCCGAAATGTAGGCTATATATAGGGTTGAAGTGGTTCATTTATGTTTTCTAATCCAAATCAAAGCTTCGGCTTGTGAGCTTGTAGATCGGCTTTTGTGGGGGACCCCCAATGACCACTGGTTGACCCCTGGGGGTCTGGGGGCCTCCCCGGAACCCTCACAAGGACCCCTGGGGGTCCTCGGACCGCTCGTTGAGAACCTCTGGGCATGTCCTGCGCTTTCATTGCGCGAGTGTGATCCGCCACAACACTCCCATTACGCCCCGAGTCTTGACGTCTAGTGTTGCCATGTCTGCCTATTATAAGTAATTTGGGTCTCTCTCTCTGTGTCTCTCTCTCTCTCTCTCTCTCTCTCTCTCTCTCTCTCTCTCGTTGCTCTCCCCAGGTTGGCAGAGGAAGTGTAGTGCCCAGGAATACATTGAATAATTTACAGTAGGTGAAAAAATGGGTTGCAAAAAATGTATAAAAAAATAAAATAAACAAAAATTAAATGATTCACAGGAGGCATATATATATAGCCCATATTGTACGGCATACTATAGCACGCCGTTTTTCATCATTTTTTAGGATAAAAAAAAGAGGAAAAAAACGATGGGTTATATTGAAGCGTGCACCTACACACGCACAGGCGCACATGCGTATGCACACCTGGACCTGTAAATGAACAACACAAAAACTAAGGCACTGGTGTCGGACTTCTGGTTTACCGGAACGGGGTTCAACTCCCTGCAGTGCCCTGCTAAATGTGTTGTATTTACCGGAAAGGATGGGAAACATTAGCAAATTGCGGAGGATGGGAAACATTAGCAAATTGCGGAGGATGGGAAACATTAGCAAATTGCGGAGTGTTTTCCACAATTCCTCCGCAACACAAAAAAATTCAAAAAACAATGGGCTATAACCCATAGTTTTTTCCGCAATTTTCCACAATTTATCCGCAACACTCATAACCCATCGTTTTCTATACAGTATCCCATTAACACAGGATATATATATATATATATATATATATATATATATATACCAGGTCCAATTTAACCTTTGTGATTTTGGGGGTAGGCCTCCAGAACTGATTGATTGATTGAACATCTTATTGACAGTTTTCAGAACGGGTACAGTCCCAAGGAAGTTCAATAATATACAAAAAACTGCTACATAAAATAAACCCGTAAAAGCTCTATTAAAGAGTAAAGACTTGTTCACATGTCACCGGTCCCCCAGATATTATAATTAGTGTAATATCACTTTTATTAGTTATGTGCTATGTCGTTTGGCTGACCGGTTGAAACACTCACTTTTAAACCCATCTATCAGTTAATGTTCCGTATCGAGTTAGTTTCTGGTCTACAGGGGCATATTTTGATTTTTTATCGGAGCTACAAGTCTACAATTAAGGGCCGATATGTGTAGTATAATAGACAGTCCAGTGGTTCCCAAAGCGGGGTCCTTGAGGGAGTTCCAGGGGGTCCCCAGATAAATGATAGTTTGGAACCAAATGGACCCTTATGGGTCTGTAACTCTGAGAATGATACAAATGGAACCAAATGGTTCCATTTGCACACTCGACTTGCAGAGTTAAATTAACATTGGTTATTTTAATATAAATTGGGGGTCTCAGAGATAGACATGCCATTAAATGGGGGGTCCGTACACTAATGCATGTCAAACTGGGGGTCCTTGAAATTAAACGGGTTGAGAATCACTACTAGAGCCGTAAAAATCTTCTCTTATGGGGGTCCGTGGTCCGTGGAATATCTTTTAAATGAGGGTCCGCGGGCTAATTAGTGTCAATTTGGGGGTCCTTGACATGAGAAGTTTGGGAACCACTTAACAGTCGCATCCGATTCTCTTGGGCTCCGTTTCAAGTGCATGATGGAACTAATCATCCCCCTTCTCTCGCCCAACCTGGCAACGCTGTGACGTCATACGCATTGTGAGGAAATCCATCCATCCACGTCCTTGTTGATAATTCTGAAGAAGCAGCTGTTCTTGTTTCTGTCCGTGTTGTGTTATCCATAATCCACACACAACGTAACGTAACGTTAACACAACACAGACACACAACAACACAACAGTGCCATGAGCCATGAGACAGCGGCAGCAGCAGGGACAATGGTATGGTTTCTCCTCCTGGCGGCGGTAGTGGAGGTGAAGTCCGCCGCAGCCGGTGCCGTCGCTGCCGGTGCCGGTGCCGGTGCCGCCGGGGCGGCTCGGCTGTACACGGCCGAGGACCCGGTGGTCATCCTGGGCAGCGCGTCGCTCCGGCCGGCCCTGGACAACTCCTCCACGGCCTGGCTGGTCCAGTTCTACTCCAGCTGGTGCGGACACTGCATCCAGTACTCCCCCACATGGAAGAGCCTGGCGGCCGACGTCAAAGGTATGCCTACAAACTATACCCCCTTTTTAAACTCTCTTTAACTGTATGGTTTCCTTTTCATTTTCCTTCCGTCATAGAAGTGTATATTATTTGTAAGTCTTTAACTGTAACTGATGAATTGAACATGGAGGAGGTCCTTGATGTAAACAACAACGTCTTATATATATATAGTGCTTTTGTTCTGGTTTTATCTCGTATAGTTATTTTTTCTTTGGTATTGACCTGCACTGAGTGTCTGTGAAGAGTAGAGAAGTAGACAATATGCATTCACTCAATGACAACTGTGTGTGTGGTTGTGTGTGTGTGTGTGTGTGTGTGTGTGTGTGTGTGTGTGTGTGTGTGTGTGTGTGAGAGAGAGAGACCATCTGCTCAGTTGAGTTTCTAATGAGGTCTTTGTTGTCAGACATCCAACTCTACAGCAGTGCTCGCCTCACGATACTGATGGTACTTTTACAAGCACTCCTAAGAGTCTTGTTGTTTGTTTGATGGATTTATTTAATACTTTATTAACAACAACAACAACAAATAAAAGAGTAGCCTAAAGTAAGTCTACAGTTAAAGGGTTAGTTCAGATGTTTGGACTTAAAGCTGATTGATTGATTGCAATATTTATTAACAGTTTGCAGAATTACAGTACATTTCAAGCACAAACTCAATACGAAGACTGTTAACTGTGAGTGGACGACCCCAATTAAGCGTTACACTTGTTTACAACAGGGTCCACCATGTTCAATTCATCAAAACATTTAGAGACGTACAGATGGACACTTCTATATAGTTAAAGAACAGAACAGGAATTCATCATAAAGGAGGTAAAAAGGGAAAAGAAACATATACAGTGAGGGGGAAATACTTCCCATTTATATAGTGGTTGTAAGAGTAAATATTAATTGATTGACTGAGTCCCGTGGTGGGAGTTCTGCTCTGGTTTGGGTGAATATTAACTAGTAGTTCCGGTCATTTGATGGGAGGGAGGAGGGGGGGGGGTCACATTATAAATACATTAAAACACAAAGCTTTACATTATCTCTGCTGTCGGGAGGAAACCTCATAACTATAAATATAAATATAAAATACATATATAAATACACATATAAAAATATAAAAATTTCAGGAAATTAAGAATATACATTTTTCAGGAAATTAAAAATATACATTTTTCAGGAAATTAAGAAAACCTTATATTTTTTAAAAACCAATCAATACAGCCTCATCAAAGTTGGTGTTGTAACTTTATATATACTGTCAATTAGTTAGTTACTGTAGCAGACAGTTTGAGGGTCCGATGGAGTTAAGAGGTTTTGTCCAAAGCACTTTTTACTACTTTCCATTGGTTCAATATTTTCGAAACGACACACAGACGTAAAGGGTGTTCAATAGCACTGATTTATGAAACAACACACAGACTTAAAGGGTGTTCAATAGCACTGATTTATGAAACAACACACAGACGTAAAGGGTGTTCAATAGCACTGATTTATGAAACAACACACAAACGTAAAGGGTGTTCAATAGCACTGATTTATGGAACAACACACAGACGTAAAGGGTGTTCAATAGCACTGATTTATGGAACAACACACAGACGTAAAGGGTGTTCAATAGCACTGATTTATGAAACAACACACAGACGTAAAGGGTGTTCAATAGCACTGATTTATGAAACAACACACAGACGTAAAGGGTGTTCAATAGCACTGATTTATGAAACAACACACAGACGTAAAGGGTGTTCAATAGCACTGATTTATGGAACAACACACAGACGTAAAGGGTGTTCAATAGCACTGATTTATGGAACAACACACAGACGTAAAGGGTGTTCAATAGCACTGATTTATGGAAGAACACACAGACGTAAAGGGTGTTCAATAGCACTGATTTATGGAACAACACACAGACGTAAAGGGTGTTCAATAGCACTGATTTATGGAACAACACACAGACGTAAAGGGTGTTCAATAGCACTGATTTATGGAACAACACACAGACGTAAAGGGTGTTCAATAGCACTGATTTATGGAACAACACACAGACGTAAAGGGTGTTCAATAGCACTGATTTATGGAACAACACACAGACGTAAAGGGTGTTCAATAGCACTGATTTATGGAACGACACACAGACTTATCGATTCATAGCAACGGAACACTTTTACAGACGGACCGGAAGTTATACCGGATGTGGCTGAAGCAGCTAAATGTAGCCAAAACACTCTAGAGGCGATCGGCAACAACGGGAGGCATGATTAAATCTAACGCGACTAGCGACGGGACAGATCTCACACATGATCTTTTGTTAGAATTGGACGGGATGATTTTATTTCGGTTTTCATCAATAAACTTCGTCTTTTGGATAAAACTTTTGGGGTGTTTACTGTAGGCCACAAAAACAGCACGCAACCTAGGTTTCCTGTCTCGCTGTTTCCTACTCCACAACAGCAACGAATAGTAGTTTACAGTGTAATTTGTGTTGTTGGGCTATTTCTACTGTATAGCTGAACTTTGGTTCAACTTTGACCCCTCTGTCACATGGAACGATGCATGTTTGACCCCTCTGTCACATGGAACGATGGTTTGACCCCTCTGTCACATGGAACGATGGTTTGACCCCTCTGTCACATGGAACGATGCATGTTTGACCCCTCTGTCACATGGAACGATGCATGTTTGACCCCTCTGTCACATGGAACGATGCATGTTTGACCCCTCTGTCACATGGAACGATGGTTTGACCCCTCTGTCACATGGAACGATGGTTTTGTGCTGCTTAGTGATTTTGTCTGTCTGTCTGTCTGTCTGTCTGTCTTCCAGACTGGCAGCAGGTGATCGGGGTGGCCGTGCTGGACTGTGCACATGAAGACAACTTTGACATTTGCAAAGAATACGGAGTCCACTTCTATCCTACCTTCAGAGTATGTACCACTATGTCCACTTCTATCCTACCTTCAGAGTATGTACTATATCCACTTATATCCTACCTTCAGAGTATGTACCACTATGTCCACTTCTATCCTACCTTCAGAGTATGTACTACCATGTCCACTTCTATCCTACCTTCAGAGTATGTACCACTATGTCCACTTCTATCCTACCTTCAGAGTATGTACCACTATGTCCACTTCTATCCTACCTTCAGAGTATGTACCACTATGTCCACTTCTATCCTACCTTCAGAGTATGTACTATGTAGAGCGCCCTACGGTGAGGGGACAATAGTATTGGCTTATACCCATTCTGACCTGAGATCAGATTCAAAAAATGTCTTCTACATCCTGACAGTTTTCTGAAGAAGCTATGTTTCTACATGTCAGTCGTTCTTCGATTTTTCAAAAATAGCAGACCTACAAGCTCGTAGCACGCCACTCGGTGGCGCGCTACGAGCTTGTAGATCTGCTGTTTTTTCAATAGCTAAAGCATGACATGATGCTAACACCAAAAGGGGTTCCCGCCCCCAAAATGGGTTAAGTTTGACGCGTGCACACTGCACACACAAAGATTCAATGTCCAGAGAGTTGTGTCGTTTTTCGATAATACGTCAATCCATTTATTCACATAATAAAGCCATAGATAAACTCACTTGGGACATGAAAGCCGCCAGAAACGCAGTGTCTGTCACGGTCGGAAACTGTTTGGCTTCACCTCACCTGTTGCACACCTGAGTGCCCTCACCCCCCCCCCCCCCCCCCACACACCTGAGTGCCCTCACCCAAACTGACAGGTAATAATGGGTTACCAAGGTAACCATCCACCCTCTGGCTGTCACATGACTGACATGATGACGTCATTAATTAGCAATTTCACGGCATTCATTTTTAAATGAACAAAACAAAAATGAAATAGGAAGGCAATTTAATTTGGCTCCAACATACTATGTCCACTGATGACCATGCATTTAGTAATGTAGGATTTGTTGATTATTATTACTTGCGCAAGCAGAGCGCGCAAGTAATAGTTTCGCCCGGTCTGTATGCACCGTCCCAGCCAACCCGCCACTTTTGATGCGTATGCAAATAAAACAGCAAATTTGTGCCTGGTTTGCTGGGACCAGATTACATACATGACCATATTTCTTACGTCATCATTTAGAGCTAGTCATACATATACTATATATATAATCTGTAAATTAAAATAGCAAATTGTGCCTGATCTGCTGGGACCAGAGTACATGGTGTGTGTATGACTAGCTCTCAATGATGACGTAAGAAATATGGTCATGTATGTAATCTGGTCCCAAGCAAATCAGGCACAAATTGCTGTTTTATTTGCATACGCATTGCATTTGCATTGCATACGTAGGTAGCAAATAGTTACACCTAATAATTAGACATTTCAAACGTTCCTTCACAGAGATACTGAGATTCCACAGTTTACAGCGGTCGAAAGTACTTGCGCGCTCTGCTTGCGCACTAGTTGGCCATTTATGGCCTACTAGTGTGCAACAAGCAAGTATGCACTCGACAGAGTGCAGTTCTAGTTATTATTATTTTCTTTCCACTAGTTGAGAAACAGTGAAGTGGATGACCTGTAATGACCTGTATGACTATGATGACCATGTAGTCCATGACCTGTAATGACTATGCTGTCTGTCTGTCTGTCTGTCTGTCTGTCTGTCTGTCTGTCTGTCTGTCTGTCTGTCTGTCTGTCTGTCTGTCTGTCTGTCAGTATTTCAGAGCCCACGGCGGACCGTCCGAGCAGGGGACCAGTTACCGAGGTAGAAGTACTTACTAGAGTACAAATACTCATTATATTCTACTGCGCAGTACCACAAGAATACAAATACTCATATATACTCCCACTGTGTGTGTGTGTGTGTGTGTGTGTGTGTGTGTGTGCGCGTGCAGGAACAGACAGACAGGTGCAGACAGTGAGACAGGTGATGGTGAACTTCCTGCAGAATCACACCCAGCCAGAACGACCGGACCGCTGCCCTGACCTGGAGGTCTACAGGTAGCACGCACGTACACACGCACGTACACACGCACGTACACACCCACGCACACACACACTAGGGCTGACCTTCGATTCCGTATTTGATGATCGATCATAATCGATTCCTTTGTTTCGATCGTCGACGCTTCGAAACCCAACGGGGGGGGGGGGGGGGGTGGGAGGGGTTGTGGGGACGAGCGATATAGCTGTAGAAGATAGAGAGGAGCACATATTGGATTGGTCTTTTAACAATTAAACAGCGCCTGAAACAGGCATTACCTCTCCATCAAATAAAAAAATATATAATCCAAACTTGTAAACGAACGGTAACATGAATGAACTCTTCAAGACACTTGTCAGAAATAAAATCAACCACGGTTGATTTGATTGATCATAAAGTTAATGTGACTGTGAGTGTGTGTATGGGAAAAAATATATAAACTTCACAGATTATAGATCACTTGGAATTATAACAATCTGTTGAGTATTGCCTGAATAATGCCACTAGTGAAATCCCATTTTTTATCGACATGCGATGCCGATGGAGAAATCCCACATAGTTAAATTACCTCATAGTCATGCTGCATGCACTGTTGGTCGATGAAGAATTATAATCCAAGGTTTGTCAATCATATTATGGTTTATGGTTGAAAGTAAACCATAATATTAAAGTAAACTTTAAGAAGAGATCTGCAGACTGCAGTGCAGAGTGCATGAGAGCAGCTCCGCTTGCTAATTGAGTTGACATTTGCGCAACTTCACTGCATTACAGTAATTAGTTATTTGCCAGCACCTGCTCCAATATAGGCCTAAATCAAACTTTATTTATATAGCACATTTAAAACAATAGAAGCTGACCAAAGTGCTGTAGGCCTACAGGCTGAAACAAGTGGAGCATCACCATCGGCGCACAAAAAAAAGCATAATTAAAAGAAAAAACACAGGCAAATAGTATAGGCTACATAATTACAATAATATGATCAGGTGCAATTCAATGCCAAAGAGAAAAGGTGTTTTGGTCTGGGTCTGTAGGAGCTGCTCTGCTGCATGGGAGTTCACAGTGATGGAACAGGTCAGTCTTCAGACAAGAAGAAAAAAAAGATATCGCTGGCAACGGCAAAATCAGTTCTCCGCATCGCCAAAATAAATCTATAGGCCTAGTTTCATTCGTGCCATTATACTCAGCCAATATGCACAACGCAGCGCATGAGATTGCAGATCTTTGAATTTTCGGTGCGCGCACTGAGCGCACTCACCATGTGAATCCAAGCAGGTCCTCACAAGTATAATGTACACCGCCAGGCTCCACAAGGTTCTCAGCGCAATGGCGCATCGATAAAAGTTGGGATTTCATAGTGGCATTATTCAGGCAATACTCAACAGATTGTTATAATTCCAAGTGATCTATAATCTCTGAAGTTTATATTTTCATTTGGGTGTAAGTAATGTTTTTATATGACTTATCAAACATGGTAGCCTATATTTAATGTCCACTGAGCTGTGGTGCGCTTGCCTACACTCTCTCAATTAGGGATTTTCCCAGCGGTCATTTTCACTCTCGTGTAGCCTACAACCTTTATTCAAAATAGGGTATTTAAAAATGCAACCACACTTTCGATTTACTTTAGGATTTGGCTCCTGGGACTGCAGCTGCACTTGTTCTGTTGACTTCCTTGTTGTTAACACGGGGAAAGAGGAGGCTTTGCGAGGTGCTGCGAGGCGCAAGCATGGCTCGCGGACCAAATTGGGCCGTCTCGTGGACCAAAAGCTGCCGCTTTTTTTAAATGACTATTCGATTCAAAATTTAAAAATCGATTCCTGTGCGTATCGATTGAACGTCGATTAATCGATTTTTTTGGGTCAGCCCTAACACACACCCACGCACACACGCACGCACGCACGCACGCACGCACGCACGCACGCACGCACGTTTGACAGTTAGAGATTAGAGAATGTAGAAGAATAGAGCGCCGAAGTCCTGACATCACTCGCTCATCCCCTCGATTCCCCTGCTGGTTCACGGGAGTCATTTCTCTATTTAGAATAACATTCTATTCATTTGTTCTATAACCATTTGTTCTATAACCATTTGTTCTATAGCCATTTGTTCTATAGCCATTTGTTCTGTATTTTAATTCAATACAATATAAAACAATTATAACAATTCAAAGATCTGTGCCACATTTTCACGATTTTTCAAAAATAGCAGACCTACAAGCGCGTAAGTGGCGCGCTATGAGCTTGTACATCTGCTATTTTTCAATAGCTAAAGTACAACATAATGCTTAGTTAAAACACCAAAAGGGGTTCCATCAATACAGCATGGACACAATCTTATCTTTACAACAACAACAACAACAACATATTCTTTAGTTTTAGGTCTGGAGGCTTGATCAATCAATCAATCAATCAATCAGATCTAATTGAATGGTGGTCCGTGGCTCCAATGCCAATTACAATTTACAATGTAGGCATTTAGCAGACGCTCTTAATCCAGAGCGACTTACATTAAGCAAGAACAAAAGCATGGGAATACATCACATAAAAACATTTATCATGAAACATGCGTAAGCTAAGAAAGTAACAGTGGAATATCTATATAATGAAACTATACATATGAACTATACATCTATACTACTATGTTATACAATTGAATAGTGGGCGTGGCCTTGACATGAAAAAGGTTAAAAGCCACTGATTTAAAATGATTCAATACAACCACATGAATGTATACAATACTGTGCTTAATTGATATGTGATTGTGACGAATCATGATGTGTTTTTTTTTTATTAGTATTGTTTTATTGTAGCTGTGGGGGCATTCTGGCTGTCGAAATGCATTCTCACATTTATGTCTGCCTGTCTGTCTGTCTGTCTGTCTGTCTGTCTGTCTGTCTGTCTGTCTGTCTGTCTGTCTGTCTGTCTGTCTGTCTGTCTGTCTGTCTGTCTGTCTGTCTGTCTGTCTGTCTGTCTGTCTGTAGTTCTGTGAAGCTCCTCCCACTGATAGGTCAAAGGTCAGACGCGTACACAGCAGTCATCGTTGAGGAGCCACAGTCCTACGTAGGAAGAGAGGTACTGTGTGCGTGTGCGTGTGCGTGTGCGCGCGCGTGCGAGAAGAGACATCCTATCAAATTGAACGGCGGGGAGCCAGGGGCGTTCTTTACCCCTTTTTGGTGTTAGCATTATTATGCTATGCTTTAGCTATTGAAAAATAGCAGATCTACAAGCTCATAGTGTCCATGCAATCTGTTATGGGAACTCAGTCAGTGAAGAGAAAGAGACAATTGATTGAGGCGAGAGAAGCGTTTCAAAGGATTGAGTGATTATTATTGAGGTATACCATCAATAAGGTGATCACATAACTTACATTCAGTGTATCCACAGTTGAGACGTATTGGAAACCCATAGTGTGTGTCACCCTGAACATGTGAAGACAGAGTCTTCATGTACACTTTCTTAAGTCCAACCCAGGGGGGCAGTCAGACGGATATTTTGTGAAGCCACTAAGGAAATGAAAGTTCAAATAATGGCCTGTTGTGGCGCTCTCACTGGACCCAGAAAAACCCATAGCCCCATAGAAGTCCATGTATTTTGGCCCAACTTCACCTAGACTGTATTACCTTAATAAACATGGTCATGAATACTTTTTTCTTCCAGTCACTAGTTTAAAGTCTCATTTCTAATGTCATAATATTCTTTTTGGAAAATTATGGTCCCATTTATAAAAAAAATGACCATAAAGTCGCGCATGTTCTGAGGGGCGTGGCTACCGTTACAGTCTATGATAGGGATCCCCCACCCACTCGAGTCAAAATAAAAACCAACGAAGAAGAAGGGGGAAGTCCCGCCTCGTTGTCTGGGCCAGCCAATGGGCCAGCTGGGCCTGGGCCCGGATATAGAAAGATGGCTGCCTCCATGGCAAGGACTGACACATAGAGACAGGCTTCATTTTACGTTCACGTTAGACCCGCGGAACGCTTTGTCCATATTTTTTACAGTCTATGGTCCAACCCCTGTAGCCCCCTCACGGGAAGTCTGAGGCAATAAGGATTTACAACAGGTAGTCAAGGCTATAACAACAGAGAAGAAACACAGTGAAACACAGCTGTGTTTTACAGCTACCCTAAGGTACTTCTTAAATGTTTCACCTCGAAATTCCTTGACAATAGCGCGCCACTCTACGAGCTTGTAGGTCTGCTATTTTTGAAAAATGACTTGACATTTTTAGAATCTGTCTTACTGAGACAACATGTAGTCCAGGAAGTGAGTGAGCCCAGTGTCTATGACATCAGAGACACTGCTACAATCTAAAATATCTAAAACCACATAAAGACCCCCAGGAAAGTGTTCTAAAGGTCATTACACACTGGCCAATTAGCCACGCGATGCGAATAAGCGATCTGAAAATGCGAAATATTGCATGTTGCAGTTCGCCTGCGTATCTCTGCAAAATACGACACCAGAGCGAACAAATAAAGAGCGAAAACGGTCGCATTTTCGCACATTCGCCACTGATGTGGAAGCTTGCATGGACTTCAATTGGTTTTTTTTTAAATGTGAATTATTCGCACGAATATATTGCGTTGCTAAATCGCCAGTGTGTAATGACCGGACTAAAATATGACTACAACTAAATGGATTTTATTAGAAACGCTACGACTAAAACGTAATCAAAACACTCCTGAACTGCTGCAATAACAATAACTCTCTCTCTCTCTCTCTCTCTCTCTGTGCGTGGGGGTGTGCGTGCGTGCGTGTCTGTGTGCGTTTGTGTCTGTGTGCGTGTGCGTGCGTGCGCGTCTGTGTGCGTGTCTGTGTGCATGTGCGTGCGTGTCTGTGTGCGTGTCTGCGTGCGTGTCTGTGTGCGTGCGTGCATGTGTGTGCGTGCATGTGTGTGTGTGTGTGTGTGTGTGTGTGTGTGTGCGTGCGTGCGTGCAGGTCATATTAGACCTGGTCCCGTACATAGGAGTGGTGGTGAGGAGAGCTCTGTCTACAGATCGCCCCCTGGTGGAGAAACTGGATGTTACAACGTTCCCCTCTCTGCACCTGTTGTACCCCAACGGCACACACACACATGTGGCTGTGTGAGTACACGCACGCACACGCGCACACACACACACACACACACACACACACACACACACACACACACTGTCAGGAATGAGTTACGGAGTAGGACCCAAAAGCAGGCGACCAGATGCAGAGTAGATTAACTTCAAAGTGTTTATTTGACTAGAAATCAGGCGTATTCAAAAAGGCAAGAACATAGAAAGGCAACATCAGACACAAAACTCACTCCACGAAGGTCTACAGACCAACAAGGACACACTGCAAATAAAGGGCTTAAAGGGTTAGTTCAATGCTGGCGTGAATTAGGTCCTAATTTCTCAATAAATGGTGGCACACACACACACACTAAACCGCAGTGTACCGTGTGTCTGCAGGGAGAAGCGTCTGCGGTTCTTCTACGCGTCTGCGTTGAGGTCTCTGCCGGGCGTCCATCGAGGTGGCGGCAGTACCGAGGCCGGCCAGGCGGGGGCAGCGCTGCTCCAGGACACACAGCCGTCCGCAGCCGACTGGAGGCCCTTTGACAGGTCAGCAGCACCATGTCGCTCTTGTTGTAGTTCTCTAAGGTGTTGTGTGTGGGGTTCTTGTAGTTTCTAATGTGTTGTGTGGGTCTTGCAGTTCTCTAATGTGTTGTGTGTGGGGTTCTTGTAGTTCTCTAATGTGTTGTGTGTGGGGTTCTTGTAGTTCTCTAAGGTGTTGTGTGTGGGGTTCTTGTAGTTTCTAATGTGTTGTGTGGGTCTTGCAGTTCTCTAATGTGTCTTGTGGGTCTTGTAGTTCTAAGGTGTTTTGTGGTTATTGTAGTTCTAAGGGTTTGTGCGGTTCTTGTAGTTCTAAGCCAGGTGGTGTGTGGGTGTTGTAGTTCTACTGTGTTTTGTAGTTCTAAGGCCTTGTGTGGATCCTGTAGTTATCTAAGGCGTGTTGTGGGTCTTGTAGTTCTAAGGTGTATTTTTGGTCCTGTAGTTCTAAGGTGCATTGTGGGTCTTGTAGTTCTAAGGTGCACTGTGGGTCTTGTAGTTCTATGGTGTATTGTGGGTCTTGCCGTTCTAAGGTGCGTTGTGGGTCTTGTAGTTCTAAGGTCCACTGTGGGTCTTGTAGTTCTAAGGTGCACTGTGGGTCTTGTAGTTCTAAGGTGCGTTGTGGGTCTTGTAGTTCTAAGGTGTACCTGGCTGATCTGGAGTCAGCGCTACACTACCTGCTGAGGGTGGAGGTCGCCACCCACACCACACTGCAGGGGGAGGAGCTTAAGACCTTCAAAGACTTTGTCACCGTGGTCGCCAAGGTAACGATGCATTTTATAAAACCTCTTGTGACGACGACTAATCTAAACTAATCTTAACCCATTCTGGGCGGGAACCCTTTTTGGTGTTAGTTATTATGTTATGCTTTAAGCTATTGAAAAATAGCAGACCTACAAGCTCATAGCGCGCCACCGAGTGGCGCGCTACGAGCTTGTAGGTCTGCTATTTTTGAAAAATCGAAGAACGACTGACATAGAAACACAGCTTTTTCAGAAAACTGTCAGGATGTAGAAGAACATTTAAATGGGTTAACTTTGGTCCAATATTTCTCCACTTTTTTATAATTGTATTTGATATCATTTTAATCGTTTATTGGTCACTTTCACAACGAGGTACAGCTTGTGAGGACCGTGTGTGTGTGTGTGTGTGTGTGTGTGTGTAGTTGTATCCAGTAAGTGGCTCCGTTGTCACGGTGATGGAGACGGTGTTGGAGTGGCTGCTCAGTCTCCCTCTGGACTCCGTCCCATACCAGGGAGTTCTGGACCTGGTCAACAACAAGCTGAGAGTAGGACACACGCACGCACACACACACGAACACGCACGCATGCACACACGCACGCACACGCACGCACGCACACACA
>NC_137883.1:30906071-30976071 GCF_963924005.1 Protomyctophum bolini
CTCCCCTCTCCCCTCTCCTCTCCCCTCCCCTCCCCTCCCCTCCCCTCCCCTCCCCTCCCCTCCCCTCCTCTCCTCTCCAGGCTCCCTGAGCGAGGACCCTCTCTTCCCCAAGGCGCCGTGGCCCAGCGCCTCCCTGTGCTCCTCCTGCCATGAGGAGGCCCAGGGCGTGCACGTGTGGAGCGAGGAGCACGTCCTGTCCTTCCTGAGGAGGCACTACGGAGCGCCCAACCTTTGTCCCCTCTACGCCCTCTCCTCCTCCTCCTCCTCCTCTCCTCCTCGTCCACCGCTGGCCGACCAACGCCACCACCTCGCAGGTACGCTATTTATTCAGAATTTGAGCCACGGAAACCGCCAGAGTTGTTTTTCGTTGACTAAAAATGGGTTAAGGGTTAGGGCTGTTTGTAAACAGTAGTGGTTGTTTGTAAACAGTAGTGGTTGTTTGTAAAACAGTAGTGGTTGTTTGTAAACAGTAGTGGTTGTTTGTAAAACAGTAGTGGTTGTTTGTAAACAGTAGTGGTTGTTTGTAAACAGTAGTGGTTGTTTGTAAAACAGTAGTGGTTGTTTGTAAACAGTAGTGGTTGTTTGTAAACAGTAGTGGTTGTTTGTAAACAGTAGTGGTTGTTTGTAAAACAGTAGTGGTTGTTTGTAAACAGTAGTGGTTGTTTGTAAACAGTAAAATAGAGAGTAATAATTATCATTCTTTCGGTCTTTACTACCTGGTAACCATCAACGGTGCGGTGGGTGAATCAGGTTAAACAAAGCTATGAAAAGGCACCGTATAATTATAACTGTACAAGCAGCATAATTAGCTTAGGAATGGAACAAAAAGGGCAGTTATATGCTCCTGTATTTTAACATCAGTTATTATGGTGGTACCTGGAGAGCCAGATATTTTCTGAGGTGGTACTTCAGTATAAAATGGCTGGCAACCATTGACTTAAAAAGACCACTTCATCACCACTATTTCAACCTATACTAAAAGCATAGAAAGTACTCATTGTGCAGACTGGAACAACATGTTTTCAGATGGGGGGTCGGCGGCCAATTACATATAGTTCTGGTGGTCCTTGACATGAAAGAAGTTGAGAACCCACTGACTTAGAAACATGAGGTTTTTCAGAACGTTTGAGAAGACATTTGTAGAATCTTTTCTCAGGTCTGAATGGGTTAACCCATTTTACCCATGTTATGCTTTAGCCATTTAAAAATAGCAGATCTACAAGCTCATAGCGCGCCACCGAGTGGCGCGCTACGAGCTTGTAGGTCTGCTATTTTTGAAAAATCGAAGAACGACTGATTTTTTTTAAAAATCTGAACTCAGGTCAGAATGGGTTAATCAGACCAGTGTGTGTCCAGTGGAAACCTGGTATGAATCTGATCTCAGGTCAGAATGGGTTAATAGAAATATCACTTTTCCCACGTCCCTCTAGAAGTAGACACGCCCTCCAGGAAGGAGGAGGAGAAGAAGAAGGAGGCGGAGTCGAAGGAGGAAGGGGAGGAGTCGGACTCCGAGGTCGGGAGGAAGAGGAACTCTTCGCTGGGCGGCGGCGGTGGGGGCGTGGCCTCGGGGGGCGTGGCCTCTGTGGGGTTCCCGCCCTTCACCAGCGTGGACATGTCTCTGTGTCTGCTGCTCTACATCACTTCCTGTCTGGTCATCATGCTGCTCTTCTTCTTCTTCAGGGTTCGCTCGCGGCGCCGGAAAACACGGCACCGGAACTACCGGCTGCTGCCGGACTGGGACCGGATCTAGAGGAAAACACGGCACCGGAACTACCGGTTGCTGCCGGACTGGGACCGGATCTAGTTGTTCTTAATTAATGAAGAGAGAGAGAGAACTTCAGGGTTACTTCAGTAACCTCGGTTAGATAAGTGACTCCAAGAAGAATGGATTATTATTATTAGACAGGAATCTTTTTTTTTTATTGAACAAAACTCTGGACTGGACTAGTCTGGACTGGACTGGGCACCAGATGTAAATACAAACTGTGTCTTATAAAATCCTGGGCTGGATTTTTCTGGGACCGGATTTAATTTAAAAACAAATCGCGTCCAAATCCTCGCATGTAGTGTGGACCGGAGTGTGTGTGTGTGTGTGTGTGTGTGTGTGTGTGTTTGACCTCATTGAGAAATCATTTTTAATTACATTATATATTCATTTTATGACTGTGAAACCTCTGAGTTCAAGCATTCAAGGATCGTTAGTCGTGTGAAAAAAAAAACTTTTTGTTTCCAATATGGCTGCCTACGGTAAGGTTTGGTTCCAATATGGCCGCCTACGGTAAAGTCTGGGTCCAATATGGCTGCATATGGTAAGGTTTGGTTCCAATATGGCTGCCTACGGTAAAGTTTGGTTCCAATATGGCCGCCTACGGTAAGGTTTGGTTCCAATATGGCTGCCTAGTTTGGTTCCAATATGGCCGCCTACGGTAAGGTTTGGTTCCAATATGGCTGCCTATGGTAAAACACACAGCCCTACAGGTCAGCTCGCAACACTTGCTGTCCGGAAGTTATATGATCAGAATCATCTTTTTAATCAGATGTGATTTGACAATCAGTCAAATTATGACTGACAGTAATCAAATCACAGTTTTAACAAGTAAAAAAGTGGGTGAAAATGGGGGGGGGGGGGGATCAGAAATGTGCTGTCACTGCTTTGCCTAATTTTCCGCCTCTAATTTAAAAGAAAAAAACCAATTGATTGATTGATTCCTTGATTGATCAATGTGCGTGCTCTCTCCGTCCATAGCGACAGTGTGTGTCTCGTTGCAACAACAATCTGCTCAATCCTATCTTATAATTTACACTGAATTAATTAGTCCAGACCTCCCGTTGACGGAATTGTTTTATACCACCCCCCCTCCCCCCATACGAGTTTAAAAACATTAGCTGTAAACGATATAGTTTAGTGTCTGAGAGGTTAAGTGTCAAACCTGAACGCTGAATAAATGATAGGTCTTGATCTGAAAAGGGATGAAAACCACTGGCCTTACAAGTTACACCTAGGAATAATTTATTTAAAAGACTAAAAGTGTATGTCTCCGTCCTCCTGCCTGTGTGTGTGTGTGTGTGTGTGTGTGTGTGTGTGTGTGTGTCTCTGTTCCTGGGCTTCTGGACGTTTCTATAGTTGCACCGCTCAGTTCACACAGGTGTGATTTTTTTATATAGTCACTAAAGTGATGGCACAGAATGCAAATTTTAATTTAGTAACACTTTGTGTGAATTGTGACATAATTCTGAGGTTTCCAACTGACACCAACGATTATTATTATGATTGTTAGTATTATTATTATTATTAATAGTTATTCATTATTAAGTAATTAATTATTAATAATAATAATAGTCCTTGCATAACTTTGATTGTCATTACCTTTGGTTGGACACGCCTACTTCCCTGTCGTCCAATCACCAGCAGGAAGCATGGCGACGCCCAGTGCCAAACTCTAAATGTAACGAGAACTGTTTCTATTGGAGGAATGGACACTTCGCTAAACCCCGCCCCCTTTGCTAAACCACACCCCCACCTTACCACCACATGTGGGACGACAGGGAAGTAGGCGTGTTCAACCAAAGGTAAGCCCCACCCCCAAATGTGTTTTAATGGAGCAATGGACTCTTCGCTAAACAGTCCAAACAGTTCAGCAAACCGTTGCTAAGCTGGGCTAGCTTTCGCCACCTCAAAGCTGTCAGTGTTATTTTTGCATGGCTGTGTTGTTGAACACACACACACAGCTTGTATGTGCACAGCCTACTGCAGGCCTGGTTGACTAGATGTAGAAGACATGTGTCCAGTGCATAGCCTACTGCAGGCCTGGTTGACTAGATCTAGAAGACATGTGTCCAGTGCATAGCCTACTGCAGGCCTGGTTGACTAGATCTAGAAGACATGTGTCCAGTGCATAGCCTACTGCAGGCCTGGTTGACTAGATCTAGAAGACATGTGTCCAGTGCATAGCCTACTGCAGGCCTGGTTGACTAGATCTAGAAGACATGTGTCCAGTGCATAGCCTACTGCAAGCCTGGTTGACTAGATTTAGAAGACATGTGTCCAGTGCATAGCCTACTGCAGGCCTGGTTGACTAGATCTAGAAGACATGTGTCCAGTGCATAGTCTACTGCAGGCCTGGTTGACTAGATTTAGAAGACATGTGTCCAGTACATGTCCTTCTGCAGGCCTGGTTGACTAGATCTAGAAGACATGTGTCCAGTGCATAGCCTACTGCAGGCCTGGTAGACTATAGATTTAGAAGACATGTGTCCAGTGCATAGCCTACTGCAGGCCTGGTAGACTAGATGTAGAAGACATGTGTCCAGTGCATAGCCTACTGCAGGCCTGGTAGACTAGATGTAGAAGACATGTGTCCAGTGCATAGCCTACTGCAGGCCTGGTTGACTAGATCTAGAAGACATGTGTCCAGTGCATAGCCTACTGCAGGCCTGGTTGACTAGATCTAGAAGACATGTGTCCAGTGCATAGCCTACTGCAGGCCTGGTTGACTAGATTTAGAAGACATGTGTCCAGTGCATAGCCTACTGCAGGCCTGGTTGACTAGATCTAGAAGACATGTGTCCAGTGCATAGCCTACTGCAGGCCTGGTTGACTAGATCTAGAAGACATGTGTCCAGTGCATAGCCTACTGCAGGCCTGGTTGACTAGATCTAGAAGACATGTGTCCAGTGCATAGCCTACTGCAGGCCTGGTTGACTAGATCTAGAAGACATGTGTCCAGTGCATAGCCTACTGCAGGCCTGGTTGACTAGATCTAGAAGACATGTGTCCAGTGCATAGCCTACTGCAGGCCTGGTTGACTAGATCTAGAAGACATGTGTCCAGTGCATAGCCTACTGCAGGCCTGGTTGACTAGATCTAGAAGACATGTGTCCAGTGCATAGCCTACTGCAGGCCTGGTTGACTAGATCTAGAAGACATGTGTCCAGTGCATAGCCTACTGCAGGCCTGGTAGACTAGATTTAGAAGACATTTTGAAGCTCTTGCTACTGAAACGATGGATTCTTTGACATGGGTAAGGACAGCTTGTGGACTGGGTGGGCCTTATAGCGATGGGTCCATTTCTTTGTGATATTCTTTGCCTATAGTTTCAGTTTGATGGTGTCTGACATTTCTGATTGTTTTTAGTCAGGTGTGTGTTGCAGTAAACGGCTCATATTCTCATATTCAGTGTTATAATGTTTGACAGCAAATGTTTGATTTTTTTCTTTTCTTTTTGTTTTAGTCATTATTATAGTCCTTTGAATAAAATATCATTCGGTTTGAGAGGTCGCATCTTTGTCATCTATCAAGAGCAACAATATATCTTGACTTCTCACGGCTTCAAATCTCACGATACCTCCCGAGCACAGAAACGATACCTGCTGCTGTTTAGATCCTCAGATCAAATGATATACTGTGTGCACTCTTTCTTTTATATTCCTGAACCGATTATATGACAAAGGTCTCAATGGAGCATAAATAATGTTTGTTATGAGCTGGTCCGGCCGGCTCCGTTCACTGCTTAAAGGAGAATTCCATGCTAGAATGCTTTCTTACCTTTCTTACCTTTCTTTGTAGTTGTTACGTCCCCACCAAAGAGGTCCAGGTGTTTTTTTGTGCAAAAGCTCCTTATTGGCTATTTCCCCTATACCATAAGCGCTCAATGAATTGCATTGAATTGATTGGGGCTATGGGGTGTTGTGCTAATTTGCTTATTTCCATCGAAAAAAGTAGTAAAGTGTGCCGCTTGGGATATTATTTACATTATAAAGAGAGGATATATACAAAAAAACATAATTTTGAGCGATGGAAATAAGCAAATTAGCACAACACCCCATAGCCCCATTAAATTCCCATTCAATGCAATGCAATTCATGTAAGGCTTATGGTAGGGGGAAATAGCCAATAAGGAGCTTTTGCACAAAATAACACCTGGACCTCTTTGATGGGGACGTAACAACTACAAATAAAGGTAAGAAAGCCTTTTAGCATGGAATTCTCCTTTAAATGTATTCATGTAACTTCCGGTGCGAGATTTGGCTCCCATGAAAGTGTCATGCATGGCAGACAGCAGACCGCACGGTCACGTGAAAGTGTCTTCTGTAAATCCTGACAGTTTTCTGAAATACCTCATGTTTCTGTATCAGTGGTTCTCACAGGGTTAAACCTCATGTTTCTGTGTCAGTGGTTCTCACAGGGTTAAACCTCATGTTTCTGTATCAGTGGTTCTCACAGGGTTAAACCTCATGTTTCTGTGTCAGTGGTTCTCACAGGGTTAAACCTCATGTTTCTGTGTCAGTGGTTCTCACAGGGTTAAACCTCATGTTTCTGTATCAGTGGTTCTCACAGGGTTAAACCTCATGTTTCTGTGTCAGTGGTTCTCACAGGGTTAAACCTCATGTTTCTGTATCAGTGGTTCTCACAGGGTTAAACCTCATGTTTCTGTGTCAGTGGTTCTCACAGGGTTAAACCTCATGTTTCTGTATCAGTGGTTCTCACAGGGTTAAACCTCATGTTTCTGTGTCAGTGGTTCTCACAGGGTTAAACCTCATGTTTCTGTATCAGTAGGTGCTCATGTTTCATGTCAAGAACCCCCAAAAATGATCTGTAATCTAATCGGTCCCACCGACCCCCCCCCCCCATCTGAAAATATGTTGTTCCAGGAAACCCTCCAGAAGCAAACCTTTACCGGTCCGTAACTCTGAGTGGAACGAATGGAACCAAATGGACCACACATGGTTCTGTCTGTCTGTCTGTCTGTCTGTCTGTCTGTCTGTCTGTCTGTCTAGCAAGTTGCTGAAGAAAGTTCTGTCCCTGGTGTGAACTCAGGTGAACTCATCTACTACGCACACACACACACACACACACAAGCACATGCACACGCTCACACACTCACACTGTAGATGGCTCCCACAGGCAGATCATAAGGTGTATGTATGATCCTACTGTATCGCCTGTTATGAAAGCTACACACGTACAACTTTGTCTGTGTTGTGCTGAGCTGTGCCCTGTATAGTGTGTGTGTGTGTGTGTGTGTGTGTGTGTGTGTGTGTGTGCGCGGGGCGGTTGGCACACAGTCGCAGTGTGCACGTTATGTAGTCAGCATGCCAACTCAGCCAGACACCGCAATGCAGAGAGCTGTGCATTTGGCCAAGTCATGCCACACACACACACACACACACACACGCAGAGATAGACACACACACACACACAGTTAGACACACACATACAGTTAGACATGCACACACACACACACACGCACACAATCACACACGCACGCACGCACACACATGCATGGCACAAAGTAAGTGCTGTACAGTTATCTGTGCATGCGTGCGTGCATGTGTGTGTGTGTGTGTGTGTGTGTGTGCGTGCGTGTGTGTGCGCGAGCGTGCGTGTGTGTTTTTTAATATTCAACCTTGAAGTGTGTGTGTTCTGGTATAGAGCAGATGAGCTGCTGTGTAATGCATGTGTCTCTCGTCCCCTTCTCTCTCTCTCTCTCTCTCTCATCCTCTGCAGGCCAGTTAGCCGCATTAGCTCTCTCTCTGTCCTTAGATGACTCCTCCTCTCTCTCTCTCCCTCTCTCTCTCTCTCTCCCTCTCTCTCTCTCTCTCTCTGCTGTCTGCTATGTCTCTCCTCCGCCCCCCTCCCCCCCCCTCCTGTGTGTGACACACACTCCAGACGATGTGCATTGACTCTTTACTGCTGCACAGGAGAGGAGAGGAGAGGAGAGACCAACACAACATCACACACACAGAGCACAGCGCAGGTAAATACTTCTCTAGTCTGTCTGTGTCTGTCTGCCTGCCTGTCTGTCTGCCTGTCTGTCTGCCTGTCTGTCTGTCTGTCTGCCTGTCTGCCTGTCTGTCTGTATCTCTCTGTCTGCCTGCCTGCCTGTCTGTCTCTCTGTCTGCCTGTCTGTCTCTCTGCCTGTCTGTCTGTCTGTATCTCTCTGTCTGCCTGTCTGTCTCTCTGTCTGCCTGTCTGTCTCTCTGCCTGTCTGTCTGTCTGTATCTCTCTGTCTGTATCTCTCTGTCTGCCTGTGTGTCTGTCCGTCCCTCTGCCTGTCTGCCTGTCTGTCCGTCTCTCTGCCTGTCTGTCCGTCTCTCTGCCTGTCTGCCTGTCTGTCCGTCTCTCTGCCTGTCTGTCCGTCTCTCTGCCTGTCTGTCTGCCTGTCTCTCTGCCTGTCTGTCTGCCTCTCTGCCTGTCTGTCTGTCTGTCTCTCTTACTGTAAACATGTAAACAACAGCAGCATGCGTACATACTGTAGCCGGTGTGAGGTCAGTGCCCCCGTTGACACAGAGAGAGAGAGAGAGAGCTGTGTGTGTGCGCGCGTGTGTGTGTGTGCGTGCGTGCATGCGTGTGTGTGTGTGCGTGTGTGTGTGTGCGTGCGTGCGTGCGAGACACAGGTGTTTTCCTTTTTCTCATGACGTCAGCACTTTTGATTTTCTTTTAGATTTTTTAGATTTTTTTTACTCAAGGACAGTTCTGACAACAATTGGCTCACTGGAGAGCGTGGGAGTTGAACCGGCGACCGACCCGTGCGTTTTGTTTATTTCAGACCGACTCGTCGACGGGTCTGTTTGGCGTCCCGTCCGTCCGTTCGCGAGCGTCGCTCGTGTGTTGTCTTTAGCCTAACGTCACCTCTGCTCTCCAACCGGAGATCCAGGGCAGGTTTTGTTGTTCATCCTTTTTAGCAAAATGTCTGACTGGGATGTATGGCGTGCTGTTTACTTTTCAGCGCAAAAATGTATACAGTCAATTGGGGGGCACGGAGGCACGGTTGTCGGTAGTGCTGTCGCCTCACACAGCTAGAAGGTCCTGGGTTTGATTCCCGCTGTGGGACACTGTGGGCGTATCCGTGGAGGAGGCTTTATGTGGAGTTTGCATGTTCTCCCCGTCTCCCCTAGGGTAGATACCCTCACATGTACTCCCCTATAGGGTAGGTACCCTCACATGTTCTCCCCTATAGGGTAGGTACCCTCACATGTTCTCCCCTATAGGGTAGATACCCTCACATGTACTCCCCTAGGGTACCCTCACATGTTCTCCCCTATAGGGTAGGTACCCTCACATGTTCTCCCCTAGGGTAGGTACCCTCACATGTTCTCCCCGTGTCCCCTAGGGTAGATACCCTCACATGTACTCCCCTAGGGTAGATACCCTCACATGTACTCCCCTAGGGTAGATACCCTCACATGTACTCCCCTAGGGTACCCTCACATGTTCTCCCCGTGTCCCCTAGGCTAGGTACCCTCACATGTTCTCCCCGTGTCCCCTAGGCTAGGTACCCTCACATGTTATCCCCTAGGGTAGGTACCCTCACATGTTCTCCCCTAGGGTAGGTACCCTCACATGTTCTCCCCTAGGGTAGGTACCCTCACATGTTCTCCCCTAGGGTAGGTACCCTCACATGTTCTCCCCTAGGGTAGGTACCCTCACATGTTCTCCCCTAGGGTAGGTACCCTCACATGTTCTCCCCTATAGGGTAGGTACCCTCACTTGTTCTCCCCTAGGGTAGGTACCCTCACATGTTCTCCCCGTGTCCCCTAGGGTAGGTACCCTCACATGTTCTCCCCTAGGGTAGGTACCCTCACATGTTCTCCCCGTGTCCCCTAGGGTAGGTACCCTCACATGTTCTCCCCTAGGGTAGGAACCCTCACATGTTCTCCCCTAGGGTAGGTACCCTCACATGTTCTCCCCGTGTCCCCTAGGGTAGGTACCCTCACATGTTCTCCCCGTGTCACCCTAGGGTAGGTACTTCAACCGTTTATCCGTAGTCGGGTCGCGGGGGCAACAGCTCATAATAATCATAGTTTGTTCAGTAACAGTGTTAATGATTTCAGTAACCTTTTGAAAAAAAAAAACAGAAAATACATTTTCAGATCGGGATACCCCATTTCAACCAATCAGAGCTCATATTCAGCCCTGTGCATCCAATCAGCTCACATTTCATCCAATCAGAGCACATACAGCCCATTTCATCCAATCAGAGCTCATACAGCCCATTTCATCCAATCAGAGCTCATACAGCCCATTTCATCCAATCAGAGCTCATATACAGGACACGTAGAGGATAAACAAGTGAACGTGGAAGCTGTATGACACAAAAGGAGAAGCGGATCACGTGCATGTGGAACTGGAGCGATCTGATAAAGGGCTTTTCTCTCTCTTCCCTCTCCTGAGACGTGGGGTCCAGTCTGCTCCATGTGTTGTTTTTGGCAGCACATTTAGTCTATCGAATATAGTTTTAGTCACATTTTAGTCACCTGGAATGTTTTAGTTTTATCTCGGTAGCAGTAACGCTAATATTTTAGCATTCAAGATGGAAGACGAAACCGGACACGAGTCATATAGTGGAATAGCCTGAGAACGGCACCCAAGCACCACCACTTATGTCCACCAGGCGGCACTCGATGTGTTAAAGGGTTGGTTCGGATTTTTGGACATGTTGTGTATGAAATGCTTACCATAAATATCGCGGTTGCTTAAAGGTATTAAATGACTGGCCGAGGAGTGCTGCTCCTGTTTGGGGGAATATCGAGTAGTTTCCAGGGTCACTGGGGGCTACAAAACTAGCGTAATTCGTATTGTTGAGCGATATCTACCATTATAGACCAACTTTCGTTCAACTTTGACCGCTCTGTCACATGGTACTATTTTCTTTGTGTTCAGTATCACTGCGCCGCATAGAACACCATAGTGCTGGCGCGCCGCGGCAGGATACAGCACCAAAGCTAGGTGCTATGCAGCTGCCCCGGGTCGGCTAGCTACGAGGTTTCATTTCATTCAAAACAGTTACTTTTGACTCGTTCCGGTTACTTTATTTTTAAGTTTTGTTTTGTGTCATAGAGGAAAATGATAGTTGTTTCAATTCTTTCAAAGTAGATCAAGTAGATATGGTGCTTTATGGTTTAGCATTTCATACAGCTTCATGTCCAAAAATCCGAACCAACCCTTTAAGACACATGCGTGGCCGGTTAAGACTCACCTGTGGCTTCCGCGTGCCGCATACGGTTAGGGTTAGGTCAGGGAGGGTTTGGGGTAGGGTGTCGAACTATTGCATGTCGGATTGTCGGACTCTTCGTTGGACTAAAGATATGCACCCAAGCTGCTGCGTTCTCGCTAGCAGTGACACAAGCTACCTGCTAGGTGCGTTCACGCACTGTATTTATTATTCTGCACTGCAATTTTTACTCTCATTTTTCTCTGCCTCTGTTTAGTTTTACTATGTTGTGTTGCGTTGCGTTGCCTCCTGTGTCCATCACTCTCCTCTTCCATGTCTTAATTGTTTCCGTCCTCTTCCAGATGGTTCCATCCTGAGATGGCGCGTCCGTCAGCAAACCCACGTCTGGACTGTCTTCGCGTAGCTGCCTTCACCATCCAGCGCTAGGCAACAGGCTAGCCAACGGCTAGTAGTGCCAGCTAGCTAACAGACTAGTTGTGCCAGCTAGCCAACAGGCTAGTGGTGCCAACTAGCCAACAGGCTAGTGGTGCCAGCTATCCAATTGGCTAGTGGTGCTAGCTAGCCAACAGGCTAGTGGCGTCAGCTATCCAACTGGCTAGTGGTGCCAGCTATCCAATTGGCTAGTGGTGCCAGCTAGCCAACTGAACTGGCTAGTGGTGCCAACTAGCCAACTGGCTAGTGGTGCCAGCTAGCAAACAGGCTATTGGTGCCAGCTAGCAAACGGGCTAGTGGTGCCAGCCAGCCAACTGGCTAGTGGTGCCAGCCAGCCAACTGGCTAGCCCCGGCTAGCCAAGAACTTATCCATCAAATTGCTAGCCTGTTAGCTAGTCCCCCTAGCGGCTGTGACCTCCACCATGTCCGAGGGGCTTCTGCAGGTCAGTGGTGGACAGAGAACATATACTAGTGTTGTGGTACTCAAGTCCAGACTTGGTCTGGAGTCCACATTTTCATTACTCGGTCTCGTCTTGGTCTTGCACATAATCTGACCTCATTAATTTACTGCCAGCTATGTGTTTTGTTGCTTTTTCTCACCTTTTACGGTCTGAGACATAGTGAGTAGAAAGTAGGTTGGAAAAGGGTGAAGTGGTCCCTTAAGAAATGTATAACTTAAAAAAAAAAGTTCAACAAATGAAAATGTGTTTTATATTAAGTCGAGTAGTGAAGTGAGTGTGCTGTACTGTGTTGTAGGCCTATATTCAATAGTGAAGTGAGTGTTCTGTGTGGTTTTGCAGGTGGAGATCCCAGACTTTGGGAGCAGTGTTCTGGGCAGCCTGAACCAGCAGCGTCTGTTGGGACACTACTGTGATGCCTCCATTCTGGTGCAGGGCCAGGCCTTCAAGGTACCCCACACTGTCATCCACATACACCTCCATCCTTCAAGGTAACCCACACTGTCATCCACATACACCCGAGTTCTCCTCCATCCACTTGCATTAAGTTGCTCAAAAGCGCATGAGGCGATTTCACTCCTCCTTCCATGTAGGAACAGAGTGCATTCTGGGATGGATTTGCCCCAAACACATAACGCACTGCCGTTGAACGCGCACGAACGCGCACGAGCGTGCTGCCGTCGTGAACGTGCACAACGATAGTCAACGGACCAGCGCGTTCATGTGTTTGGGGCCAGGCTGCAATACCAAATTCGGCCACTATGTCCATTTCGCCTCAGGGTTTCCTCTGTGTGCCGTCTCTATTCATATACTCTAAGTACAGAACACTATCATCCACATAAAACCCATTTTCTAAAACGGTTAGTCCCTAGAGGGTCTGCATAAAGTGAGTGGCAAAGTGTGTGACGAAATTAATTTATTGTTGTTTGAAGTAATTTAATGCAATCAAATATAGGACTTTACCGTTTACAGGTATGATGATGTCACGCGCATACCCTCGTATATACACTTGATTCTGATTGGCTGGTTTCTGATTAGACCACGTAGTAATTCTTACGATAATCTACACCTTAAATCCCTTTTTTTTATATCGTTCCCAGGTGCGTTGCATTGATACTGCAGCTCTGTAGCTGAACTAGGGAAGGGAAGCACTTCATTGATTGCCTTACAGACCTTGGCCGTGCGAGCGTCTAAGCTTCACCAAAAAGAATTCTGCCAGGGCACACTTGAAGTTGTCCTAGCCAAAAATATCCCCAAATATCTCTCGCCCTCGGGCACGACGTGCAATCTCTATCTCTCTCTCTCTCTCTCTCTCTCTCTCTCTCTCTCTCTCTCTCTCTCTCTCTCTCTCTCTCTCTCTCTCTCTCTCTAATGGTCAGTGGATGACTCTCGCCCTCAGGCCAATTGTGCAGTTCTGTTGGCTCTCTCTCTCTCGCTATCTCTCTCTAATGGTCGGTGGATGTCTCTCGCCCTCAGGCCCATCGTGTGGCCCTGTTCAGTCTCTCTTTCTCTCTCTCTCTCTCGCTCTCTCTCTAATGGTCAGTGGATGTCTCTCGCCCTCAGGCCCATCGCGCGGTCCTGGCTGCCTCCTCGCTCTACTTCAGAGACCTGTTCAGCTCGGCCGCAGACTCCTCCTCTTCCTGCCAGGTAGGCCGCAGACTCCTCCTCTTCCTGCCAGGTAGACACTGGGTGTTTCAGAGAACTGTCATGAATTAGAAGACATTGACGGCCAAGCTACACCAGGCTTTTCTCGCCCGTTTACACTAAACGTGCGGACCGTGCGTGCGTAAGCCAAATGCCCCGGCTACATCGATCTGTCAGACGCGCGGCAGGTTTGTGCGGGACCTTCCGGGAGGATATATAGATACGCGCGCATGGGGGCATTATACGCACGTAAAAATAATTAGAACCGATCCTATTCTTAGAGCATGCGTAGGATGGCCTGCGGTATCCGTGCGTCTGGTGTAGCTGGTATCATTGACATATATTGGTCCTATCCCAACGCACTGTACGTGCGCAGTAAACGTGCGCAGTAAACGCATACGGACGCACGCAAAATTGCCTGGTGTAGCTTGGCCGTCAGTAGAATTTGCTCTCAGGTCTAATAAAGTTGAAACATCGGCGTACTTGTTCCCCTCCCACCCACCAGGTGGCAGTGTTTGAGCTGTACTTGTCCCCCTCCCACCCACCAGGTGGCAGTGTTTGAGCTGTACTTGTCCCCCTCCCACCCACCAGGTGGCAGTGTTTGAGCTGCCTCTTGTCCCCCTCCTGCCCACCAGGTGGCAGTGTTTGAGCTGTACTTGTCCCCCTCCTGCCCACCAGGTGGCAGTGTTTGAGCTGTACTTGTCCCCCTCCCACCCCTGTACTTGTCCCCCTCCCACCCACCAGGTGGCAGTGTTTGAGCTGCCTCTTGTCCCCCTCCTGCCCACCAGGTGGCAGTGTTTGAGCTGCCTCTTGTTCCCCCTCCCGCCCACCAGGTGGCGGTGTTTGAGCTGCCGTCGTCGGTGACTCCGGCCTGCTTCCAGCAGATCCTGTCGTTCTGCTACACGGGGCGCCTGAGCATGGCGGCCAGCGAGCAGCTGGTCCTGATGTACACGGCGGGATATCTCCAGATCCAGAACATCGTGGAGCGCGGCATGGAGCTGATGATGATGAAGGCCTCCTCCTCTTCCTCCTCGCCGCTCTGCTGCGACTCCCAGGTGAGCCCGGGGACACGCGCACGCACACACGCACGCACGCACGCACGCACGCCACACACACACACACACACAGACAGGACCTCGAAACACACCCATGTGCGCGCGCACACACACACACACAGGATCAGGTGAGCTAAGGGACACGCGCGTGCCTCGCACGCACGCACACACAAACACACACAGTACGTTGGAACGCCCCATGTCGCGACCGGGTGCTAGGCGTTTATCCGACATACCAAAAGTCTGACATTTGTGCCGCGGGTTACAAATCGCCCCCATGCTGCTCTGAAACAATATATTCAATGATTTGCGCCACACTGCTATTTTTCAACAGCTAAAGCATAAAGTAATGCTTTAAAAACACCAAAAGGGGTTTACCGCCCAAGAATGGGTTAAATCTCACGGCTGAGCTTTCCTGTCCAATCACAGACGGCGTCCACGGACGAGCTGGGCGTGTACGAGCCTCGCCACCACGCCGGAGGCTCCTCCCCCTCGGCGGCCTCGCACCGCCACCACGCAGCCCCTCTAAGCCCCGCCCCCCTCAGTCCAGAGGAGCTGCTGCTCGCCGTGAGCCGCATCAAGCAGGAGAGGAACGACTCGCCGCCGCCCCCCGAGGGCGCGGAGGCCAGGTGAGAGCATAGCATGACGCCTCCTCCTCCTCCTCCTCCTGCCGACCACATGGGGGCAGCAGAGGGAGCCGAGGCCACGTGAGCGTCCGTTTTGGTCCACTAACGACTAACGCCGTGACGGAAACGTTGCCTCGCTGTGTTTCATTTTTTGGAAGCGCGCTCCGGTTGCTATGCAAGGTTGCTAGGGCCCCGCCCACATTGATGATGATGTCACTGGAAGACGGTTTTTCGAAACTGTCCACAGCCCTCCTATGAGACACAGACTAGAGTAGAAAAAAAATCGTGCCATTTTTTCATGATTATTTGTGAGGACCTATTTATATGAAGATAGGTTGAAAAGTGGTGAAGTGGTCCTTTAAGGTTGAAACGACTGTGATGCTGAAAACCTTTCTCTGTGGCCGTTCTGCTGCCCCCTGTAGGAGCGAGGCGGCGCTGCAGCGCGGCAGCGCCCTGTGCTACCTGGGGGGTCCGGGGGGCGGCGTGGTGGGCGCGGTGGTGCCCGGCCTGCAGTCCTACCTCCTGGCCAGCGGGGGCGCCGGCGGCGGCCGCTCCAGCCCGGGGGGCTCCTCGCTGCCCACGGACTCCCCCGCCTCCCACCCCCCCACGGAGGAGGAGATGGACGAGGACTACTACGGCAGCGCCGGCGTCGTTCCCGCCGGCATCTACGGCCAGATCTACGGTCACCACGGCAACGCCTACAGTAAGTCTACGGCAACGCCTACAGTAAGTCTACGGTAACGCCTACAGTAAGTCTACGGTAACGTCTACGGCAACGCCTACAGTAAGTCTACGGTCACCACGGCAACGCCTACAGTAAGTCTACGGTCACCACGGCAACGCCTACAGTAAGTCTACGGTCACCACGGCAACGCCTACAGTAAGTCTACGGTCACCACGGCAACGCCTACAATAAGTCTACGGTAATGCGTACAGTAAGACTACGGTAACGTCTACGGCAACGCCTACAGTAAGTCTACGGTCACCACGGCAACGCCTACAGTAAGTCTACGGTCACCACGGCAACGCCTACAGTAAGTCTACGGTCACCACGGCAACGCCTACAGTAAGTCTACGGTCACCACGGCAACGCCTACAGTAAGTCTACGGTCACCACGGCAACGCCTACAGTAAGTCTACGGTCACCACGGCAACGCCTACAGTAAGTCTACGGTCACCACGGCAACGCCTACAGTAAGTCTACGGTCACCACGGCAACGCCTACAGTAAGTCTTTGGTAATGCGTACAGTAAGACTACGGCAACGCCTACAGTAAGTCTACGGTAATGCGTACAGTAAGACTACGGTAACTCCTACAGTAAGTCTACGGCAACGCCTACAGTAAGTCTACGGTAATGCGTACAGTAAGACTACGGTAACGCCTACAGTAAGTCTACGGTAATGCGTACAGTAAGACTACGGTAACGCCTACAGTAAGTCTACGGTAATGCGGACAGTAAGACTACGGTAACTCCTACAGTAAGTCTACGGTAATGCGTACAGTAAGACTACGGTAACTCCTACAGTAAGTCTACGGCAACGCCTACAGTAAGTCTACGGTAATGCGTACAGTAAGACTACGGTAACGCCTACAGTAAGTCTACGGCCAGATCTACGGTCACCACGGCAACGCCTACAGTAAGTGTACGGCAACGCCTACAGTAAGTCTACAGCAACGCCTACAGTAAGACTATGGTAACGTATACAGTAACGCTACAGTAACTATAGTTCCACACTCACTGCAGCTGGGCCACATTAACTGTTGTAGCAAAGATAGCTGATCTGCAAGCTCAAAACGCGTCGCACTGCGACGCGTTTTGAGCTTGTATATCAGCTATCTTTTGCTATATTTGAATTGGCATCCTGAAAAGTAACCTTTTTTAATTTAATTTCAAATGCATTTATTTATAGTTATGTCAACTTTATGAACTAAATAGCCTACAAATACATTGGGACGTAAAACAGACATTAACATTTTAACACTATAGTCATTTATAGACTGAAGTAAATAAAAGCGGGTCATGTTTGCATGTTTGGAATCAATGAAATCAATAATAATAATATATCAATATTCGGATATTAACCCGAGGGCCACATAAAATTACCATGGTTTGTACAGATTCAGATTCACCGCTGCTCTCCCCCCCCTCCTTCCCTACCCCCCCCTCCCTCCCTACCCCCCCCCCCCCCCCCCAGTCCAAGAGAAGATGGAGATGCTCCCGCTCCCGTTGGCTAACGAGCGGCGCCCCTGCGTCCTGATTGGTCGAGACACCATGGCGCTGCCGGCCAGCCTGATCAGTCAGATCGGATACCGCTGTCACCCCACGCTCTACACGGAGGGGGACCCCGGGGAGAAGGTGGAGCTGGTGGCAGGTAGGTTACAGAGACCCTAACCCCTGACCTATAACCTCTGACCCTACCCTGACCTATAACCTCTGACCCTACCCTGACCTATAACCTCTGACCCTACCCTGAGCTATAACCTCTGACCCTACCCTGACTTATAACCTCTGACCCTACCCTGAGCTTTGACCTCTACCTGTGTGTGTGTGTGTGTGTGTGTGTGTGTGTGTGTGTGTGTGCGTGTGTGCGTGTGTGTGTGTGTGTGTGTGTGTGTGTGTGTGTGTGTGTGTGTGTGTGTGTGTGTGTGTGTGTGTGTGTGTGTGTGTGTGTGTGCGTGCGTGTGTGCGTGCGTGCGCGTTTGCAGGCTCTGGTGTGTACATGACCAGAGGTCAGCTGATGAACTGTCACCTGTGTGCCGGGGTCAAACACAAAGTGTTACTAAGACGACTACTGGCCACCTTCTTCGACAGGTGGGTCATTCTACTGGTGTGTGTGTGTGTGTGTGTGTGTGTGTGTGTGTGAGTGAGCGTGCGCGCACATGTGTGTGCGTGCGTCACGCGTGCGCATGTCATGTGTGTGTGTGTGTGTGTGTGTGTGTGTGTGTGTGTGTGTGTGCATGTTTAGGTAGCATTTCATGTAGACATACAGTAGCACTCTATAGTGTATACACATAGTTTCATTGTACAGACATTCCAGTGTTAGACGGATGTTAATTCCTTAACATCTTAAGATTACTTATGATCCTTAATTACTATCTCTATGTACAGTATGTGTGATGTACGTTCTTGCTTACTGTAAATCGCTCTGGATTAAATATGAAGTATTTATTAACCGTTTTGCAGAACTATACAGTAGGCTACACTTCTCAGGCACAACTTAATACAAAAACTGTTCACGGTGAGTGGACGACACCATAAAGCATTACACTTGTTTACAAGAGGGTCCACCTCTAGTTTTAGTCGACTAAATGGCATAAGACTTTAGTCGACTGAATCTACAGTTGATTCAGTCGACTAAAATGTGTTTTGATGCCGTTGTAATTTCAGCATGCAACCAAGTGTCAAAAAACTTATACTGGATACTCTTGTCCACTTTAGTCCCTTCCTGACATTTTAGTCTAGTTTGTATTTGTTGACAGAATTGCCAATAATTATATTTAGTCTTAGTTTTAGTCGTCGTAGCCTCAGTTTTCATTTAGTTTCTGTTTAGTTCTCGTCAGTGGGAAAAAAGGTAGTCGACGAACATTTTTCATCTTAGTTTAGTTAAAGGGATAGTTCAGATTAAGCTGTATGAAATACTTGCCATTAATATAGTGGTTGCAACTGTATTAATTGATTGCCTGAGTCCCGTGGTGGGAGTTCTGCTCTGGTTTTGGTCAATATTAAGTAGTTCCGGTCAAAGTAAATTAATCCACAAAACTAACGTAATTTGTATTGTTGACCTATTTCTAAAATATTAGCGCAACTTTCGTTCAACTTTGACCCCTCCATCACATGGAACTATGTTTTGGGCGTAGTGATATGGACACAGAAAACATAGTTCCATGTGATAGAGGGGTAAAACATTAACGAAAGTTGCACTAATATTTTAGAAATAGGTCAACAATACAAATGACGTTAGTTTTGTGGATTTATTTACTTTTACTGCGTGGCCCCCCAGTGCCCCCCACAAATTGACCGGAACTACTTAATATTTCACCTAAACCAGAGCAGAACTCCCACCACGGGACTCAGGCAATCAAAGAATACAGTTGCAACCACTATATTAATGGCAAGTATTTCATACAACTTAAAGGTAGAGTAAGTGATTTCACTCAAAAAACCTTAGGTTTCGTTTTTGGCTGTGGGACCTGAGCCTTCGTCCAATCAGGATAGAGAGTCAAAAACGAAACCTAAGGTTTTTTGACCCCCAGGGGTTAACTGGGGACAGGGAGGAACTCCTTATATGGTCAGCACACTCTATAGTAGAGAGGATTATCACAACAAAACAAAAAAATAAGTGATATTTGAATTAAGTGAAATCACTTACTACCTTTAAGTTAAAAAAATCTGTACTATCCCTTTAATTCTAGAACCAGCTTACTGTGTATACATGCTGCTGATTGGCCCAGAGATACAACGAGGTATATATATATATGTTTATACATGCTGCTGATTGGCCTGTTATTGTTTTCCATAGAAACACACTGGCCAATAGCTGTGGGACGGGGATCCGCTCGTCGACCAATGATCCAAGTCGAAAACCCCTGGACAACAGAGTGTTAAACACTGTTAAATGTAAGACGCACAGGCGCACACACACACACACACACACACACACACACACACACACACACACACACACACACACACACACACACACACACACACACATACTGTCTGTATGTAGGCTACTGTATGTGTGTGTGTATTAGAGCTTCTAGTCTAGACTCATAGGGCTGTATTTTGCGTGTCTTAAAGGGGGTGTCAGTGATTTCAGTCAAAAACCCTTAGGTTTCGTTTTTGCCTTGGGACACAAGCTTTCATCCAATCAGGATAGAGAACAAAAACGAAACCTAAGGTTTTTTGACCCCCAGGGGTTAACTGGGGACAGGGAGGAACTCCTTATATGGTCAGCACACTCTATAGTAGAGAGGATTATCACAACAAAACAAAAAAATAAGTGATATTTGAATTAAGTGAAATCACTGACTCTACCTTTAAGTACCAGGTCTTATTACCTAACTTGAGTAAACTAAAGACCTGGAGGCGTGATCAATGCCATTTGGCTATTCTGAGTGGGCAAAGAGCATTGATCACGCCTCCAGGTCTTTAGTTTACTCAAGTTAGGGAATAAGACCTGGTACTTAAGACACGCAAAATACAGCCCCTAGACTCAGTGAAATAGTGAAAATCGAACTAATAATTTCAGTAATTGTGTCCTCGAAATTTGGGGACGGAATCATGTATTGCACGCTGTGATTGGCTGGAGTAGCCATAAATGGCCTACTAATGCGCAAGCAGAGCGCGCACGTACTGTCGACCGCTACGGACTGTCAATTCTCAGCCTCTCTGTAAAAAAAAAGCCAGCCGTCCACAATACTTGCGCGCTCTGCTTGCGCTAGTAATAAAGGGACACATGTGTGAGACATACAGAAATCTCCATATATGGGCATAAAAAGGACACTATAATATAATAGCAACTATATTCTTCATTCCTTCCTCAGTGTACTGTCAGAACTATATTCTTCATTCCTTCCTCAGTGTACTGTCAGAACTATATTCTTCATTCCTTCCTCAGTGTACTGTCAGAACTATATTCTTCATTCCTTCCTCAGTGTACTGTCAGAACTATATTCTTCATTCCTTCCTCAGTGTACTGTCAGAACTATATATTCTTCATTCCTTCCTCAGTGTACTGTCAGAACTATATTCTTCATTCTCTTCCTCAGTGTACTGTCAGAACTATATTCTTCATTCCTTCCTCAGTGTACTGTCAGAACTATATTCTTCATTCCTTCCTCAGTGTACTGTCAGAACTATATATTCTTCATTCCTTCCTCAGTGTACTGTCAGAACTATATTCTTCATTCTCTTCCTCAGTGTACTGTCAGAACTATATTCTTCAATCCTTCCTCAGTGTACTGTCAGAACTATATATTCTTCATTCCTTCCTCAGTGTACTGTCAGAACTTCGCTCCCAACTTCAAGGAGAGTGAGATGAACGTCATTGCGGCCGACATGTGCACCAACGCGCGCCGCGTGCGCAAGCGCTGGCTCCCCAAGATCCAGTCGCTGCTCCCCGACGGCCTCCCCAGCCCCGCCCCCAGCTCCTCCCACCACCCCCGCCGCGGAAAGAGAGGAGGAGGAGGAGGAGGTCAGGGGTCAGGAGGAGGCCAGGGCGAAGCTCCGCCTCTGGCCCCGCCTCCTCCTCCGCCGTCGTTTGAGAGTTCGGAGTTCTACGAGAGCCAGATGAACTGTTCTCTCCTGCCTCACCTGCAGTTCGCCGCCTCGTCTAGAGGGGGCGCCACCACCGCCACCGCCGCCCCCACAGCGGGGGGAGGGGGAGGCGACGAACAGGAGGGGGGGGGAGGAGACCCGCCCCCGACGACAGACCACGCCCCCTCCCTCCCTTCCTCGCTGTCCTCGTCCTCGCACCCCTCCCCCCAGCCCGCCGACCCCCCCGCTTCCACATCCTCCTCCTCCTCCTCCTCCGCTCACAGGGGATTGGCTGACGCGGAGGAGAGGGGGGAGGAGCCTCTAGAGGACAGCCAATAAAGCTTTCTTGAATATCGCCTCAGCCTACCTGTATGTATATAAACACACACTAGCTACCTGTGTCTGTACTAGAGAGAGAGAGAGAGAGAGACGTTAGCGCATCAAGGACGAAGAATGAAGTTCCCTGATGATTTTACGGACGTTAGCGTGTTAGCGCGTTAGCACGTTAGCGCATCAAGGACGATGAATGAAGATCCCTGATGATTTTACGGACGTTAGTGCGTTAGTGTGTTAGCGCGTTAGCACGTTAGCGCATCAAGGACGAAGAATGAAGTTCCCTGATGATTTTACGGACGTTAGTGCGTTAGCGTGTTAGCACGTTAGCGCATTAAGAACGATGAATGAAGATCCCTGATGATTTTACGGACGTTAGTGCGTTAGCGTGTTAGCGCGTTAGCACGTTAGCGCATCAAGGACGATGAATGAAGATCCCCGATGATTTTACACCCGCCGATTTTTCGTTTTTGAGGATCGCTCTTTCACGTTTTAGTCCCGTTGATCTGAAACGCACCGACCGAATTAGGGCTGTGAACTGTGACCTTTGTAAATTAATTTATCAAAATTAATTGCATGTTAAATTTGCATATCAATATTTGACTTTTTTTAAATGAATTCAGATTTTGGTATCCCTTTTAATCTAAATTTACCATCATCCACTGAGTCAAGCAAAGAGTTGATTATAATCATGTATTGAACATTTTCCAAACATTTTCGCTATTTCTCCAAAAGTCCCCTAACCTCATATCACTCTTAACCGGCCACATAAGTCCCCTAACCTCATATCAGTTTTAACCGGCCACATAAGTCCCCTAACCTCATATCAGTCTTAACCGGCCACATAAGTCCCCTAACCTCATATCAGTTTTAACTGACCACGTAAGTCCCCTAACCTCACATCAGTTTTAACCGGCCACGTAAGTCCCCTAACCTGATATCAGTTTTAACCGACCACATAAGTCCCCTAACCTCATATCAGTTTTAACCGGCCACGTAACCTGATATCAGTTTTAACCGGCCACGTAACCTGATATCAGTTTTAACCGGCCACGTAACCTGATATCAGTTTTAACCGGCCACGTAAGTCAGTTTCGATGGTGTTTTGGCTTTCGTGGCAGTATAGTTTCACTTCCACAGATCCTATAGTGGCCTCTACTGGCGGTGTTCAGTATGTGATGTGGAAACTCTATGAGTTTTCTCATGCAAATCGGCTACTTTTGCTGTTTGTGAGATCGCCCACACGGGCGCTCGAGCCGCGGAGAAAAGGTTGTTATTGTGAGGTTCCGGCTTGGCACTTCTTTGGCACATTTTGTTGCCCCCCTCGGTGCGTTGCCCCCACTCGGCGTGTTGCCCCCATCGGTGCAGCGTTGCCCCCCTCGGCGCGTTGCCCACCTCGGCGCGTTGCCCCTCTAGACGCGTTGCCCCCCTCGGCGCGTTGCCCCCCTCGGCGCGTTGCCCCCCCTCGGCGCGTTGCCCCCCCTCGGCGCGTTGCCCTACTCGCAGTGCGTATTGCGCGTACACTCCGTATAGGTAGCGACGCCACTGTAAATGTCCATCCTGGATGATTGAATGGTTCTTGATAAGAAGATATTGGTGATTACAGGTTGATAACGTTCGAAGCGGGTATATTTGTCGGACTCTAGCCTATGTCCGTCTGTCTGTCTGTCTGTCTGTCCGTCTGTCTGTCTGTCTGTCTGTCTGTCTGTCTGTCTGTCTGTCTGTCTACCTGTCTGTCTGTCTGTCTGTCTGTCTGTCTGTCTGTCTGTCTGTCTGTCTGTCTGTCTGTCTGTCTGTCTGTCTGTCTGCCTGTCTGTCTGTCTGTCTGTCTGTCTGTCTGTCTGTCTGTCTGTCTGTCTGTCTGTCTGTCTGTCTGCCTGTCTGTCTGTCTGTCTGTCTGTCTGTCTGCCTGTCTGTCTGCTAGGCACTGCATGTCATCCAGCCTATGGGACTGGTGATGCTGTTAATGAATACAAACGTATATTATTAATAATTATTATAATAATATTAATAATTATTATAAAACAATAATAAAAAGCTTCTTAATAATCACCATGTCTTTTTGAGTGGGTTGTTCTTGTTATTACTTTGTTACCAGAGCAGAGCGCGTAAGTACTGCGGTCGGCTGGATAAAAAGTGTTATGCGTGGTTATAATTGGCTGTTGATGGTAACGTATAATTAAGATATGTACGTTATGTATGTATGTATGTATGTATGTATGTCGGTAGGAATAGTGGTCCCTTATTGGCTGTGGACGGTGACGTAACTAAGGTACGTTTCAAGGTAGGTATATATTATATATTTTATAGAGAGGCTGATCGTAAGTTCGTAGAGGGTTCGGCGGTACTTGCGCGCTCTGCTTGCGCACAAGTAGGCCATGTACGGCCTACTTGTGTGCAACGCGCAAGTTGGCACCTCGACAGAGTGCATTTCTAGTTATTACCCTAACCCTACTACGAGCTTGTAGGTCTGCTATTTTTGAAAAATCGAAGAACGACTGACATAGAAACATAGGCTTTTTCAGAAAACTGTCAGGATGTAGAAGAACATTTTTAGAATCTGATCTCGGGTCAGAATGGGTTAATGAAAATGACTCCCGAGCGCGGCACGGCCGCGTCTCACCGCTCCAAGAGATGTTTACGGCCGTTCCCTGACGGCGGGAGAGCAAAGGTCCGTTTCTCAATGGATTCGTCGTCCAGGAGGGTTTATTCAACACATTGAGCCCCTGCATGTAAATCACAAAACATGCTGGAATAATTCATGAGAGCCCCAGATCCATAATGACCACCATATGATCCATATGACCACCAGACCCAGATCCATAATGACCACCATCAAAGACCTGTTGAGGCACACAATAAGGCAAAATGTACCTACCATTACATTCTGCTTTCAGTAGCATGTGACGTGCCAAACTATAGGGAAAAGGAAAGGAAAGGTACTATGTTTACCCAGGGTAACTGGACTAAGGAAAGGTACTATGTTTACCCAGGGTAACTGGACTAAGGAAAGGAAAGGTACTATGTTTACCCAGGGTAACTGGACTAAGGAAAGGTACTATGTTTACCCAGGGTAACTGGACTAAGGAAAGGAAAGGTACTATGTTTACCCAGGGTAACTGGACTAAGGAAAGGTACTATGTTTACCCTGCAGGGTAACTGGACTAAGGAAAGGTACTATGTTTACCCAGGGTAACTGGACTAAGGAAAGGAAAGGTACTATGTTTACCCAGGGTAACTGGACTAAGGAAAGGTACTATGTTTACCCTGCAGGGTAACTGGACTAAGGAAAGGTACTATGTTTACCCAGGGTAACTGGACTAAGGAAAGGAAAGGTACTATGTTTACCCAGGGTAACTGGACTAAGGAAAGGTACTATGTTTACCCAGGGTAACTGGACTAAGGAAAGGAAAGGTACTATGTTTACCCAGGGTAACTGGACCAAGGAAAGGAAAGGTACTATGTTTACCCAGGGTAACTGGACTAAGGAAAGGTACCATGTTTACCCAGGGTAACTGGACTAAGGAAAGGAAAGGTACTATGTTTACCCAGGGTAACTGGACTAAGGAAAGGTACTATGTTTACCCAGGGTAACTGGACTAAGGAAAGGAAAGGTACTATGTTTACCCAGGGTAACTGGACTAAGGAAAGGTAGGCCTACTATGTTTACCTGCAGGGTAACTGGACTAAGCTCAAGAACTTGTTTACAGCCAGGCCCTGCTCATAGAACATTTCATGGTAGGGGTTCAATGCCTTGTCCAAGGGCACTTCAGCGGTGGTAATTTTAACGTGCCGGTCCGGGGATACGAACTAGCGACCTTTCTGATATGAAGACCGCTCCGCAAACCGTTCGGCCACCGCTGCCTTAAGGGGGTTTCATGATTCTGAATCCATTCCAAGCATTAGTTTTGCACAAAAATAACATTCCTTGTTCTCAAATCAGCCATAGCCGTCATCACAGATGTGATGAGGTCAGCACAAAATGTGATGAGGTCAGCAAATTTGAGCACATTAAGGGCAAGTGTCTGTTTTTAGCCCAAGGAGTGTTTTTTTGTGCAAAACTATAATGCTCGGAATGGATTCAGAATCATGACAATCCCCTAGTTTGACATGTCACATGCTACTGAAAACAGAATGAAGTAATTTTGCCTTATTGTGCCTTAACAGGTTTTTGATAGTGGCCATATGGATTTGGGGCTCTCATTAATTTTCCCCAGAATGGAACAGAGCCTTCATTAGCATCATTAACACTGACTATGTTTGTCCAGAATGGAACAGAGCCTTCATTAGTATCATTAACACTGACTCTGTTTGAGCAGAATGGAACAGAGCCTTCATTAGTATCATTAACACTGACTCTGTTTGAGCAGAATGGAACAGAGCCTTCATTAGTATCATTAACACTGACTCTGTTTGTATGTTTTTAGTATGTAGCGTGTTTGCATAGAGCCTATTGTAGGAGCCAAAGAGTGCTTAGTTATAGTGGTTGTCACTTGGTTGGTGATGGGTGTGGGCACCGCATTGACGTTCCGTTATTGGTGGGAGCGTCTCTGTGGGTGGCCCTTGGTAGTCGACAAATATGGGTGTCTGAACCAGCTCACTCCTAAGGCTGTTTGAACTTGGAGGCAGGGTGAGCTGGGAGGATGCACTTTGTTGACCGCACAATATACTTTATAGTTTGATTCATTCACGTTTTGTTTGCTCACTGTTTTGATTGTTATTTATTGGATTCTTTGCACATATTTATTACATATATATATATATTTATTTATTGTATTGTAATATTTTGTGCACTGAGCTATATAAACATTTTAAACTTTGAGCTTGTTTGGATATGAATCATTTTATCATTGTTTTGTCGCGCGTCATTACAGTTTGTTTTTAGCTCCCAGGCTTAGCCTGCCGGCATGAGTAATTTATTGGTAAATTATTATCAGCCACAACACCTATTGTATACAATAGCAGTGTAGTGGGAGTCTCTGTAACTAACTGGGGTTCTTGGCCTGAAAAGACCCGCTGAATAGCCCTGAATATGGTTTGGGTGTGTTGCTGCTGCCATCTCCTGGTCGGAAGTGGGAAGTGGGTTTCTAACAGTTTCTTCAGTATGGTAGCCTAGATACGTCTTGGTATTTGGTAATATTTCACCTTCACCACTTTCAGAATGTAAACATATTTGTAGTTAAAACACTAAAGGGCACGTTTGGAAATAGCGCACTGCATGCAATGCAAACTAATTAGGCGAATGCGCTCCCGGTGCGCATTTCCAAGCGCACCCTAAGTCCTGCTAATGAACACAATTAAATACTGCTCTGTTAAGACACCCTGAGGGCTAGAAGCAAGGTCGCCCCCAGAGCCATCTAATAGATGAGTTATGACATTGAGGGGGCGGAAACAGAGCTCGAGCGCTGTTCATGCAGACTGAACTGAGACAAGCTGGAGTTGGAAATACATTGTTTTCAACGAGGGCGGCGCAAATAAGAGCTATTTTATGCAACATTTAACAACTGTTTTAAAGTATTGTACAGTAAACAACTAAAGTCTCTTTTATGTTTATGTTGTACTATTATACTACAAAACAATCTAAAATATCCAGTCTTCTCTTCTCTTCTTTTTATATATTTTTTATCCCACGATTTTGTAACCCATTTTTCACCCCTGTGCCAATCATCTACTGTGATCCTGGGCTCTACACACCCTCCACCAACCTGGGGAGAGCAACGGACTTGAACTCATGCTTCCTTCATGCCTGAGTGTCCAAGTTGCTCCTTTACACCTGACAGGGGGGAGTTTCCCTGGTTGGACGTAGCGTGTGGAAGGAACACGTTATTCCAACCAGTTCCTTTCCCCTCCATCAGGCTGGCCAGGGGGAGGCAGTTTAGTGACCAGGATTACTCTCTTTTATGTTTATGTTGTACTATTATACTACAAAACAATCTAAAATATCCAGTCTTCTCTTCTTGATCCAGTGTTCTCCATGTAGGCTATGGTTATCCAGGGTTAGATGAGGTCAGTGTTGTGACATTCATATATGGAGATGGCCATATATGGTGGCGTGACCATATATGGAGGTGTAAAGGTCTCCATTATGATGTCACGTGATGTCACGAGGTCAGATCCATATTATGGAGATCTGTAAGGGTCTCCATGATGTCACGAGGCATGATGGATTGGCAACCATATATGGAGGTGTGACGGACGGACGTTAGATTGACATGCAGAATTTCATAGTGAATGTGACCTTCGGTCACAACTAGTGTTTTACGTTCTCAAAGTGACACCATGTGGGTCAACACGTCATCAAGCAGAGAGCTATAGGGCCGATTCATACTCCTATTTTACTGCTGTCAAATGATTTGAGCACCGAAGAGGCGACTTTAGGACAGGTGGGTTGGTTGATCACGGGTGGTATAGGCTGTGTTTGGGCCCCTAACTGTCATTCATAATCCCTTTTGATATTGATTTTAGTAATAGTCACTTTTAACTAAATGGCATTTGCAACTGATGAATACATATAATTTCTAACCTGATCTTCTGCCTTGAGTTATAAATAAAACGAAACAATATATTTTGCATATACTAGAAACACGTCTCTGCTCCCCTTTATTTCAACCCTGTGCGTATTCAACGTGTATAATTATGTATTATCAATTATCATAATTCCCTGGGTGAAACTCCCATGCGGGTTCTGTTTCCCGGCCAAACTAATATAATTTTGGCTATAAGTGTATTTGTATACGTCTCTAAATGTTTTGATGAATTGAAAATGGTGGGCCCTAGCTGTAATGTTTCATGGTGTGACGTCCACTCACAGTTAACAGTCTTTGTATTGAGTTGTACTTGAAATGTACTGTAATTCTGCAAACTGTCAATAAATACTTCAATCAATCAATCAATCAAACAAACATGTCAAGCTCAATACTAAAACTGTCAACTGTGAGTGAGACGACTCAATATTAGCATTACACTTGTTTACAAGAGGGTCCAACATTTTCAATTCATCATAACAATAATCATCATAGCAATTACATCATGTTATTAGTTATTATATCATAACAATCATGTAATAATGTAGTCCTATACAGTAAGTACAGTATACAATAATAGGACTACATCAGAGCGGGCCACGTCAGAGGAGGTCTCGGGGGCAGGCGGTGGTGGTGCATGTTGGGAGTTGTAGTGTCCACACAGCCCGACTGGCTATGACCTGGCCCCGCACTAGCAAATTCTAAGAACCACATCACCCATGATGCCGCGCGGCACGTGCGCGCAGGCGCACACCCCGCCGGCGGCAGACAGCTGATAACTCATCTATTATGCTACTTGTGGCTAAAAGGAAATTAAAAAAAAAGAAAAAGAAACAGCTTCCAGAAAAGTGAGCGGCGGCAGAGAGAGAGAGAGAGAGAGAGAGACTATAGCGGCGCTGGAGCTGAAGCCCCGACAGGACAGGACAGGAGGAGCTCGAGCGACTCACAAAGTAAAAAACAAAAAAAAATAAGACAAAACAACAAAACAAAAAATATATACAACAACAAAAAACAACAACAAGCTGTGTTTTTAAATAACAACACTTAAGATTTTTTTTTAAACATCCATTAAAAGGTCGTTTTTCTAAAAATTAAAAAAAAAAAAAAAAAGGGGGAGCAGTTTGGGTTTTTTTTTAATGCTGCTGCGCCGCTCGTGCGCCCTCCTCAGACAATAGCTTTAGCTTAGCATAGCCGGGGCTAGGCTAAAAGGCTAGGCTAGCTGTGGCTAACGTACAGCCAGCCAGGGGCTAACCTAACGCGGCTATTAAAGTTAGCATCATGCTAGGCTAAGCTAGCATCACCCATCCTTCTTCTGCACCCATAGACACAACAACAACAACATGAAAGCTTGTTGTGTTGTTTACGAGTTTACACGCTAGCTAGTGTGGCGTTTACGGCGGCGCGTGTGTTTCATTTCAAAGAGGAACAGCGGGGCGGTGTTTCGGCCCCCATGTTGGTTCGCATGATGCTGTTTTTTGGGGCTGACCAGACAGTCAGACAGTGTTGGAATGAAGCCTCAGTCAGGTTAGCTTCAACTTGTTAGCGTTAGCATCCTTCCTCTCTCTCTTAACGTTACAGACTGCCTGCGCTCGGCTGGCTTGCCCGCCATCTTTTTAAAGCCATACAAGAATAATTTGGGGGAAAACATTAACGAGGTGTGTGTTTATGTTTATTATCATTATTATTATTGTTATTTGTGTTGACAATAAGAGGATTGTTTTGTTGTGTTGTTGTCGCTGTGGGGCTGTTGTTATTATTGACGCCTTTCTGGTGGCGGGGTGATAACAACGTGAATGAATGTGTTGGAATATGTTATGATTTCTTGGTGGATAATTGTGTGTGTGTGCATCTTTTCTGGAGGTTGATGTTTGTTACTTAAGCTAGCCGTGTAGCGTCATGTTGCAAACAAACAGCTGCTGTGTTTCTTCAACACTCATTCATAAAATGTAAATATCGTGTATTGTGTTGTATTGTATGTTGTGGAGCAGTGGGCACACAATCCATTATTTATTCTGCATTTTGAGCAACCCGGAGGATCACCGTTTTTGTTTGATGACATTTTTAGCCTCTCTCTCTGTCTCTCCAGAGTCGAGACCTGAAAGACTTGGATATATTGTTGTTGTTTTGTCGTTGATAAGGTTTTATTTGTCCACAATTCCACGCTGTGTTTGATGATTTTGCTACCATTTAGGTATCAATAATTCCACCTTCTCTTAAATTGTTGTGTATAGACTTCAGGAGTCATGCAGATGTTGTAACAACAATGATTCAACTCTTGAGAGAAGCGTACCAAATGTTTCATTTTATACCCTCTTCGAGAGTTAAAGATCTATATGATTTTAGGGGTCCATTTGGTGACCAACTCTCCCATCCTTTTCTTTAGCTGCATGGGCCGGGGACCACCTGTAACCGCCTCAAGGACCACTGCTGGTTGAACTTACTGTGCAGTGTATACGTGTGTGCTTGTATGATTTACTTAAGACTAGTACTGTGCACATGGCATGTGTGTGCTTGTATGTTGTATGACATGTGTGTGTTGTATGACTGACTGTATACATGTGTGCTTGTATGACTGACTGTTTACATGTGTGTTGTATGTTATGTTGCATGACTAAGTTACTGTGTGTGTGTGTGTGTGTGTGTGTGTGTGTGTGTGTGTGTGTGTGTGTGTGTTCTGACCGAGGCTAAGCCATTCATTTTTCGTTTTTTTCATGTCATGTGAAAGCAGGGAATCATAGCTTCAAATTGACATATTGGTTGTTCAGTTTGACCCACCAGTTTTGGAGATATGGCTTATAGAGTAATGTCTTGCAGAGAAACAGCGAGTTGAGAAAACAGGCCTGAAAGGTTCACTTCTGTGGTCTCTAACATTACACCTAGCTACGTGTTTAAGCATTTATTTCATATTTACATGTCTTCTGTGGACTCTAACATTACACCTATAGCTACATGTTTAAGCATTTATTTCATATTTACAGCTCGATTTACAGTCGATTTCAGCTCTGACATTCATTTCAGACATGCTCTAGTATGTGAAGAGTCTGCCTGTGATATAAACTCATTTTGGATTAAAAAAAAAAAACAATCGTTAATAGTTCAACTATAGCACGTTGTGAGCTTGTAGATCGGCTATTCGAACCATTAAAAAAAAAAGGTTTTTCGAAATGGTACAAAATGGCAAATAGTGTAAGTTTAGGGATGAGGTGGTTAGGTTACGGGTGGCGTGAGATCTCGTCCTGACTGTGATGAGGTGTGTGATCGTGATGTACGTTATGAGATGTGATGTACGTTATGAGATGTGATGTACGTTATGAGATGTGATGTACGTTATGAGATGTGATGTACGTTATGAGATTGCGTCCTGACTGCTTGTATGTGATCTTGATGTACATCATGTTCGTTTGTTGTATGGCTTTCTGTTGCCGATTGGCTAGACAGACCCTGGCGTTTGAATGGATCTGTTGAGGCTGTGGGTTCTAATATAAACCACCAGACACTGGCAGGAACCCCTTTTGGTCTTTTAAGCTTTATGTTGTACTTTAGCTATTGAAAAAATAGCAGATCTATACAAGCTCATAGCTTGTAGGTCTGCTATTTATTTATTTTTAATCGTGAAAATGTGTCGCAGATCTTTAAATATTCTTTCACAGTGAATATTTTGAACTCAAATATTTGCTTCTGGGGGGGTGGGGGTCCCTGGAACAACATGTTTTCAGATGGGGGTCCGCGGCCAAATACAGGTAATTCTGGGGGTCCTTGACGTGAAAAAGGTTGAGCATGGCCGACATAGAAACTGTCAGAAAACTGTCAGGATTTAGAAGACATTTGTTGAATCTTTTCTCAGGTCTAAAATGTATTTATTGATCTATGGTGGGTTCTAATTTAAACTAATATAAACACCCGTATGTAAGAGTTAACTCATTTAGACCTGAGGCCGATTAAAAAAAAAAAAAAAAAAAATCCTAAAAAGTTTTCAGAAAAACCTATGTTTCTACGTCAGTTGTGCTCAACCTTTTACATGTCAAGGACCCCCAGAATTATCTGTATTTGGCCGCGGACCCCCATCTGAAAAAAAATTGTTCCAGGGACCCCCTTCACCCAGAAGCAGAGATTTGAGTTAAAAACGTTCGCTGTGAAAGAATATATTATATATTCAAAGATTTGTGCCACATTTTCACAATTTTCCCAAAATATAGCAGCACACAGTGCCGCTCCACGAGCATGTAGATCTGCTATTTTTTCAATAGCTGAAGTATAACATAATGCTTCCCGTGGTGAACAGGTTAAACAAGCTCTGTGTGGACGCTTGTGAATTCTGACAGATGTTAGGCTGCACTTAAAGGGCAAAACCACTCATTTTTGTCACGCCATTAATCTACCGTAACCCATTCAGGACAGGAGAGAACCCTTTTTGGTGTTTTTAAGGATTATGTTATACTTTAGCTATTGACAAATGGCAGATCTACAAGCTCATAGCTGCGAGCTTGTATAGGTCTGCTATTTTTTGAAAAATGTAGCACAAATCGTATTTTGAATAAATATTCTTTCAGAGCGAACGTTTGTAACTCAAATCTTCGCTTCGACATATTTTCATATTTTCAACATATAACGTAATTGGCTCGGCGGGCCAATTACGTCATGTAATTGAAATGAAAAGTGTCAGGATTTAGAAGACATTTGTAGAAGCAGTCGTAAGGAGGAAGTTGTGTAGAAGACGTTGTAGGCTAAATAAACGTCTTGACATGAAGAAGTTTGGGATCCAGTGCTCTAAACTAAATACATTTAAAATGATAGCTACATTTTGAAGTACTGTTATTTATTATTGATGTGTTTTTACTTTCTGCTGTTGCAATGAAAATAACGTCATTCTGCTATGATTGTGACTATGGGTTGATGGGTTTACACTTACTGTACAATGGGGGAAATAAGTATTGGACACGTCAACTTTTTTCTCAGTACGTGTATTTCCAAAGATGCAATTGATAGGACATTTCTACCAGACTTTGGTATTAACTCAAGTAATCCACACATGAAAAGAAATCACAACATTCAAGTCCATAAATAATAATTATGTGGAATTAAAGTGCAATAACACAGGAAAAAACGTATTGAACACGCTAACTGAAATTAATTTAAAACTTAGCCTTTGTTTGTAATGACGGCTTCAAGACGCTTCTTGTATGTAGTCACTAATGGCCCACACTGCTCAGGTGTGATTTTGGCCCATTCCTCCACACAGATTGTCTTTAAATCTTTAAAGATTTGTTGGTGCCCTCTGTTGAACCCTTTTCTTTAGTTCTTTCCAAACATTCTCAATGGGGTTTAAGTCAGGTGACTGACTGGGCCATTCTTCTAACACCTTGATTGTCTTCCTCTGAAACCATCTGAGAGTCTCCTTTGCTTTGTGCTTTGGATCGTTGTCCTGCTGGAAGGTCCAGCCACGTCTCATCTTCATCATCCTGGTGGATGGCAGGAGATTCATCTCAAGAATGTCCCGATACAACATGGCTCCATTCATTGTCCCTTCAATTACATGAAGTCTGCCAGTACCTCCAGATGAGAAACGACCCCCATGCCATGATGTTTCCACCTCCAAACTTCACTGTTGGTATCGTGTTTTATTTGGGTGATGCGCAGTGCCATTTCTCCTCCAAACATGCTGTGTAGTATGACAGCCAAAAAGTTCAATTTCTCAGGAAAAGGCATGTCGGAAGCTGGTTTAAAGTTTGCTAAACAGCATTTGGACAAGCCTACTGAATACTGGGAGAATGTTGTCTGGTCAGACGAGACCAAAATTGAACTTTTTGGCTGTCATACTACACACCATGTTTGGAGGAGAAATGGCACTGCGCATCACCCGAATAACACGATACCAACAGTGAATTTTGGAGGTGGAAACATCATGGCATGGAGGTTGTTTCTCATCTGGAGGTACTGGCAGACTTCATGTAATTGAAGGGACAGTGAATGGAGCCATGTTGTATCGGGACATTCTTGAGATGAATCTCCTGCCATCCACCAGGATGATGAAGACGAGACGTGGCTGGACCTTCCAGCAGGACAACCATCCAAAGCACAAAGCAAAGGAGACTCTCAGATGGTTCCAGGGGAAGAACATCAAGGTGTTAGAATGGCCCAGTCAGTCACCTGACTTAAACCCCATTGAGAATGTGTGGAAAGAACTAAAGAAAAGGGTTCAACAGAGGGCACCAACACATCGTGGAGATTTAAAGACAATCTGTGTGGAGGAATGGGCCAAAATCACACCTGAGCAGTGTGGGAGATTAGTTACTACATACAAGAAGCGTCTTGAAGCCGTCATTACAAACAGAGGCTTCTCCACTAAGTATTACATGAATTTCAGTTAGCGTGTTCAATACTTCTTTTCTGTGTTATTGCACTTAATTCCACATAATTATTATTTATGGACTTGAATGTTGTGATTTCTTTTCATGTGTGGATTACTTGAGTTAATACCAATGTCTGGTAGAAATATCCTATCAATTTCCTTTGGAAATACACGTACTGAGAAAAAAGTTGACGTGTCCAATACTTATTTCCCCCATTTTATATATATATATATAAATATACTTACTATATTTCTGAAGTGTAGCAACAGTGAATACAGTATATAGTATATATTATATTAAAGGTAAACTCTCAACCTCTTGAGCCCCATTGCCCCCGCCGGCTGTCCACCTCTGAACAGCGCTCAGCGGATCAATGGAGACCCAATCGGTCTCTGGTTCCAACTCCCATGTTGTGGATTTACCCCCCTGGGGTTTAACCCATTCTGACCTGAGATCAGATTCTAAAAAAAATCTTCTACATCCTGACAGTTTTCTGAAAAGGCTACGTTTCTATGTCAGTCGTTCTTCGATTTCTCAAAAATAGCAGACCTACAAGCTTGCGCGCTATGTGCTTGTAGATCTGCTATTTTTCAATAGCTAAAGCATTGCATAATGCTAACACCAAAAGGGGTTCCCGACCCAAAATCGGTTTAAGAGGTTGCTATACGTTGCTACGTTCAGGTGTAGACCGATACGTTTGTGTTGTGTTTATAGACGGTTTTGTGTCGAAATGGACGGCGGCAGGCCCGGGAAGAGTTTTATTTTCTTTGTGAAGGGCAGGGCGCCCTGGAATGGGCTGCGGTTCCCCGGCGATGTCCGGTCTAACCATTCCGCGTCTGTCTGTCTGTCTGTCTGTCTGTCTGTCTGTCTGTCTGTCTGTCTGTCTGTCTGTCTGTCTGTCAGTCATGTGGTGCAGACAAATGCCAGGATGAGCCGTTCTTCTACTGTTAGACTGACGATAGGTTCTTGGTTTACTGATGACTTGTATTTGATGTATTATTATTATTATTATGTATTACGAACCGTGTGTGTTTTTCCTGCTTACGGTAAAGGCCTATTGATTCATACAGTTTTCGGTGAAGTGGTGACCACCCGAAAACTACAACATGATGTCACTGAGTGACGTTGTTGTAGTCACCGCTCGCTCACACAATCACATGTCTCTGATTTTACTAGAACTACAACATGAAGTCACTGAGCCGCGGTTTGTTAAAACTACAACATGGCATCACTGAGCCGCGGTTTGTTAAAACTACAACATGACGTCACTGAGCCTCATCACCTAAAACTGCAGTCTGAACAAACAGGCCTTCAGTCGCTCAGGATGAAGCCTAAATTGTGAATTGTGTGTGTGTGTGTGTGCGTGTGTGCGCAGAGGTCAAGAGGTCGTGCGATGATGGACGAGGAAATTCTCAGCTGAACGTGACGTCTCCCCCCCCCCCCCCCGGCCCCGCCCCCCACTGGACTGGATCCATCATCGTCCCCACACCGAGCGAGAGAGAGAGCGCGAGAGAGAGAGAGAGCGGTTGATAGGTTGAACCGCTGCCCAGCGGGCCGGACGTCGCCATAGCAACGCCACTGTTGTCGCCGTCCTGGTCGCCATGTCGGACGCCCCGCCCCCTCCCGAGGCCGCCGCCGCCCCCTCCCCCACGCCCCCCACCGTCACAAACCCCTCCCCCCCAGAGGTCACCAACGCCACCAAGCCGGGCAGGTAACGTAGCGTGAACTCTGTGTTGTTTTCCTCGACTAAAACTTAAGACGAGAAAAAATGTTCGTCGACTAGCCTTTTTCCACTGAAGAAAACTACATGGAAACTAAATGGAAACTAAAGCTATGATGACTAAAACTAAGACTAAAACTACATGGAAACTACATGAAAACTAAAGCTATGATGACTAAAACTAAGACTAAATATACTGACAATGTCGTCAAACTAGACTAAAATGTTAGGAAGGGACTAGTGGACAAGAATTTGTCATTTTACACTTGGTTGCATGCTGAAAATAGCCGATCAGCATGGACCAATGATGGATATGGAGCAATTGTGTTGTGAAAGGACGTCCGTATCCTCTGACTAATGGACTAGTTGTTTAACAATAAATATTCTTTATTGTGTTCGATCCACTTCTGCCTTTTTTGGCTCTGCCCACTCCTTCAGGAAGACCAATCAGCTGCAGTGTTTTAATCATGTTGTTGTTGTTGTTGCTCCGCCCACTCCTTCAGGAAGACCAATCAGCTGCAGTACATGCAGAACGTGGTGGTTAAGACGCTGTGGAAGCATCAGTTCGCCTGGCCGTTCTACCTTCCTGTGGACGCCATCAAGCTCTGTCTGGCTGTGAGTACTGTTGTTTATGTTGTTGTTGTTATTCTGTCTGGCTGTGAGTACTGTTGTTTATGTTGTTGTTGTTATTCTGTCTGGCTGTGAGTACTGTTGTTTATGTTGTTGTTGTTATTCTGTCTGGCTGTGAGTACTGTTGTTTATGTTGTTATTGTTGTTATTGGATAAAGGCGCTATATGAATAACCATTTACCATTGTAGACTTTAATATATTACGGGTGTGCTCGTTGTTCCTAGGACTACCACAAGGTGATCATTAATATAATCATCATTAATATATTCGGGGTGTTGTTCCTAGGACTACCACAAGGTGATCATTAATATAATCATCATTAATATATGCGGGGTGTTGTTCCTAGGACTACCACAAGGTGATCAAGAACCCGATGGACATGGGGACGATAAAGAAGAGGTTGGAGAACAACTATTACTGGAGCGCCAGCGAAGCCATGCAGGACTTCAACACCATGTTTACAAACTGTTACATTTATAACAAGGTAACTGTTACATTTATAACAAGGTAACTGTTACATTTATAACAAGGTAACTGTTACATTTATAACAAGGTGACTGTTACATTTATGACAAGGTAACTGTTAGATTTATAACAAGGTAACTGTTACATTTATAACAAGGTAACTGTTAGATTTATAACAAGGTAACTGTTACATTTATAACAAGGTAACTGTTACATTTATGACAAGGTAACTGTTACATTTATAACAAGGTAACTGTTACATTTATAACAAGGTAACTGTTACATTTATAACAAGGTAACTGTTACATTTATGACAAGGTGACTGTTACATTTATGACAAGGTAACTGTTACATTTATAACAAGGTAACTGTTACATTTATAACAAGGTAACTGTTACATTTATGACAAGGTAACTGTTACATTTATAACAAGGTAACTGTTACATTTATAACAAGGTAACTGTTACATTTATAACAAGGTAACTGTTACATTTATAACAAGGTAACTGTTACATTTATGACAAGGTAACTGTTACATTTATAACAAGGTAACTGTTACATTTATAACAAGGTAACTGTTACATTTATAACAAGGTAACTGTTACATTTATAACAAGGTAACTGTTACATTTATAACAAGGCAACTGTTACATTTATAACAAGGCAACGGTTATATTTATAACAAGGTAACTGTTACATTTATAACAAGGTAACTGTTACATTTATAACAAGGCAACTGTTACATTTACAACAAGGTAACTGTTACATTTACAACAAGGTAACTGTTACATTTATAACAAGGTAACTGTTACATTTATAACAAGGTAACTGTTACATTTATAACAAGGTGACTGTTACATTTATAACAAGGTAACTGTTAGATTTATAACAAGGTAACTGTTAGATTTATAACAAGGCAACTGTTACATTTATAACAAGGTAACTGTTATATTTATAACAAGGTAACTGTTACATTTATAACTTTATTTGTATAGCACCTTTCATGACATGAAATGCAGCTCAAAGTGCTTTACAGAGCAATAGAGGAGAAAAAAAAGAAAAGCAAGGCATAAACATTAAAAAACAAGCAGTAATGCAATACAGTGAGGACATTAATAACAAAAAATAAAAGATCAATTAAAAGCAATGTTGTAGAAGTGGGTCTTGAGCTGAGCTTTAAAAATGTCTATAAGGCTGCCTGACGAAGGTACAGTGGGAGCTTGTTCCATGCCGACGGCCCCTAGAAGCAAAAAGCTGCTTCCCCGTAGTTTTTAGTTGCCATTTTTTTAGGCAAAGCGAGCAGGCCAGCAGTGGAAGACCTTAGGGGGCGGTTTGGTAGTGATGTTAATGTGTGTGTGTGTGTGTGTGTGTGTGTGTGTGTGTGTGTGTGTGTGTGTGTGTGTGTGTGTGTGTGTGTGTGTGTGTGTGTGTGTGTGTGTGTGTGTGTGTGTGTGTGTGTGTGTGTGTGTGTGTGTGTGTGTGTGTGTGTGTGTGTGTGTGTGTGTGTGTGTGTGTGTAGCCTACAGATGACATCGTCCTCATGGCTCAGGCTCTGGAGAAGATCTTCCTCCAGAAGGTGGCCCAGATGCCCCAGGAGGAGGTGGCCCTACTGCCCCCCGCCCCCAAAGCCAAGGCCAACAAGAGCAAGCCCCCCGCCCCGCCCACCCCAGGTAAGGCTTCCTCCAATAGGACTAGACTGTAGGCCCCGCCCACCCCAGGTAAGGCTTCGTCCAATAGGACTAGACCGTAGGCCCCGCCCACCCCAGGTACAGGTTCCTCCAATAGGACGCTGCCCCGCCCACCCCAGGTACAGGGTCATCCAATAGGACCATAGAGCGTCGCAGTCCCGCCCCCTTTCATGACGACGCCAGGCCCAGGAAATGAATCCCAATGCATTTTTCCTCATAGACATTTCAAAACGTATTTATTTAAAAACCTTTTAAGCGTCGTACGAAGCCAACTCGAGTCGTGACAAATCATGACAACAAACACAATATTTTGGACCAAACAAATAATTACAAAGAAGAAAAACAACAAAAAAAGTGTTTGGCCCAAAACATTGTGTTTATTGTCATGATTTGTCACGACAAGAGTTGTCTTTGTCTGCGACGTAAACGTCTTTAAAGAAATACTTTCTGAAAAGTCTATGAGGAAAATGAACGGGGATTTCTTTCCCGGGTCTCTCGAGGGGGCGGGACTCCGACGCTCTATAGAGATATAAAGGTAGACGCCCCTTTCTCCGCCTCTGGAGCGTATGTGCTCCAGGGAGGGCAAAACATTCCTCGAGATTTCCTTGCGAAGCCCCACGGAAGCATGAGCGTGCGTCACAGAGCTGTAAGTCTGTCAGAGCCGATTCATACTCCTATTTTACCGCTGTTTCGGCGCTGTAGTGCCGAAATGATTTCGGCTCGTCAGAGATTTTTCAGTAGCACCGAAGAGCCGACTTTAGGACGGTTCTACAGAGACGAACCCACTCTTATTCGGCTCTAAAATAGGAGTATGAATCCTATCCTACCCTATCTCATATCAAGGACCCCCCCCCCCCCCATTAGCCCGCGGACCCCCATTTGAAAAGATATGCCAGGGACCCCCATGAGAGAAGATTTTTACGGCTCTAGCAGTGATTTTTAATTTCAAGGACATCATATTTTCAGATGGGGGTCGGCGGCCAATTACATATTATTCTGGGGATCCTTGACATGAAAAAGGTTGAGCACCACTGAGATAGTAGCCTGGAACTCACCTATGCTTTTTATGGCATAGTTTCTCCCGGCAGGATCCGCCGGGAGAATCTATGCGCAGCTGCGCGACATGAGACTAATTACTTAGAGCGACAGAGAGAGAGAGAGGAGCGTGTGTGTGTGTGTACATGTGTGCGTGTGTATGTCAATTTTACAAAGGTGCAGACGATCAGAAATCAGCAGAGAGTGAGCGATGTTTGCTCTACTCTATGCCGAATTGAAGTGGACTCGGACCCAGACTTTTTTTTCCTCCCTGGAAATAAAAACGTCTGGGTTTCCGAGGCTACTGAGATAGAAACATGAGGGTTTTTCAGAAAACTGTCAGGATTTAGAAGACTTTTTGTAGAATCTTGTGCCAGGTCTAAATAAGTTAACCCTGAGTGTACTTTTTGTACTAAACTGCTAATAAAGTTTTTTTTTTCCCATGTGGTTTCAGTGAGTCACGCGGCCGAGTCGTCGGCCTCGCCCCCCCCCTCCTCCTACCCCGCCCCCCCCTCGCCCCCCTCCTCCCAGACGACGCCGGTCATCTCGGCCACGCCCACCACGGCGCCGGTCCAGACCACGCCCCCTGTCTCCACAGCCCCGCCTCCTACTCCACAGCCGCCCGCGGCCATGATGCCGTCCGCGCAGCCCGTCGTCAAGGTAACCAACAAAACGACCACGCAGTGGCTTTCAACTAGGGCTGTAAAAAAAACGATTGTCGAATTAGAACGCTATTCCCGTTATGAACGTTGTTATTCTGTGTTTTAACAGAAGAAAGGCGTGAAGCGGAAAGCGGACACGACCACGCCCACCACGTCGGCCATCTCCGCGGGGCGGGCCGACTCGCCCTCGTCCATTCAGGACGGAGGGGGAGGAGCCAAGCCGGCCAAGCGCCGGGAGACCTCCTCCCGGCCCGTCAAGACCAATAAGAAGGAGGCCGGGGGGGCGGCGGAGGAGGGGCTAGGGGAGGTGGGAGGAGCCGGAGGAGTGGGGGGAGGAGGGGGAGGAGGAGGAGGAGGAGGAGGAGGGAGGAAGGGGCCGAAGCTGGGCGAGCAGATGAAGCACTGCGACACCATCCTGAAGGTACCATGAGTCCTTTTATCCTCGTTAGTTAATGTACGTCCATATATATATATGGTGCTTCCTCAGGAGATGTCATTAAAGGAGAATTCCATGCTAGAATGCTTTCTTATCTTTCTTACCTTTCTTTGTAGTTGTTACGTCCCCACCAAAGAGGTCCAGGTGTTTTTTGGTGCAAAAACTCCCCTACCATAAGCCCTCAATGAATTGCATTGCATGGGAATTGAATGGGGCTATGGGGTGTTATGCTAGTTCGCTTATTTCCATCGAAGCCACATTCAATTCCCATTCCATTCAATGCAATTCATTGAGGGCTTATGGTAGGGGAAATAGCCAATAAGAAGCTTTTGCACAAAATAACACCTGGACCTCTTTGGTGGGGACGTAACAACTACAAAGAAAGGTATTTGTATTTGTATTTATTTATTCAGCACAGTATAAAAAACAGCATAGTGAACATATAAATATGAGAAGGGTAGGGTGCTAGGCTGAGGCAAAAAAGCCCAAGGGGCTTATACGAGGCCTCTACCTATATAAATTAAAATGAAACATTGTATATGAGATATAGAATATCCAGAAAACATGATTGCAGTATATAAAACATAAACAAATCAAAACAAAAACACAACAAGAACATGATTAGAATTTTTGGTTATTTACATGATTAGAGAAAATAATAGATGATACAAAGAAATATAATTATAATTAGGTGATCTGGTCAATTAAGTGGGTCCTAAACTTATGTTTGAAATTTTTTAATGAAGTAGAATTTGATGAGATTGCTGTATAGGTGTTCCATAGCTGGGCCCCCCTGTATCTGATGGAGAACTGACACAGAGCAGTACGGAACTTTGGGAGATGTAAATGATTTGACTGTCTCGTATTGAAGTGGTGCACATCACTGTTGAACTGAAAAAAGTCTTTACATGGCAAAGGAAATGAAACTGGCTGGAACAATACTTTGAAAATAAAGTTGCAGGTTTGGTATGTATTTAAATTAAAGATTGGTAAAATATTGAGTTGTTTAAAAAGAGGGGCAGAATGAGCAGACCAATCACTGTATGTGGCAATCCTGCAGAATCTTTTTTGCAAAATGTGGAGTTTGTGAAGATGTGTATTATAAGTAGCTCCCCAAATGATATTGCAATATATAAGATATGGATAAATTAAGCTATAATAAAGAGTTGGGAGACAGTTTTGATTAACCAGACTACGGAATTTGCCAATAATGCCAATGGATTTTGATATTTTCTTACAGACATGGCTAATGTGGTTTGTCCAGCTTAGTCTTTCATGGATGATTACACCAAGGAAGGTTGTTGATGTAACCTGAGAAATTGGATCATCTCCTATAGACAGACAGGTGTTAGAATTAGAATACTTTTTATTTTTTTATGTAAATATAATAAAATTGGATTTTTTTATGTTCAGAGATAATTTGTTTAATTTAAACCATTTTGAAATATTTTCAAGATCGTGATTAGCCTTTGCCATTAGAGCTGAGAAATCAGTATGTGAAATAAATAAATTAGTATCATCTGCAAAAAGTACAGGAAACAAGAAGGACAAAGCTGCGGCCAAATCATTAATATAAATCAGAAATAAGAGTGGTCCTAGTATAGACCCCTGGGGGACCCCACATTTTAAGGTTGCACTCTCTGATGATTTACCGTTGATGATAACAAATCCATAGTGTAGTAACTTTTGAAGAAGAATATCATAGTTAACAGTATCAAATGCTTTAGATAAGTCGAGAAAAATTCCTAGAGCGTATTCATTATTATTGAATGCAGTATGAATTTTATCAACTAATTGAAGAATAGCCATTTCTGTAGAATGATTTTTCCTAAATCCATATTGGTGTTTGTACAGTATGTTATGGTCCTGCAGATGTTCGATCATTCTGTTAAAGACTAATTTCTCCAGAATCTTTGAGAAGCATGGGAGAACAGAAAAGGTAAGAAAGCCTTTTAGTATGGAATTCTCCTTTAATGTATGTCCATATATGGTGCTTCCTCAGGAGATGCTGTCCAAGAAGCACGCGGCGTACGCCTGGCCGTTCTACAAGCCTGTGGACGCCCAGGCATTAGAGCTACACGACTACCACGACATCATCAAACACCCCATGGACCTCAGCTCTGTCAGGGTGAGATTTACACCCCGTAGGGTAACATCTACAAGCTTGTAGGTCTGCTATTTTTGAAAAATCGAAGAAAAGAACGACTGACATAGAAACATAGCTTTTTCAGAAAACTGTCAGGATGTAGAAGAACATCAATCTGATCTCGGGTCAGAATGGGTTAAAATAAATGCAACGTGTTGAATGTGTTGTAGAAAAAGATGGACGGCAGAGAGACGGGGTACACGGACCCTCAGAGCTTCGCCACGGACGTCCGGTTAATGTTCTCCAATTGCTACAAATACAACCCACCCGACCACGAGGTGGTCGCTATGGCCAGGAAACTACAGGTAACTACGGCTAACTACAGCCAAAACTACAAATACAACAGGTGGTCGCTATGGCCAGGAAACTACAGGTAACTACGGCTAACTACAGCCAAAACTACAAATACAACAGGTGTTCGCTATGGCCAGGAAACTACAGCTAACTACAGCCAAAACTACAAATATAACAGGTGGTCGCTATGGCCAGGAAACTACAGGTAACTACGGCTAACTACAGCCAAAACTACAAATACAACAGGTGGTCGCTATGGCCAGGAAACTACAGCTAACTACAGCCAAAACTACAAATACAACAGGTGGTCGCTATGGCCAGGAAACTACAGGTAACTACGGCTAACTACAGCCAAAACTACAAATACAACAGGTGGTCGCTATGGCCAGGAAACTACAGGTAACTACGGCTAACTACAGCCAAAACTACAAATACAACAGGTGGTCGCTATGGCCAGGAAACTACAGGTAACTACAGCTAACTACAAATACAACAGGTGGTCGCTATGGCCAGGAAACTACAGGTAACTACAGCCAAAACTACAAATACAATAGGTGGTCGCTATGGCCAGGAAACTACAGCTAACTACAGCTAAAACTACAAATACAAACAGGTGGTCGCTATGGCCAGGAAACTACAGGTAACTAGTACAAATACCAAGTTTTACTTCATATTAATATTTTAGATTTTTTTTCCCACCATAAAACATGATCATCAGGTCTTATTGTAATATAAGGAGGAAGAATTATTTTCAAAAAAAAAGTGTACAGTATTTGTTAAAATATGGTTTTAATTTGGGCACCCCCCCCCCCCCCCTGGGGGTAAAAAAATACCGTAGGTTTAGTTTTTGGCTAGGTGGCCTTCATCCAATCAGGATAAAGAGGGGCCTTCCGCTAATCATGATCGAGCGTGGGCGGGCCTCAGTGTGCGTGCGGTTGGCCTGTTGCAGCGGAGTGCGCACGCTTTTCCGACACACCGGAGATCCGAAGCGGGGGGACATGCGATGCGATGCGAAAAAGCGATGGTCCGACATGCGCTGCTCCCGTGCTTGCGGTTAGGGTTAGGTTAGGCTTGAGGTTTCGGATCAATAGTATGTCGGAACTAAAGCCTGCACCCTGCGACGGGCACGTACAGGTCTAATAATAATAATAATGAATTATAATTTTTATAGCGCTTTTCCAAGTGCTCAAAGCGCTTTTTCCAACGGTTCATTCATTCATATTCATTAGGTCTAGTGATGTTAATTAAAAACAAAATGGATAAAAAAATAAAAATAAAAGGACCCATACAAATGAGTCCATGACCCACCAATGGGAATGAGTGGTTTGACATGTCTGTCTGTCTGTCTGTCTGTCTGTCTGTCTGTCTGTCTACCCGTCTCTCTGGCTGTCTGCCTGTCTGTCTCTCTGCCCGTCTGTCTGTCTCTCTGTGTGTGTGTGTGTGTGTGTGTGTGTGTGTGTGTGTGTGTGTGTGAGTGACTGTCTGTCTGTCTCTCTGCCTGTCTGTCTCTCTGCCCGTCTGTCTGTCTCTCTCTCTCTGTGTGTGTGTGTGTGTGTGTGTGTGTGTGTGTGTGTGTGTGACTGTCTGTCTCTCTCTCTGTCTACCTACCTGCCTCTCTGTCTGTCTGTCTCTCTGTGTGTGTGACTGTCTGTCTGTCTCTCTGCCTGTCTGTCTCTCTGCCTGTCTGTCTCTCTGCCTGTCTGTCTGTCTCTCTGCCTGTCCGTCTCTCTGCCTGTCTGTCTCTCTGCCCGTCTGTCTGTCTCTCTGCCTGTCCGTCTCTCTGCCTGTCTGTCTCTCTGCCTGTCTGTCTCTCTGCCTGTCTGTCTGTCTCTCTGCCTGTCCGTCTCTCTGCCTGTCTGTCTCTCTGCCTGTCTGTCTGCAGGACGTGTTTGAGATGCGGTTCGCTAAGATTCCAGACGAGGGTTCCGAGGCCTCGGTTCCGTCTACAACGCCATTGGTCAGTAAAAGCACCGCCTCCTCTGACAGTAGCAACAATTCCTCCTCCGACGAATCGTCAGACTCTGAGGAGGAACGGGCCACACGATTGGCCGAGCTGCAGGAACAGGTTGGTTGCTATCGACCAATCGACCGAGTTTCTAACACCCCCCCCCCCCCCCCCTCCTCTCACACACACACACACACACACACACCGCGATACGAGCTTGCAGATCTGCAATTTTTTGAAAAATGTGGCCCAAATCTTTGAATATATATTCTTTCAGAGCGAACGAGCGAACATATTTTCAGATGGGGGTCGGCGGCAATTACGATCTAATGACATCAGAACCACTGACATAGAAACATGGGTTTTCTTTTTCAATAAACTGGTTGAACATGTTTATTGTTAATCCTGTCACAACTATTGTGTTCATACATTTTCAAATTAAAGAATAGCAGGAATAGCAGATCTGCACATCCAAACGAGCTCACAATGTGAGCTTGTAGATCTGCTATTTTCAAGTGCCCCCCCCCCCCAAAAAAAGAAAATACAAATAAAAATAATGTTTTGTGAACTGAGGACCGCCTCACCCTGACGATTTAGAACATCGATTGGAATTCGACTCGCAATTCTCATTATAAACGATTCAATTCTCATTATAAACGATTCAATTCTCATTATAAACGATTCAAAATCTATTCATGATTTCCAATAAAAATCGAATCGATAAACATTACCATGTCTTCTTCAGTCACAGCTGACACTCGTTGACGCTCGTTAATATCACTTATTCCTGTCGTAGTTGAAGGGTAGTTTATCATTGTGTGTTTTATTATCGTAAAAACCCAAAATATAGAATCTGTGACCTTTTTTTAGCGGTTATATCGCATCGATATCACAATATAGTCCACTTACCAGAATGTGAACCGAGGCATGTTGAGTACACCAAGGTTTTATGTTATAAAGGTTTAGAAATGTGTAAAGGAGCGACTTGGACTCCTCATGCATGAAGGAAGCAGGAGTTCAAGTCCGTTGCTCTCCCCTTGTCCCCCACATATGGGGACTAGGTTGGAGGAGGGTGTGAGCCCAGGATCACATTAGATAATTGACACAGGGGTGAAAGATGGGTTACAAAATCGTGGGATAAAAAAATATTAAAAAAAAAAAATGTTTAGCATTGGTCCCCAGCATGTAGAAACTGATGTTAAAAATGTTGAGTACCCATACTCAACATTTTCAACATCAGTTTCTACATGCTGGGGACCCCTACTCAACATTTATAACATCAGTTTCTACATGCTGGGGACCCCTACTCAACATTTATAACATCAGTTTCTACATGCTGGGGGACCCCTACTCAACATTTATAACATCAGTTTCTACATGCTGGGGACCCCTACTCAACATTTATAACATCAGTTTCTACATGCTGGGGACCCCCTACTCAACATTTATAACATCAGTTTCTACATGCTGGGGACCCCTACTCAACATTTATAACATCAGTTTCTACATGCTGGGGACCCCTACTCAACATTTATAACATCAGTTTCTACATGCTGGAGACCCCTACTCAACATTTATAACATCAGTTTCTACATGCTGGGGACCCCTACTCAACATTTATAACATCAGTTTCTACATGCTGGGGACCCCTACTCAACATTTATAACATCAGTTTCTACATGCTGGAGACCCCTACTCAACATTTTCAACATCAGTTTCTACATGCTGGAGACCCCTACTCAACATTTATAACATCAGTTTCTACATGCTGGGGACCCCTACTCAACATTTATAACATAACCTTGGTGTACTCAACATGTCCGGGTTCACATTGTGGCTCCATAAATAGCGAGATATGACATTCTGTCCATATCGTAGTTCGTGTCGTAGTGTATTTTAACGGGTAGTTGAAGCGTAGTTTCTGTGTGTTTAGCGGGTAGTTGAAGGGTAGTTTATGTTTGTTTAGCGGGTAGTTGAAGGGTAGTTTATGTAGTTTACGGGTAGTTTCTGTGTGTTTAGCGGGTAGTTGAAGGGTAGTTTATGTGTGTTTAGCGGGTAGTTGAAGGGTAGTTTATGTAGTTTACGGGTAGTTTCTGTGTTTTGCGGGTAGTTGAAGAGTAGTTTCTGTGTGTTTATAACGGGTAGTTGAAGGGCAGTTTCTGTAGTTTACGGGTAGTTTCTGTGTGTTTATAACGGGTAGTTGAAGGGTAGTTTATGTGTGTTTAATAGGTAGTTGAAGGGTAGTTTCTGTGTGTTTAACGGGTAGTTGAAGGGTAGTTTCTGTAGTTTAACGGGTAGTTTCTGTGTGTTTAACAGGTAGTTGAAGGGTAGTTTATGTAGTTTAACGGGTAGTTTCTGTGTGTTTATAACGGGTAGTTGAAGGGTAGTTTATGTAGTTTAACGGGTAGTTTCTGTGTGTTTATAACGGGTAGTTGAAGGGTAGTTTATGTAGTTTAACGGGTAGTTTCTGTGTGTTTATAACGGGTAGTTGAAGGGTAGTTTATGTAGTTTAACGGGTAGTTTCTGTGTGTTTATAACGGGTAGTTGAAGGGTAGTTTCTGTAGTTTAACGGGTAGTTTCTGTGTGTTCATAACGGGTAGTTGAAGGGTAGTTTCTGTAGTTTAACGGGTAGTTTCTGTGTGTTTAACGGGTAGTTGAAGGCTAGTTTATGTAGTTTAACGGGTAGTTTCTGTGTGTTTATAACGGGTAGTTGAAGGGTAGTTTCTGTAGTTTAACGGGTAGTTTCTGTGTGTTTATAACGGGTATTTGAAGGGTAGTTTATGTAGTTTAGCGGGTAGTTTCTGTGTGTTTAACGGGTAGTTGAAGGGTAGTTTCTGTAGTTTAACGGGTAGTTTCCGTGTGTTTTAACGGGTAGTTGAAGGGTAGTTTCTGTAGTTTACGGGTAGTTTCTGTGTTGTTTTCTATTCGTGTCGTAGTTGAAGGCGGTCCATGAGCAGCTGGCTGTCCTCTCTCAGGCTCCCGTCAGCAAACCAAAGAAGAAGAAGGAGAAGAAGAAGAAGAAGGGCGGCGGCGACGGCTCCAAGGGGTCGAAGGTCGCCGCGGCCTCGGTGACCTCGGACGGGACCGCCGACGACGACGGCAAGAGCAACAACAACAAGGCCAACAGCAAGGCCTCCGCCCAGGCGCCGCCCGGCAACAAGCCGGCCAATCAGAAGAAGGCCCCGGCCAGGAAAGCCAACAGCACGGTGACGGCCACCAGGTAAAGTTAGTTAACCCATTCTGACCTGAGATCAGATTCATACGAGGTTTCCACTGGACAACACACTGGTCTGATGAACCCATTCTGACCTGAGATCAGATTCTAAAAATGTCAGTCGTTTCAAAAATAGCAGACCTACAAGCTCGTAGCGCGCCACTCGGTGGCGCGCTATGAGCTTGTAGATCTGCTATTTTTCAATAGCTAAAGCATAACATGATGCTAACACCAAAACGGGTTTCCGGTCAGAATGGGTTAACACCCCGAGAGGCGAGGACGGAGTTCTCCGTCTCAAACAATTATTCTACCACAGTTTCGTTTCGAGGAAGCAATCTGATTGGTTGAAACAGCCTTCTATAGCCGGTGGTTAAACCAGCACCGTTCACCACCTATAATCAAAACAAAGAATTCAGCCGCTCTGTTCTCCCAGAGCGCTAGCAAACTCTGTGGCTAGGCTAGCTAGTTTCTTGGGACAGTTGTGGTCGTATCTGTCATTAAAAAAAAGATATTCTTTCAGCGATTTTCTTAGTTTTAAGGGTAACTGTGGTAGAATTGCAATATTACTTAATATTGCTTAAGTAACGCCCAGCGCTCAGGACGGAGAGGAGCGTCTGTTGCGCAACAGTGGGACGTCGTCGAAAATGTCCCCCCCCCCCCCCCCCCCCCCCATTTTAGCAGACGAAGATCTTAAAACGTGAATAACTCTTGATCTAAAATAATTTCGTCCAATTCTAAGCAAAGATCCTGTGTTAGACCGACGGCCCACCGCCGTCCTGTCGCTATAGTCGCGGTAGAATGAATCATACCTCCCGTTGTTGTCGATCGGCTCTAGAGTGTTTTGGCTACATTTAGCTACTTCAGCCACATCCGGGATAACATCCGGTCCGTCGCTAAATGGGCTGTGTTACTGTGTGTGTGTGTGTGTGTGTGTGTGTGTGTGTGTTGTAGATCTGCTATATTTTTTTTAAACTGTGAAAATGTGTCGCAAATCTTATGAATATGAATTGTTTTTTAACTCAAATCTTTGCATGGTGAGCAGGAAGTGCTGTTCTTTTCTTCTGCAACGGACTGGATGGTGGCAGCAATATAGCTTAACCTTTGCTGCCACCTACTGGCCCGGGGGGGGATGTGACTTTAACCCATGGGGGGGCGTGTCTTTCTCCTGTCTTTCCTCCTCCTCTTAACAGACAACCCAAAAAGGGCTCCGGGAAGGCGGGGGCGGGGGGCGGGCCGGCCAACGGCGAGGAGGGGGAGGAGCCGTCGCTGCCCATGTCGTACGACGAGAAGCGGCAGCTGTCGCTGGACATCAACCGCCTGCCGGGCGAGAAGCTGGGCCGCGTGGTGCACATCATCCAGTCCCGGGAGCCCTCCCTGAGGGACTCCAACCCCGACGAGATCGAGATCGACTTCGAGACGCTCAAGCCCTCCACGCTGCGCGAGCTGGAGCGCTACGTCAAGTCCTGTCTGCAGAAGAAGCAACGGAAGCTACTGCGTAAGTCTGGAGGAGGGGGGCAATTAATCTGAGTTCCCAGAAGTTTTATTTTTCGCCACTAGGCGGGCGAGAAAAAAGGAACTTCTGGGAAAAAAGGAACGTATCCCTGTGAGGGAAGTACGTTGCGCTCAGAATCTGAGCGGACACTCCCCTTTCCGGTCTGAAGCACTGTGCATACCATGAAAATAGTCCGAAGGGAATCCAATTCCAAATTGAATTGTAGTAGGCCACCACCGCTCAAGGAGCAATTGTTTCCCTTCCGTCTTATTTAAATGTAGCGCCCACTCCATGTGGAACCCGCCCCTGTCTTTTGATTCGCATTTCATTTCAAACGCAACGCACTGGGCCACGCCCCTGCTGCACAGGATCTGAGGCCAATTTTCCTAGACTAGGGGGCAATAAGCTTTGAGCTTATCCAGTACCCGGTATCGATAAGCTTTGGGCTTATCCAGTACCCGGTATCGATAAGCTTTGGGCTTATCCAGTACCCGGTATCGATAAGCTTTGGGCTTATCCAGTACCCGGTATCGATAAGCTTTGGGCTTATCCAGTACCCGGTATCAATAAGCTTTGGGCTTATCCAGTACCCGGTATCGATAAGCTTTGGGCTTATCCAGTACCCGGTATCGATAAGCTTTGGGCTTATCCAGTACCCGGTATCGATAAGCTTTGGGCTTATCCAGTACCCGGTATCGATAAGCTTTGGGCTTATCCAGTACCCGGTATCGATAAGCTTTGGGCTTATCCAGTACCCGGTATCAATAGTATTTGGGCTTATCGAGCCTGTTATGGAGCATAGCGGTCCATGATGTCATGTTTAAACAAATCAAGAAAAGAGGCGATCAAGAAATAAATGTAATCATCCACGCTGGCACAAACATGTGGGTCTAACTGTATTGATACCTGTATAGCAGTGGTAACCAACCTTTTCAAGCCCAAGAGCCCATTTTATTCCCAATTGTAAGCCAAGATCTACCACTAAAACGTGTTAGAAAAAACACTTGTTTTTTTGCCATTTCTGACAGGCTCAATGCATGTGCACACATCCACACAAAGACTAAAGCTTAAATTAGAATAAATACTTATAGTAAGTTATATTATCAATGTAAAATAATATTAAGACAAATTAGAAATAATTAGTATTAGAAATATTTTGTTTCTCATTTCAATGAATATTCACATTGGCAGATGTTCAAATGACATAGGCATAACATGACCATATATATTTGCACAGATATGGTGACATACTCTCAGGGTCAGCCCACCTTTAATGAGACTGCTGTGACTGCAAACACATCCTGCATTTTATCGGACAGCAGTTCAATGACAGTAGGCTCAGTAAAGAGGAAAGGGTTTGATACAAAAGCAGCTACTTAACTCATGCGTTGTACGTAGTTTTCATATTTCATATTTATCATATTTTTTGCTCTATGTGTGCATGTGTACAGAATTCAAACTGTAGCATTGATTATTGTCACGGACAGAAGTCATTCATGCAACTATGCATTCCTTTAAGCAACACAACTTCTGCAGCTGCATCCATATGTTTAGAATTTGCATCAATGATCAAATCCCAATAATAAAAAATATTATAACAACGAACAACGAAAACTGAAGGAGCAGCGGCGCTATATCGGCTAGTAGTCCCAACTCAAGTGTCTGCACGTTGTTCCGTATTTTAATGTCGGGTCGGAGAATAAATACAGTATGAATGACGGCGGGATTTATTTGACAACTCTGTCCTGCTTTCTTCACGAGAAGAGAAGAGCGCTCACAGCTGCTAATATGGTAGCAGGCTAGCAGCCCTGTGGCTGACCTGTCAGTTCTCTTTACGGCAGCATAGTTGAGATGTGAACCTGGGTCTGGGAAGCTCAGAGCTGCAGCCATTGGCTCATGATACGAGCACACGACCAATGGGACAGATCATTCAGTGTTGCTAAGATACCACCCCCCCACCACACACGCACACACACCCTTGGACGATGGGGTCTATTCTCAAACTCAGAGCCACAGCGCTCTGCTCAAAATTAATTTGCATGTGACGAGCGGCATTGACATTATTCCAATGGGTCGGACACTTCGCGATCGACTGGAAACGTTCCCGCGATCGACTGGTAGCTCGCGAACCTCTGGTTGGTTACCCCTACTGTATAGTGATAGATAGATAGTGTATTGATACCTGCCAACCAGCGCTGTCTGGATAAACAACATTACGCTTTTAAAGTGACCATATACATATTAAACCAGTTAACAGTTTATTTAATATTATTTTATTGGTAAAAAAGGTCAATTGCCTTCATGTCCGTTAGAAAATACTGTATTTGAAGGCCCTAGTACCTTTACAAGTACATGTGGGCAACCCTTAGTGTTTTATTTAGCTGCCAGGGGCAGGTGGGTAACCCTTAGTGTTTTATTTAGCTGCCAGGGGCAGGTGGGCGACCCTTAGTGTTTTATTTAGCTGCCAGGGCAGGTGGGCAACCCTTAGTGTTTTATTTAGCTGCCAGGGGCAGGTGGGCAACCCTTAGTGTTTCATTTAGCTGCCAGGGGGCAGGTGGGCAACCCTTAGTGTTTTATTTAGCTGCCAGGGGCAGGTGGGCAACCCTTAGTGTTTTATTTAGCTACCAGGGGGCAGGTGGGCAACCCTTAGTGTTTTATTTAGCTACCAGGGGGCAGGTGGGCAACCCTTAGTGTTTTATTTAGCTACCAGGGGGCAGGTGGGCAACCCTTAGTGTTTTATTTAGCTGCCAAGGGCAGGTGGGCGACCCTTAGTGTTTTATTTAGCTGCCAGGGCAGGTGGGCAACCCTTAGTGTTTTATTTAGCTGCCAGGGGGCAGGTGGGCAACCATTAGTGTTTTATTTAGCTGCCAGGGGGCAGGTGGGTGACCCTTAGTGTTTTATTTAGCTGCCAGGGGCAGGTGGGCAACCATTAGTGTTTTATTTAGCTGCCAGGGCAGGTGGGCAACCCTTAGTGTGTTATTTAGCTGCCAGGGGGCAGGTGGGTGACCCTTAGTGTTTTATTTAGCTGCCAGGGGCAGGTGGGCAACCCTTAGTGTCAACGCCTTACTCATGTCTCTCTCTCTCTCTCTCTCTCTCTCTCTCTCTCTGACAGAGAAGGCAGCAGGAGGCGGGTCCGGGGGCGGAGCTAGTCGTTTGAGTGGCAGCTCATCTTCCTCCTCTGACTCCTCCTCTACTGGAAGCTCCTCCTCCTCCGACTCAGACTGATCAACACGTACACGCACACACACACACACACACACACACACACAGACACACACACAGGCACACACACACACACACACACACACACACACACACAGACACACACTCTTCATATAAATTATATCGTGTCTCATACACTCATTTAAATCCAATAAATGCTCATGTATGTGTGTGCGCGCGTGTGTGTCTGTACGTGCACACACACACACACACACACACACACACACACACGTATGACAGACAAACACTGAATGTTTCTTTGACACATACGCACGCAACACACACACACACACACACACACACACAGACAATGTAAATATTGGGAGCTGTTTATTTTAGCTACTAGCTGGTGGTTGTTGGAGGACTGCAGACAGACAGGACGGCAGACAGACAGGACTGCAGACAGACAGGACGGCAGACAGACAGGAAAGCAACGACAATTCAACCACCAACTAACAAGAAGAAGACTGGATCCCCACCTTATATCATATAACAACCGTTAGACAGGCAGGCAGACAGAGAGACACACAGACAGACAGACAGACCTGTTATACCATTAACAACCGTTAGACAGACAGACAGACAGTTGTTCTTCTGAGACAGCCACGCCTCTGTCAACATTCCACAAAACCTCTGCTGCAATGCATCATGGGAGAAGTTGCAAACAACCCCCCCCTCTCCCTCCTATACATATTAGATCCGTTATTCTTAAGGCCTATTCATAGTCTGGTTGTTCGGTGGTGAGGTGACCACCGCTCTTCTGGTGAGATGACCACCGCTCTTGTGTTGAGGTGACCACCGCTCCGGTGGTGAGGTGACCACTGCTCCGGTGGTGTGACCACCGCTGCGGTGGTGAGGTGAACACCTCTCCGGTGGTGAGCTGAAACAACGTTCAGCGGTGGTGAGTAAAAACAGAGAGAAGGGCTGGAGCGGTGGCGGTGGTTTGCTCTTCACCGCGGCTCAGTGACGTCATGTTGTAGTTCGGTGGTCACCTCACCACCGAAAATCTAGACTATGTATGAGCCTTCACTCTCAGAGTTACAGACCCGTAAGGGTCCATTTGGTTCCATGTGTTACACTCTGAGTTACAGACCTGTAAAGGTTTTTACACGTTTTTTTTTCATTAAATCCTGCGGCGTCTTTAACGTGTTTTGGAGCTTTTTATTGATTCATAATAGTCTCTAATATTTTTCGTAAAGCGTAATACACAATGCTATGGGGCAAAGATGGCGGCCCGTACACAATGCTATGGGGCAAAGATGGCGGCCCCGTACACAATGCTATGGGGCGAAGATGGCGGCCCGTACACAATGCTATGGGGCAAAGATGGCGGCCCCGTACACAATGCTATGGGGCAAAGATGGCGGCCCCGTACACAATGCTATGGGGCAAAGATGGCGGCTCGTACACAATGCTATGGGGCAAAGATGGCGGCGCAATACTAAGTCGTCGTTACCGCGCGGTTAAAATATGAACGCTGGTTTTGGGGGACCAGAAACGGCAGAGTATTCCCTGTGGTGGCGGTAGCCCACCGCCACCCGGTGGTAGCCCACAGCGCTGAGGTCTTAGTGGCGCCCGATGAGTTTTAAAACATCTTCATATCAAGGACCCCCAAATTGACACTAATCAGCCCACGGACCCCCATTTGAAGAGACATGCCAGGGACCCCCATTTGAACAGACATGCCAGGGACCCCCATTTGAAGAGACATGCCAGGGACCCCCCCATGAGAGAGGATTTTTACGGCTCTAGCAGTGATTCTCAACCCGTTTAATTTCAAGGACCCCCAGTTTGACATGAATTAGTCTACAGACCCCCATTTAATGACATTTCTATCTCTGGGACCCTCGATTTATATTATTATAAAATCTATGTTAATTAAACTCTTGAGAGTACAAATGGAACCATTTCCACTTGTATCCTCAGAGTTACAGACCCATAAAGGTCCATTTAGAAACCCCCTCAAGGACCCCTGGGGGTCCCCGGGACCCCACGTGAGGTCAACCAAGGACTCTCAAAGATGTCAGAATAACGGATCCAATGAATGGCTAACAACCCCTCCCCTCCTCCCCCTCCCCTTGTTAGTAAACAAACCCTGCTATTGGTCAGAGATAAGTAAACAAACCCTGCTATTGGTCAGAGAGAAACGAAGCCACTCTGCAAAAAGAAAAAAAAAAAAGCCGAACCAACAACAGCCTCCTGGAAGAAGATCTATGGAATTTACTTTATTTTTTCTTCTTCTTCTTTTTTTTCTCCTCCAACACTAAGTTTTTTTTTTTCTTTTTCTTTAGTTTATATTTTTATTTCCAGGTTGTGTGTTTGTTTGTTTGTTGATAACTCGTTTTGTCGGCTAAAATAAATCTTTTAAAAAACAAACGGCAGCGCTCATATAGCGTACACACACACTGCTCTGTCCTGTGAATAATATCTACATCCAATATATCTATAAAAACACAAAGAATACTCCCAAATGATTAAAAAATAAACTATGTGCAGCGGTTGTAGGGCCGCTTCAAAGATAATGCCTTTATCATTATTTGTATTTCATTATTATTATTATGATTATTATTTTGTGCGCACAACGCATTGCAGTGTGTTGTGAGCTTTTTAAACTTTTTTTCAAATTGGACGGCAGCAAAACATAACAGATCTACAAGCTCCAAACACGCTGCTTCCCGCTGCGCTGTGAGCTGTTAGATCTGCTCCTTTTGATGCTTTTTTTTTTTTTTTTTTTTTTACTTTTTGTCTGACCGTTAAGTTAAGTTAGGGCCGTTATTTTATACGGAGGAAATAACACAAAAAGGTTATAATATAATAATGATAATAATAATGTTTATTTGGGACTTCCCGACATCGATGATTAATAATTCTCTGTCCAAATTAAGGCTTATTATTCATAGTCCGGTTTTCGGTCAACTACAACATGACATCACTTCTCTGTGTTTTCACTAAAACTACAACATGACATCACGTCTCTGTGGTTTTTACTAAAACTACAACATGACATCACTTCTCTGTGTTTTCACTAAAACTACAACATGACATCACGTCTCTGTGGTTTTTACTAAAACTACAACATGACATCACTTCTCTGTGTTTTCACTAAAACTACAACATGACTTCACTTCTCTGTGTTTTCACTAAAACTTACAACATGACATCACTTCTCTGTGTTTTTACTAAAACTACAACATGACATCACTTCTCTGTGTTTTTACTAAAACTACAACATGACATCACTTCTCTGTGTTTTTACTAAAACTACCACATGACATCACAGAGCCGCGCCGCGGTGATTAAAACTACAACATGACATCACCGCGTTGGTTACAACTACAACATGACATCACCGCGGTGGTTACAACTACAACATGACATCACAGAGCCGCGGTGATTAAAACTACAACATGACATCACACCCCGGTGATTAAAACTACAACATGACATCATCATGGTCACCGCCCACACGACACTTCTCTCTGTTTTTACTGACCACCGAAAACTGGACTATGAATAGTGTCGCAGCCCCTCCCCCACCACGAGGCCCCGTTGGTTTTCCTCGTAGACGTTTAAAAAAGCATTTATTCAAAGACCTTTTTAAGCGTCGTACAAAAAGCCAAAATGGAGATTTTTTTCGGCCGAACAAATAATTTGAAAGAAGAAAAAAAACGGCAGGTTTTTTGTTGTCTTAATTTCTTCTTTGTAATTATGTTGTTCGGCCCCAAAAAACATTGTGTTTGTTGTCATGATTTGTGTCACCTAGTCGAGTTGTCTTTGTCCGCGGCGTATAAACGTCTTTAAATAAATTACTTTTTGAAAAACCTGAAAATGAACGAGGAGGAGTTCACTTCTGGGTCTCGACCAGTCATGAAAGGGGGGCGGGACTGCCTTCAGGCTGTACCGTTCATTCATTTTATTTTTTTATGGATGTATTAATTGGGTTAATCGGTATAGGGTCCATTTGGTTCCATTTGTACACACTTCAGACTTACAGACCCATAAGGGTCCATTTGGTTCCAAACTATCCTTTAGCTGGAACTCCCAGGCAGACAGACAGACAGACAGACAGACAGACAGACAGGTTATTCCCGTGCGAGACGAGCTATTCACCACGTTAAGAAAAACAAAACTGTTTTAGTTGATGGTTCAATCAATGCTGATCATAACGATGATAATAATAGTTAATTTTTGTATTTTAATAAGAAAGGAAAAAAAATATTTTATGTATCTGCATGCACTCCGATCGACCGTTGTTCTATTTCTCTTGCGTATGTTTTTATGTTTGAGCACTCTGTATATTAGCTGTTTGGATTAGCCGTAGGACAGACAGACAGACAGACAGACAGACGGAGAGAGACAGACAGACGGATGTATGTATGTATGTATGAGGGGAACAAAGACAGACAGACAGACAGACAGACGAGACAATTAAAACAAAACAAAAAACAATGAAAGGAAAAAAAACTAAAAACAAGTGAAATATTTGATGTAATTTTACTTCTGGGGATTCTGTATTTTCTGAGTTCCTTTGTTTTCATAAATAAAAACATAAATACATGAAAAAAAAAAACCCCGAAATGTACACCTTGGATTTTCTGTTACACGCACGTGCTCACTGCGTTCGCAATAATTGTGTAGATTCATGAGTTAGATTAAGAAATGCAGATGTTTAACAATAATTTAACTCTTGACAGGTGGGAGTTTCCCTGGCCGGACGTAGCGCGTGGAAGGAACACGTTATTCCGACCAGTTCCTTTCCCCTCCATCAGGCGCCCCGGCTGGCCAGGGGGAGGCAGTTTAGAGACCAGGATTACTGCATGTTTTTTTGTGAAGGTACCTACCCTAGGGGACACGGGGAGAACATGTGAGTGTACCTACCCTAGGGGACACGGGGAGAACATGTGAGGATACCTAGCCTAGGGGACACGGGGAGAACATGTGAGGGTACCTACCCTAGGGGACACGGGGAGAACATGTGAGGGTACCTACCCTAGGGGACACGGGGAGAACATGTGAGGGTACCTACCCTAGGCCTAGGTGACACGGGGATAACATGTGAGGGTACCTGCCCTAGGGGACACGGGGAGAACATGTGAGGGTACCTACCCTAGGGGACACGGGGAGAACATGTGAGGGTACCTACCCTAGGGGACACGGGGAGAACATGTGAGGGTACCTACCCTAGGCCTAGGTGACACGGGGATAACATGTGAGGGTACCTGCCCTAGGGGACACGGGGAGAACATGTGAGGGTACCTACCCTAGGGGACACGGGGAGAACATGTGAGGGTACCTACCCTAGGGGACACGGGGAGAACATGTGAGGGACACAAAATACAACCAACCACAACCTTAGAAATGATGTATTTATTAACATACTCTATCATACAGACTGGACAAATAAAATAAATCACATATTAATTTAAAAAAGAACTACCACAGTAGTACCTCCAACTACCCCTAGGGGGTACCACAGAGCTGCAGTACCTCACATTGGAGGAACCCTGGTTAAATTACTAATGAGATATTAATTAAATATTTTAATGAGTAAATATCTGAACGTTAACAACTAAATATGGCGTTTTATAATCTGAATACTTCAGGCAATAACACTATTTCTCTGTCTCTCTGGCAGTGGTTTTCAACAGTGTTTTCGTCGACTAAAACTAAGACGAAACAAACTGACAAAAAAACGAACGGAAACTAAATAAGAACTAAGCTATGATGACTAAAACTAAGACTAAATATGTTGACAATATGTTTCGTCAACAAATAAAAACTAGACTAAAATGTTAGGAAGGGACTAGTGGACAAGAGATCCAGTCATTTTACAATTAGTTAGATGCTGAAGATAGCAGATCTACAAGCTCACAATGTGTCGCGCTGCGGGCTTGTAGATCTGCTATTTTCAGCAAGTGAAGAAAACTGTCGATAGCATCAAGGCCCGCCAAAATATATTTTGTTTGACTAAATCAACTGTAGATTTAGTCGACTAAAATCTTATGAAATGTTGTCGACTAAAACTAGACTGACACTAAAACATTCCAGGTGACTAAAATGTGACTAAAACTAAATGAAAACTACCGGTATTCAAAGAGACTGACTAAAACTAAAATCCAACACTGATATCAAGGCCTGTTATTTTTTCTCGTCATTGGATAAGATTTTGTCCACTATTCCATGCTGTAGATCGTTGATCAAAAATAACTCTACGTTCTCTGAGTTGTGAGCTTGTAGATCTGCTATTTTCAGCATGCAACTAATTGTAAAATGACTTATACTGGATCTCTTGTCCACTAGTCCCTTCCTGACATTTTAGTCTAGTTTTTATTTGTTGACGAAATTGTCATCATAGCTTAGTTTTCATTTAGTTTCCATTTAGTTTTCGTCAGTGAAAAAAGGTAGTCGACGAACATTTTTCGTCTCAGTTTTAGTCGACGAAAACAACACGGTGTCACATGTCACATGTCTATGCATTTGCCAGAGAATCACGGTTTACTTAATTATTCATATCAACATTCATACATTTTCCCTTAAGAAATCCTGCACTGTTTAACACTGTCCACATCATGCTTCACAGATTTAAATCCTGCACTGTTTAACACTGTCCACATCATGCTTCACAGATTTAAATCCTGCACTGTTTAACACTGTCCACATCATGTTTCACAGATTTAAATCCTGCACTGTTTAACACTGTCCACATCATGCTTCACAGATTTAAATCCTGCACTGTTTAACACTGTCCACATCATGTTTCACAGATTTAAATCCTGCACTGTTTAACACTGTCCACATCATGCTTCACAGATTTAAATCCTGCACTGTTTAACACTGTCCACATCATGTTTCACAGATTTAAATCCTGCACTGTTTAACACTGTCCACATCATGTTTCACAGATTTAAATCCTGCACTGTTTAACACTGTCCACATCATGCTTCACAGATTTAACTTCTTTGCTAAATAGTTTTAAATCATTGAATCGTATCATATCGTCATGAACCGTAAATGATGCATTTATATAGCTTTAAAAAGATTACATTACATTTCACACACACACACACACACTGATGCCTGTCAGTCACAATGTGGGACAGACAGGGTCTCAGTTTGTGGGATGCCTGAAAAGTCTTGTCATGAAGGTCCAAAATCCTGACAGTTCTCCAGAAAAAAAACAATGTTTTTATGTCAGTTGGTGCTCAACCTTTTTCACGTCAAGGACCCCCAGAATTATCTGTATTTTAAAATCTTTTTTCAAAAGGAATTTGATAAAATAAAATCAAAATAAATTCAAAACATAAAAAGATAAATAATCTAATAACACTTTTAAGAAGTAGTGGAAAAAATAGCAGATGTGCAATGCATTGAGAGCTTGTAGATCTGCTATTTTTTTTCTCACTATTTTGTTGAAATTTGTCTTTTGGGTCTCGAGCAAAAATAATCCAGATCCGGGCAGAACCGCTCCGGCGTCCAGCACCTGCCCAGCAGTGGTTCCCTAAAGTGGGGTCCTTGAGGGAGTTCCAGGGGTCCTTGAGGGAGTTCCAGGGGGTCCTTAACATAATAACGTTTGGGAACCACCACTGATCTCTACATGGCCCGAACAGATGCCGGATCCAGTCTTTTCCAGAATCCAGATCCGGGGCAGCTCCTGAAGCAAGTGTCTTAAATGAATCTACATGAGCGAACAGACGCTGGATCCCGATCCGGGTCCTGGGCGATCCGCTCCGGCCCCCAGAGCAGCCGCGCGGTCCCGGACCACCACAGGCTGGTTGCCATAGTTACTGTACAGCGCAGACTGGCTGCGGCTCAGGTAGGAGAGCGGTGGCGCCGCCTGCTGGTGGAGGAACACAACTGCAGCTGTAATTATTATAGTTTTACTTTTGTTTTCTTCACAAAAACCTAACTGAAAGAAAATAGCAGATCTACAAAGCTCACAGCACGTCACATGGTGGCCTCATGTGAACTTGTAGATCTGCTCATTTTTTTCCTGACCTTGTGGACTCTTCCCCCCCTGACTAAAATCGATAAATACAAAATTAACACTTAAAAGCGATGCCATTTCCTCACACACATCACTCTCTCTCTCTCACACACACACACACACACACACACCTAAACAATGACATTAACTAACTAATACTATTAAAAGTTAAAGCGATCGTGACATATAAATGAAAAGGTTTTGTATAATATTGCTTGTAGATCTGCTATTTTCAGCATGCAACCAAGTGTAAAATGACGTATAGTCCACTAGTCCCTTCCTAACATTTTAAGTCTCATTTTTAATCTGTTGACGAAATTGTCAGTATATTTAGTCTTAGTTTTAGTCATCGTAGCTTAGTTTTCATTTAGTTTTCGTCAGTGGAAAAAGGTAGTCTGCGAACATTTTTCGTCGTAGTTTTAGTCGATGAAAACGACACGGGCAGAATTAGATTTATTGAGCAACGTTTCTGTCGTTCAAAGGTTGCTCGACAAATACATCTATTTAGATTCTGGAAGTGAAGACAGTGTGAGGTTCTTTGGAGGTCAAATTGCACCCCAAAATAACTTTTAACATTCAGTAGAAAACTCCACTGAATGATCACTTAAGTTCAGGTTGTTTGGGTGTAAATTGAGATCATAGAAATTATATCTTATAACAACTTGATTAAAACAAATCTAATAAATCGCTAGCCATGGTTCATGACTCTCGTATTCATACGAGAGTCATGAAGTAACTGCACCCTGTTTTTGGCGCTCGCTACATTTACAACGTTTCCGTATATATAAACATTCGGAATTCAAATATAAAGTACTCACAATTTGTCCCACGGGTGTTAGTTAGTAGCAGATCCAGCGTTTTTTAATAAAAAGCATTTTTATCCGAGCTGTTATTTTGCCATTGGCTTTCAACTACGCGCCCCTATCGGTCGGGAGGAGGGTGGCACTCGGTGTGTTCGATATCGGCACGCTGACCGCCCTGCCAATACAGACTAATAGGCGAGTGCGCTCCCGGTGTGCAACTGTGGATTTCCCAAACGAACCCCGTTTGAAAAAAGTAGCCGGGGCGCTCGGACAAAAATGCTTTTTATTAAACAACGCGGGATGCAGCAATTCTAATCGCTGGTGCTGCAACTAACTAACACCCGTGGGACAAATTGTGAGTACTTTATAATTGAATTCCGAATGTTTATATATACGGAAAGGTTGTAAATGTAGCGAGCGCCAAAAGCAGGGTGCAGTTACTTCATGACTGTCATGATAATCAATTAATCATCATGGCAGTCATGTTTCAGGGCTAATAAATCGCCTACATTTAAGCCAAATGGAAAGAAGAACATGAATAAAATGAAAACTCTAGTTTCACCTGCATGGAGGCCTGCTGCTGCTGCCAGAGCAGCACTTATTAACATGTTAATAAAATAACACCTATAGTTTCACCTGCATGGAGGCCTGCTGCTGCTGCCAGAGCAGCAGAGACACGTCTCTGTAGCGCAGCCTGGCGAACGCCTCCGACATCGCCTTCTCTGCCAGCGGAGCTCTGGGCGAGACGGACCGCTCCGCGGGAGAGGGTCCGAGGAGGGGGACAACGGGGTGGTCCGTGCAGGCCGAGGGTTCGAGGAGGGGGACCACGGGGTGGTCCGTGCAGGGCGAGGGTTCGAGGAGGGGGACCACGGGGTGGTCCCCGCAGGGCGAGGGTTCGAGGGGGACAGGGTGGTCCATCAGAGGCTACACGGTGCTGCAGTGGACTGGTGACGTACTGTTGCCTTTGGAACGGTGGACGGACCTGGGTTCGCCTCCCGGCCGAGGCTACAGTGGGAGGTCCATTAGATCCGGTCTTACTGCTACTGCTGTGGTGGAGGAAGACATACAAATTAATTAAAACAAATCTTAACTATCCCTTTAAGGCAGTGGTAACCAACATTTTCAAGCCCAAGAGCCCATTTTATTCCCAATTGCCAAGATCTACCACTAAAACGTGTTAGAAAAAACACTTGTTTTTTTGCTATTTCTGACAGGCTCAATGCATGTGCAGTGTGCACACATCCACACAAAGACTACATTAATAACTCTGCTTCCGTAGCCTTAAAGTTTAAGGCTACGGAACCAGAGCTATTAATGTTTATTTAATTTTGTATTATTATATCAAGGACCCCCAAATTGACACTAATTATCCCGTGGACCCCCGTTTGAAGAGATATGCCAGGGACCCCCATGAGAGAAAAGTTCTACGGCTCTAGCAGTGATTCTCAACCCGGTTAATTTCAAGGACCCCCAGTTTGACATGCATTAGTCCTACGAACCCCCATTTCAATGGCATTTCTATCTCTGAGACCCCCAAATTACATTCAGTTACAGACTCATATAAGGGTCCATTTAGTTCTATGTGTACACTCTCAGAGTTACAGACCCATAACGGTATAGGTAGAGTTTATTTATTTTGGTCATTATAACAAATCAATAACAGTGCCTGCTTTATTCATTTCTTTTTTTAAAGAAACATGGACCAAAAAGGTGTAGGCTGAAGCCTAAGCTTATAGTGCCTACCCTTCCCGCCCCCGGTCGCTGCCCGCACAGAATACAAAACTCTGATGCTGGCATTCAAAGCAACCAAAGGTATGGCTCCCCCATATCTTGCAAGTATGATCGAACCCTACAAACCCTCCCGCTCACTCAGATCAGCCAACGCAGGGAAGCTGGAAGTACCCTCACTAAAAACGCCGGGACAACGCTCCACACGTCCCAAACTCTTCTCCCTTCTGGCTCCAAAACTGTGGAATGCACTTCCCATTGCAGTCAGAACTGCAGCATCACTCCCAATCTTCCGCCGTAGTTTGAAAACCCACCTTTTCAGACTCCATCATGGCCCATAGCACTTACCCCACCCCCTTAGATAGCAATTCTGTAGACTTAGATAGCATTTGATACAGACTTATAGCATGTTATGTAAACAGCATAAGTGCATTGTATGTAGTCATAGCACGTCATAGTACATAATGTATATCATAGTAGTATAGATGTATAGCTTATTTCATTATAGATATTCCACTGTTACTTTCTTAGCTTACACATGTTTCATGATAAATGTTTTTATGTGATGTATTCCCCATGCTTTTTGTTCTTGCTTAATGTAAATCGCTCTGGATTAAGAGCGTCTGCTAAATGCCTAAATTGTAAATTGTACCCTTCTGACAGATAAATGGCATAGGTAAAATAATACAACAAACAAACATAACATAAAACAAAAACAAAGACAGACAGGACAATACAGTTAACAGGAACAAGACAAAAAAGAACAAAAACAACTAAACAAAACGAGAAAGCAAAACATCATATCAATGTTCTATAATATGTATCTACTATTTTTGATCTATACAATTTTATTTATTTATTGTAGTACAGTTTTTTAGTTCGTCATCCAATCCGTTCCACAGCTCGACCCCTCTGACCTCTGACCCCTCTGACCGATATGCACCTCTCTCTCTTTGATGTTTATTCTAGCATCTGTTTGTTTGAATATGGAAGTGCCTCTTAGGTTGTAGCGTCTCTCTCTCTCTCTCTCTCTCTCTAGAACAGCTCTTGGATACAGCCGATCGGGAGCAGGTGATTGTATGCCTTTATTATACATTGTTATTGCGGTATTTAGATCTACTATATCTTGGGAGTTTTAGGGTGTTTAATTGAATGAACAATAGGTTGGTTGGTGCGTAATAATAATCAGATTGGGTGACAATTCTTATGGCTTCTTTTTTTGAAGTATAGGAATATTGGCTGGATAGTTGTTCCCCCATGCATACCTCCACACAGTAATTGATGTATGGGAGTACGATCGGAGCAATACAGCATATATAGTGAGTTCTGGTTTATTTGGTTCCAAACTATCATTTAGCTTATGGGGACCCCCTGGAACTCCCTCAAGGACCCCTTTGGGGTGGTCCCCGGACCCCCACTTTATTGGGAACCATGCAGTGATTTATTTCACCTGCAGCTGTTGTTGATCCTGTAGGAGCTAGCCTGTTAGCTTCACTGATGCTAACTGTCCAAACGAGTGAAAAACCACCGCGAGGAGTTCCTCCTGGTCTTGAATCTGATCCTCTGCTGTTCTGTTCCGCTCCATGCTTTACTTTAACCTGGTGGTTGTACTTGTTGTTGTTGTTGTTGTTATTAATATTATCCTCCCGACGGGAGATGGTGTTGTTTATATGCATCCAATGGCAACGGTGCGTCGACTAATACTGTCCGGGCAGGAACGTGGAAGGAGGATATAAGGGGTTCCGGGTCTCTTCACTGCCAGTGGTTTGTTGTTGATTCCAAAGGTGTTCATCAGTTCATGTTATGATGTGTAAAAGAAGGGGGTTCCCAAAAGTGGCGTCCGGGGACCCCTAGGGGTCCTTTGGGGGATTTCCAGGGGGTCCTCAGCTAAATGATAGTTGGGACCAAAAGTACCCTTATGGGTGTGTAACTCTGTGTTAACTGTTAACTCTGTACAAATCAGAAGAATTGCTTTTTTTCCTGAAGTCTCCTGAACTTGAACGCAGCAATTTTGCGTTGAACAAATTAGTTTCTAAATCCATGTCGTTAGTTACACACCACATCTCCACTAGCTATAAGAGTGCTGGGTTGCACCCTGAAAATAGCTGATCTACAAGCTCACAACGCGTCGCAGCGCAACACGTTGTGAGCTTGTAGATCTGCGATTCCCCCCCCCCCCCTATTTTTGTCCAAAAGTGTCCTTACGGGATTACAGCCCCTCCCTCTCTAACACTCTGCCCGCAAATGAACCTATAAGTCAAGTAAGTAGCCTTGCCGAGCCATGAGGCCCATAGGGGGCAGGAGCCTGTCTCCTGTTTCTGTAGCGTGAGGCAGCTTGATGTACAAGTACACCCCCAGGCCACATAGAGCTATAGTTACTTTAGTAACTAGTTGTGATGCAGTGACTCTACAGAGTAACAGGCCACAGAGACAGTTAGTTTAGTTATCGATGCAGTGAGTACAGGCTACCAGGCCACAGAGACAGTGATCCAGTGAGAGGAGCAGGCTGCCAGGCCACAGAGACAGTGATCCAGTGAGAGGAGCAGGCTGCCAGGCCACAGAGACAGTGATCCAGTGAGAGGAGCAGGCTGCCAGGCCACAGAGACAGTGATCCAGTGAGAGGAGCAGGCTGCCAGGCCACAGAGACAGTGATCCAGTGAGAGGAGCAGGCTGCCAGGCCACAGAGACAGTGATCCAGTGAGAGGAGCAGGCTGCCAGGCCACAGAGACAGTGATCCAGTGAGAGGAGCAGGCTGCCAGGCCACAGAGACAGCAGCAGCAGCAGAAAGAAGAAAGAAGGCCATCCATGGGTTTATTTTTAGCGGTGAGTTTCTCTCCGAGAAACGAGACCTGATCTGCTGCGCTCACATCTCGCTCTGCCGCACTTAGAACAGCACACACACACACACACACGCAGGCACGTACACGCAGGAAGGCACACACACACACACACACACGCACGCACGCACGCACACACACACACGACACACACACACACACACACTTGAAATGAACACAACACGTTTAGATGAGAACGCACACTTAAGGAGAGAGCTTAGTTAGAACTCCCGCTGAGAAGTAGAGATACTCGCTTCCTAGAGGCAGGCAGGCAGACAGGCAGGCAGACAGGCAGGCAGACAGGCAGGCAGGCAGACAGACAGACAGGCAGGCAGACAGACAGACAGGCAGGCAGGCAGGCAGGCAGGCAGGCAGGCAGGCAGGCAGACAGACAGGCAGGCAGGCAGGCAGGCAGGCAGGCAGGCAGGCAGGCAGACAGGCAGACAGGCAGGCAGGCAGGCAGACAGGCAGGCAGGCAGGCAGGCAGGCAGACAGACAGACAGACGGACAGACATATAATCAGAGAGACAGACAGACATATAATCAGAGAGACAGACAGACATATAATCAGAGAGACAGACACGCCATGCCTGCCGGTGGCCAGGGGGGGCGCTGTCGGCCCCGGGCCTCGGCCTGCAGCCCGCTGAACCGTCCAGAGTTCATGTCCCTGAACCAGCCACGCCCCCCCGGGGGGCCACGAAGCAGGGACAGCCTGAAGGGACTCCACCACCACCACCACGGCCACCAGGGGCCCCCCCGGGGGCCTCCGCAGGGGCCCGGCGCTATGGAGGACAGGTACAGCCTGTCATACATTTATACACCGATTGCTCCATCACCTCTCTTATCCCATTTTAGCAGTTTAGCATCATGTTATGCTTTAGCTATTTAAAAATAGCAGATCTACAAGCTCATAGCGCGCCACCGAGTGGCGCGCTACGAGCTTGTATAGGTCTGCTATTTTTTGGAAAATCGAAGAACGACTGACATAGAAACATAGCTTTTTCAGAAAACTGTCAGGATGTAGAAGAACATTTGATAGAATCTGATCTCAGGTCAGAACGGGTTATGCTGTGTTAATGTAATGTGTTGGCATGTGACTGATTCCGATTGGTTCCCCACAGGGAAGCGAGGGAGGGCCCGGACGGTGAGGAGGGGGGGGCCCCCAGCCGGGCCCCCCCGGAGCAGGACTGCATGCAGCTCAACCCCACCTTCCGGAACATCGCCTACAGCTCCCTGATGGCCATCGACATCAGCCTGTCCCGGAGGATGGCCGTCTGTCGCACCCCCCACGCCTCCTGGGGCGCCGTCAGGTAGGGGGGGGGGCGGGGGGGCACGTGCACACATAGACATCAAAGGGGGCTTCAGTTCAGCCCCTGCCATTTAACCCGTCTGTATAAAACAACTGCCCTCTCCAGACCACGAATACAGCGTGTTCACTACATGGTGAACGAGATGCTAAATGCTCTCCTCTCCTCTCCTTCCCATGCCATGCCAGAAGGAAGGCAGCGTTCAGGAGAATAGCTTTTTTTTCCCAAGTCTGCTTGAACTTGAACACAGTATTGCTGTGGTTTAGGCTTCTGTTGATGAGATGTACTTCAACAGTCTGAGGACGATCCTTGTGCTCCAAATGTCACAGATTGTATTTTTTGGTGCAATATAATATACCGTACAGTACGTGTCGCATTGGAGCCCTCAGAGAGCAAAGCCTTTATCTCTATACTGTTCGTCACTCAGCAGGCCAACATTTCTTCCTCGGCCGTTCAACACAGATAGACATTATAGACGTTCACAGATCATTTTATTAAGTGATGGTCAGCACCCATGGAGCTAACATTCAAACACACACAATCCCACACTGACACAAACTTCCACTTATCTGTGGGAGCAGGTCAAAGTATTTTGCATTGAACAAATGTGTTATAAATCCATGTCGTTACACCTGCATCTCCGCTAGCTAAAGAGTGCTGGGTTGCGCCCCGAAAATAGCTGATCTACAAGCTCTCCACATAGCTTGTAGATCTGCTATTTTCGCTATTTTTGTCCAAAAATGCCCACATACGGGATTTCAGCCCCTGCCTCTCTAACACACACGGCCAGTGGTCATGAGAGCCAAAAAGGTTGAGAACCTATAGCTGGTATAGAGGGTATGTCGTTTAATACAATCAGATAGGACGTTTCTTATTGGATATATGGGCTGTCAATCAGATCAGACAGGGCTTTTCTGATTGGATTTCGGATTCTGACGGAATGGATTCGGGAGTTATTGGGAATGTTTTTTTTTGGGGGTTTTTTTTTGGGGGGGGGGGGGGCAGCGGGGCAGGCCGAACGGTTTGCGGAGCGGTCTTGATATCTGAAGGTCGCTATAGTTCGTATCCCCGGACCGGCACGTTAAAATTACCACCGCTGAAGTGCCCTTTGAGCAAGGCATTGAACCTCTACCATGAAATGTTCTATGAGCAGGGCCTGGCTGTAAACAAGTTATTGAGCTTAGTCCAATTACCCTGCATGGTAAACATAGTACCTTTCCTTTCCTTAGTCCAGTTACCCTGCAGGGTAAACATAGTACCTTTCCTTTCCTTAGTCCAGTTACCCTGCAGGGTAAACATAGTACCTTTCCTTTCCTTAGTCCAGTTACCCTGCAGTTTAAAAATAGTACCTTTCCTTTCCTTAGTCCAGTTACCCTGGGTAAACTAGTACCTTTCCTTTCCTTAGTCCAGTTACCCTGGGTAAACATAGTACCTTTCCTTTCCTTAGTCCAGTTACCCTGGGTAAACATAGTACCTTTCCTTTCCTTAGTCCAGTTACCCTGGGTAAACATAGTACCTTTCCTTTCCTTAGTCCAGTTACCCTGGGTAAACATAGTACCTTTCCTTTCCTTAGTCCATGCAGGGTAAACATAGTACCTTTCCTTTCCTTAGTCCAGTTACCCTGCAGGGTAAACATAGTACCTTTCCTTTCTTTCTTTTCTTCTTCTAGGTACCTGGTGAGCATGCTGGCTCTGTCGGGTCACGGGGTCACCTGGGTGGTTGGGACCCTGATCTGTCTGAGCCAATCACAGACC
>NC_137883.1:30978571-30981071 GCF_963924005.1 Protomyctophum bolini
CGGCGTTGCCATGTCCGCTTGAAATATACGGAAGGGTCCATTTGGTTCCATTTGTACACTCTTAAGAGTTACAGACCCATAAGGGTCCATTTGGTTCCAAACTATAATTTATCTGGGGACCCCCTGGAACTCCCTCAAGGACCCCTGGGGGTCCCCAGGCCCCACTTTGGGAACCACTGGTATAGTTGCATCTTTTTGTTTTCCTAGACCCGCTTTCCTTGTTTCTCTCACAGATGGCCTGACAGCCCGGCAACACACAGCCCTGTCAGTGACGTCACGTCCAGCAGCAGCACATTGTGCTAAACAACATTCATGACTTTAATTAACTTTAATCATTAATGAATGCATTGATTAAGACTCGTTCACTAAAGCAGCGTGTAGTTCCTCTTGGTCTCCGGCTGGCGGCGCTGCTCCGCTGCTGAACAACAACAACACGGTACGGTCACTTTGACAATGTTTATGTATCTATACTAACACAGCTAGCATGGTTAGCATTAGCTTCCTCCGTCCACACAACACAGGGAGGAGCTAATGCTAGCTGTCTGTCTGTCTGTCTGTCTGTCTGTCTGTCTGTTTGTCTGTCTGTCTGTCTGTCTGTCTGTCTGCCTGTCACTCTGTCTGCCTGCCTGCCTGTCTGTCTGTCTGTCTGTCACTTTGTCTGTCTGTCTATTGTTTATTGTTTATAAGGATCCCCATTAGCTTTTGCCTTGACAAAAGCTAGTCTTCCTGGGGTCCGACACAGACAAACATTTAACATTTAACAAAGGCAATACTTACAATTGTTTACAAACACTAACTCAAAATAAAACATAGTAAAATAAAATATAAAATAAGAAATAAAAAACAAAGAAAAACATAGCAAAAAAATCACTTTCAACAAATTATACATTTGAATTATTATTTTCCCAGAGTTACTGCAGTATGGTTTACATAAGGTGTTCTTTTAACTTGATTTTAAAGATGAATTTTGTATTTGTATTGGTCTGTCTGTCTGTCTGACCATTACGGCCAATTACAGATTTATTTGGGGTCCTTGACATGAAATATTGGGAACCACTGATATAGAAACATGAGGGATTTCAGAAAACTCACATTTATAAAATGTTGACATCCGTCCTAAATGGGTTTAATTATAGCCAGCGGTCTGTTAACAAGACATATAACACACCACTGAATTCAGCTATTGACCAATCAGAATCAAGCATTCAACCAAGCCATGTTATAAAAAAAATATAATAATTATTATTTATTTATTATTATTAGATGTCGGAAGACAAGAAACACGATCACCACGACAACATCAAGTCATCTGGATCCAAGGTACGCTGTGAGCTTGTAGATCTGCTATTGTAAGCTATGGTATTTTAACACGCTGTGAGCTTGTAGATCTGCTATTGTAAGCTGCAGTATTTTAACACACTGTGAGCTTGTAGATCTGCTATTGTAAGCTGCAGTATTTTAACACACTGTGAGCTTGTAGATCTGCTATTGTAAGTGTCAGTATTTTAACACGCTGTGAGCTTGTAGATCTGCTATTGTAAGCTGCAGTAAGCTGAATTTTACTGTCAAAATTAACTCTCTCTCTGCGTGTGTGTGTGTGTGTGTGTGTGTGTGTGTGTGTGTGTGTGTTCTCCAGTCCAACCCAGCCAAGCCCAACTACAGTGTGAAGTTCACCCTGGCCGGACACACCAAGGCTGTCTCGTCTGTCAAGTTCAGCCCCAATGGAGAGTGGCTGGCCTCCTCATGTAAGGACAATAATAATAATAAAACTTTATTTGTATAGCACCTTTCATGACATGAAATGCAGCTCAAAGTGCTTTACAGAACAATGGAGAATAAAAGAAAAGCAAGGCAACGACATTAAAAAACAAGCAGTAATGCAATACAGTGAGGACATGAATAACAAAACAAAATAAAAGATCAATTAAAAGCAATGTTGTAGAAGTGGGTTTTGAGCTGAGCTTTAAAAATGTCTACAGAGGCTGCCTGACGAAGGTACAGTGGGAGTTTGTTCCATGCCGACGGCCCCTAGAAGCAAAAAGCTGCTTCCCCGTATTTTTTAGTTTTTTTTGGCAAAGCGAGCAGGCCAGCAGTGGAAGACCTTAGGGGGGCGGGTTGGGACCTATTTAGGCAGGCAGTCAAGTAGGTAGGAAGGTTGCGATACCATTGAGAGCTTTATTTAGACAAGTAAAATAATTTTAAAATCGATCCTAAAAACAACCGGAAGCCAGTGCAGTGAAGCCAAAACTGGAGTAATATGTTCTCTCATCTTAGTTCTAGTTAAAACTCTGGCTGCTGCATTTTGGACAAGTTGTAATCTGTCAGTTGTTTTCTTAGGCAGTCCTGAAAAATGTGCATTGCAGTAATCAAGCCGAGAAAAAACAAAGGCGTGGATTAGCGTTTTTGCATCGTCCAAGCCAAGGACAAATAGGCTCTGATTCGTGCAATATTTCTAAGGTGAAAAAAGACAATCTTGGTAACATGATTAATGTGTGAATTA
>NC_137883.1:30986071-31048571 GCF_963924005.1 Protomyctophum bolini
ATACATTTACTGTCTAACTTCTTATCCTGTGTGCGTGTGTGTGTGTGCGCGCGCGCGTGTGTGTGTACGTGTGTGTGTGTGTGTGTAGTTTGATGAGAGTGTGCGTATTTGGGATGTGAAAACAGGAAAGTGTCTGAAGACTTTACCCGCCCACTCCGACCCAGTGTCCGCTGTAAGTTAATTAGACAACCAGCTAATTATGCATCTCGTCAAGTTAATTAATTAAACAACAAGTGACGTGGCGAATGTGTACACTATAGAGCGACGCAGTCCCGCCCCCTTTCATGACGACGCCAGGCCCAGGAAATAGTTCCCAATACATTTTTCCCCTCATAGACATTTCTAAACGTATTTATTTAAAGACCTTTTAAGCGTCGTACGAAGCCAAACTCTTGTCGTGACAAATCATGACAACACACACACACAATATTTTGGACCAAACAAATAATTACAAAGAAGAAAAACAACAAAAAAAGTGTTGTATAACCTGCCGTTTTTTTTACTTTCTAATTCTTTGTTTGGCCCCAAAACATCGTGTTGGTTGTCATGATTTGTCACGACAAGAGTTGTCTTTGTCCGCGGCGTATAAACGTCTTTAAATGGGAGAAATGCATTGCTTTTCATTTCCTGGGCCACTCGTCGTTCTGAAAGGGGGCGGGACTGCGACGCTCTATAGTGATGCACCGAATATTCGGCCGCAGAAAATATTCGGCAGAAAATGGTTAAAAAAATGCATTTTCGGCCTATTCGGTTTTCGGCCCCTAATAGGCATAAAATATATCACCGAATAGTTTATATGCAATTAATGCATTCAGAAGAGCTGAATACATGTTTTATGGACCCATACTTGCCATAACCATTTATTTTGCCATGAGCTTTAAAAATAATGATACAAATACAACGAACAACAATATCGTTGTATTAATAGGGTTAGGGTTAGAATAGAATAGTACATCTAGTGAATATAATTGGTTACTTAAATGTCAACTTAGTGAGTGCTATACAGCAAACACAGTAGTAAGATGGAAATTATCCTGTCACAAGCTAATTAAGCTAGATCACCAGCTGTCTTGGTTACCATTCATAGTCATCTGTCGAATCATCCTGGTAATGCCAAAGTTCTCCTAATGTGTGTGTGTGTGTGTGTGTGTGTGTGTGCGTGTGCGCACGTAGGTTCACTTCAACAGAGATGGTTCTCTGATCGTTTCCAGCAGCTATGACGGTCTGTGGTATGTGCACACACACACACACACACACACACACACACACACACACACACACATTTTAATTATTTTATTTGGATCTGCACAAGAGGCGTAATACAATAGACCCAAACACTGATCAGAATTAGGTTATACATTATATGGTCCAACCAGATATAGCTGCTGCACATGCTTAACACACAGAGGGAGAAGAAGAGAAAAAATAAATAAATATATATAGCACATTGTTGACATACTATTACTCGACACTACTAGACAGGATGTTTGTTTTGGGTTTTTTAAGCCACCTAGGGATAAATGAAACAACACCTTCTCCAGACAGACAGACTGCCCATAGTAGCTGAGACAGAACAGTATTTAGCCAGCTTTTTTGCATTTGTTTTTAGCCATCCACCCAATTGCAGACCCCTGAGCACAAGTTTATGGACATGGCCCAGACTTCCAAATACAAGGACAATAAGTTGACAGTTATATCCCAAGGCCATAATACGTTCCACCAGAAGCTGATATTTCATAAGTTTGGATGTAAAACAAGTGTCCATATACAAATCAAATGGGCAGCCTATTTCAAAACAGTTTTTCTAATTTCATTGATGAACACAATATCTGGGGTATTTGGAATATTTTGTAGTGAATTGACATGCGTGTCATTGTGATAAAACCAGTCTATTTTTACAGTGCTGTGTTTATACATTCTTGTTGTCCTGTCCTGTACTCCTCTGATCTTGTCTGAGACCAGGTCCACCAGACGGTCATGTCTGGCAATGTACAGTCCTTTATAGTGGCTGCAACCATTTAAGATGTGTGCGACTGTTTCTTTGTCATGTGGTACTGGATGTAGGATGCAGTGTGGGTCGTGTGCTGATGGGTACCAGGTTGCCAAGTTGAACTTGGTCGGCAACACCTGTAAACGGGCTTTAATAGTGACAATGAGAATGTCCTCACCTATGGTGTTATTTGACAGTATAGAGTGTGATAATGAGTGGTTTGCAAAGGGAAGAAGAGCCAGTTTTCCCTGCAGCCTCAGACTGCTCCAGTGTTGTGCACTTTCTGATCGCTTCATTCCTAGAATGGTGGCTCTTGCGGTCGCGGATTTGATTGACAGTTCATGGTGCGCACCGTCCTGTTTGTAGGTCGCACATGCACGGACACGCGGATCTATGATGATGCTGTTGTTGAGCGCAGCAGTTGTTGTATCAGGCGCCGCCCACTTTAACTGTAATCCTGATCGCTGGCATAGATCATTAAGATCCATCCAGTCGGACCGCACACCGAATCCAGCGGCTTTAATGTCCAATTTACCATTCGCCTTAGTCTTGAATCCAAGGAACTGCGTCTCATTCTCCAGCGCGGATGGTACTTTACGTCGAATGAGTGACTCACGAGCCATTTCCCTGACCGTGGCGTCGTCGCTGTTGAGCATATTTATAAGGTGACTGGTTCTGGTGGCGGTGTAGACCCATTCAATATTCGGTACACGCAGACCACCATCTCTGATGGGCTGAAACAGTATGGCACGGGTGGAGTCAAGTGAGTATTGAGACAGAACCAGCCCCTCACCAAGCGCACTGCCTTGTTATTCAGTTCTGTAAGGGTGTTCTGTGGCAAATGGATGTTCGAGAATAGATGTTGAATTTTGGCGAGTGCTAATTCTCTGATTGCCTGCAATTTCATTCGGATAGGGAGTGGGGAGGAGTCGATCAAGTCCAGTCTGACAGAGTAGTCATCATACAGTTCTCTGACTTGCTCTTCCCAGTCGCCTGCAACATTACATTTATGCCCCAGGTATTGATAAGTTTCATGTCTTGAATACACTCTGATGGGTTTTTGCATTAGTGAAAAGGATGGGGGCTTGTCGGTTTTAGATTTATACCACCGATTACCACCGCTGCGCCTTTCATAAAACGCAGCACATTTGGTTTGTTTAGCCTCCAACCTTGACCACAGCAGAAACTCCTCAGTACGGGAGAGCATAGCTAGAATTACGTTCTCTTGATGTGACGCAATTTGCACATCGTCGGCGTACCCCTGGACTGGGTTTGGTGATCTTATTCCTTCAGGTGCGCACTGGCGCATCCATTTGAGCCAGTGGTTAATTGCAAGGATAAAATTTACCGCACTCCAGGGACACCCTGTTTTAACACACACACACACACACACTCACACATTGGTCAAAAACAGCCAAATGTGCAGACACTACAGTGTATGTTTTTGGACACACCCACCTATCTGTTTATCCTAAGAGTATACTGTCTAACTTCTTATCCCGTGCGTGCGTGCGTGCGTGTGTGTGTGTGTGTGCGTGCGTGCGTGCGCGTGCGTGCGTGCGTGTGTGTGTGTGTGTGTGTGTGTGTGTGCATGCAGTCGTATCTGGGACACAGCGTCGGGTCAGTGTCTGAAGACGCTGATAGGTGAGTAGAAACATGACCGTTCATCACCACTGAAACCATGACAAAAAATGTTCGTTGACTAAATATAAAAATATACTGATAATATAAAAATGTAAAACTACACTAAGATGTCAGGGAGGGACTAGTGGAGAAGAGATCCAGTAGAACTTAAATGTCAGGGAGGGACTAGTGGAGAAGAGATCCAGTAGAACTTAAATGTCAGGGAGGGACTAGTGGAGAAGATATCCAGTAGAACTAAATGTCAGGGAGGGACTAGTGGAGAAGAGATCCAGTAGAACTTAAATGTCAGGGAGGGACTAGTGGAGAAGATATCCAGTAGAACTAAATGTCAGGGAGGGACTAGTGGAGAAGAGATCCAGTAGAACTAAATGTCAGGGAGGGACTAGTGGAGAAGAGATCCAGTAGAACTAAAATGTCAGGGAGGGACTAGTGGAGAAGAGATCCAGTAGAACTAAATGTCAGGGAGGGACTAGTGGAGAAGAGATCCAGTAGGACTAAATGTCAGGGAGGGACTAGTGGAGAAGAGATCCAGTAGAACTTAAATGTCAGGGAGGGACTAGTGGAGAAGAGATCCAGTAGAACTTAAATGTCAGGGAGGGACTAGTGGAGAAGATATCCAGTAGAACTAAATGTCAGGGAGGGACTAGTGGAGAAGAGATCCAGTAGAACTTAAATGTCAGGGAGGGACTAGTGGAGAAGATATCCAGTAGAACTAAATGTCAGGGAGGGACTAGTGGAGAAGAGATCCAGTAGAACTAAATGTCAGGGAGGGACTAGTGGAGAAGAGATCCAGTAGAACTAAAATGTCAGGGAGGGACTAGTGGAGAAGAGATCCAGTAGAACTTAAATGTCAGGGAGGGACTAGTGGAGAAGAGATCCAGTAGAACTAAATGTCAGGGAGGGACTAGTGGAGAAGAGATCCAGTAGAACTTAAATGTCAGGGAGGGACTAGTGGAGAAGAGATCCAGTAGGACTAAAATGTCAGGGAGGGACTAGTGGAGAAGAGATCCAGTAGAACTTAAATGTCAGGGAGGGACTAGTGGAGAAGAGATCCAGTAGGACTAAATGTCAGGGAGGGACTAGTGGAGAAGAGATCCAGTAGAACTAAATGTCAGGGAGGGACTAGTGGAGAAGAGATCCAGTAGAACTAAATGTCAGGGAGGGACTAGTGGAGAAGAGATCCAGTAGAACTAAATGTTAGGGAGGGACTAGTGGAGAAGAGATCCAGTAGAACTTAAATGTCAGGGAGGGACTAGTGGAGAAGAGATCCAGTAGAACTAAATGTCAGGGAGGGACTAGTGGAGAAGAGATCCAGTAGAACTAAATGTCAGGTGTATATTGTATAATATAATATAGTATAGTATGTATAGTTGACATAGATACTCCACTGTTACGTTCTTAGTTTATACATGATTCATGATAACTACTTTGTATATAATGTGATGTATGACATGCTAAAACACTGGCCTCGGCAGATCGGGTTTTCTTGGGACCGATCTCGATCACAGATAGTTTTAGAAGTTTCAACCAATCGGATTGCTTCCTGGACAACGACCTTTTGTGTATCATCCTGTTTCTCCAGATGACGATAATCCTCCCGTGTCGTTTGTCAAGTTTTCGCCCAACGGGAAATACATCCTGGCCGCCACGCTGGACAAGTACGTACTGCTATGGGTCCATTTGGTTCCTGAGTTACAGACCCGTAAGGGTCCATTTGGTTCCATGTGTTACACTCTCAGGGTCACAGACCCGTAAGGGTCCATTTTGTTCCATGTGTTACACTCTCAGGGTCACAGACCCGTAAGGGTCCATTTGGTTCCATGTGTTACACTCTCAGAGTCACAGACCCGTAAGGGTCCATTTGGTTCCATGTGTTACACTCTCAGGGTCACAGACCCGTAAGGGTCCATTTTGTTCCATGTGTTACACTCTCAGGGTCACAGACCCGTAAGGGTCCATTTGGTTCCATGTGTTACACTCTCAGAGTCACAGACCCGTAAGGGTCCATTTGGTTCCATGTGTTACACTCTCAGAGTCACAGACCCGTAAGGGTCCATTTGGTTCCATGTGTTACACTCTCAGAGTCACAGACCCATAAGGGTCCATTTGGTTCCATGTGTTACACTCTCAGAGTCACAGACCCGTAAGGGTCCATTTGGTTCCATGTGTTACACTCTCAGGGTCACAGACCCGTAAGGGTCCATTTGGTTCCATGTGTTACACTCTCAGAGTCACAGACCCATAAGGGTCCATTTGGTTCCATGTGTTACACTCTCAGAGTCACAGACCCGTAAGGGTCCATTTGGTTCCATGTGTTACACTCTCAGGGTCACAGACCCGTAAGGGTCCATTTGGTTCCATGTGTTACACTCTCAGGGTCACAGACCCGTAAGGGTCCATTTGGTTCCATGTGTTACACTCTCAGGGTCACAGACCCGTAAGGGTCCATTTGGTTCCATGTGTTACACTCTCAGAGTCACAGACCCGTAAGGGTCCATTTGGTTCCATGTGTTACGCTCTCAGGGTCACAGACCCGTAAGGGTCCATTTGGTTCCATGTGTTACGCTCTCAGGGTCACAGACCCGTAAGGGTCCATTTGGTTCCATGTGTTACACTCTCAGGGTCACAGACCCGTAAGGGTCCATTTGGTTCCATGTGTTACACTCTCAGGGTCACAGACCCGTAAGGGTCCATTTGGTTCCATGTGTTACACTCTCAGGGTCACAGACCCGTAAGGGTCCATTTGGTTCCATGTGTTACACTCTCAGGGTCACAGACCCGTAAGGGTCCATTTGGTTCCATGTGTTACACTCTCAGGGTCACAGACCCGTAAGGGTCCATTTGGTTCCATGTGTTACACTCTCAGGGTCACAGACCCGTAAGGGTCCATTTGGTTCCATGTGTTACACTCTCAGGGTCACAGACCCGTAAGGGTCCATTTGGTTCCATGTGTTACACTCTCAGGGTCACAGACCCGTAAGGGTCCATTTGGTTCCATGTGTTACACTCTCAGGGTCACAGACCCGTAAGGGTCCATTTGGTTCCATGTGTTACACTCTCAGGGTCACAGACCCGTAAGGGTCCATTTGGTTCCATGTGTTACACTCTCAGGGTCACAGACCCGTAAGGGTCCATTTGGTTCCATGTGTTACACTCTCAGGGTCACAGACCCGTAAGGGTCCATTTGGTTCCATGTGTTACACTCTCAGGGTCACAGACCCGTAAGGGTCCATTTGGTTCCATGTGTTACACTCTCAGAGTCACAGACCCGTAAGGGTCCATTTGGTTCCATGTGTTACACTCTCAGGGTCACAGACCCGTAAGGGTCCATTTGGTTCCATGTGTTACACTCTCAGGGTCACAGACCCGTAAGGGTCCATTTGGTTCCATGTGTTACACTCTCAGGGTCACAGACCCGTAAGGGTCCATTTGGTTCCATGTGTTACACTCTCAGAGTCACAGACCCGTAAGGGTCCATTTGGTTCCATTTGTACCACTGTTGATTTTGTCGACTAAAATTATGACGAAAAATGTTCGTCGACTACCTTTTTTCGCTGAAAAGGTTTCATTAAATGGAAACTAAACGAAAACTAAGCTATGATGACTAAAACTAAGACTAAATGTACTGAAAATTTCGTCAACAGATAAAAACTAGACTCAATTCAATTCAATTCAATTCAATTTTATTATAGTGTCAAATCACAACAAGTTGTCTCAAGACACTTTACAACCAACAAAGTACCACCCAGAGCAAGCAACATTGCGACAATGGTAACGAAAAACTCCCCTTTAGGAAGAAACGTCAGGCAGAACCCGACTCTAGGGTGGGCGGCCATCTGCCTCCACCGTGTCGGGGGGGGGGGGGGGGATAGAGGGAGAGAGAGAGAGATAGACAGAGAGAAAAGACAGAGAATAGGCAGGTGGGCTCCGTGGAGGGGTCTGGTCCACATCTGGTCCAGGTCGAGCTCTGTGAGGCCGGGTCCAGGTCACACTTCTGGTGGGCTCCATGAAGAGGCCTGATCCACGGTCACACTCGGCAGTCAGTTGGGGGTTAATATTAGAGGTCCACAGAACTGCGACGGGGAGGACGAAAAGAGACTCCGGGGAGAGATTCCCCGGATGCTGGATTAGTGGCAGGCCTTACTGGAGCCTATATAGTGTATATTACAAGTACTGCTGGGAGACAAACCCACACAACAATGTACGACCATGGTATCCAGCTAGACCCGGAGACAAGTCTGGCCATAGGCTTTGTCGTAGAGAAAGGTTTTCAACCTAGTCTTGAATGTGCAGAGCGTGTCAGCCCCACGGACCGAAGCCGGGAGAAGGTTCCACAGCTGCGGTGCCTGGGACCTAAACGCCCTGCCTCCTATTGTAACTTTTGATATTTTTGGAACAGTAAGCATGTTTGCATATTGCAAACGCACTGCTGTTCTATTTGGTTTGTAGGGATCAATGAGATCCTTGAGATATTGTGGTGCCTGACCATTGAGAGCTTTGTAAGTGAGAAGAAGAACTTTGAACTCTATTCTGTATTTGACCGGGAGCCAGTGTAGGGAGGCCAGTGAAGGAGTGATATGGTCTCTTCTTCTGGTACCTGTCAACACACGCGCCGCAGCATTTTGAACTAACTGTAGGCTTTTCAGAGACTTGCCTGGGCAGCCTGATAATAGCGAGTTGCAGTAGTCCAGCCTTGAGGTAACGAAGGCGTGGACAAGTTTTTCTGCGTCATTTTTGGACAGGATGTGCCTGACCTTTGCAATATTTCGCAGGTGAAAGAAAGCATTCTTTGAGATTTGTTTGATATGAGATTTGAAAGACAAGTCTTGATCAAAGGTAACTCCCAGATTCCTCACAGTGGCCTTGGAGGCCAAGGTAATAGACTAAAATGTCAGGAAGGGACTAGTGGACAAGAGATCCACTATAAGTAATTTTACACTTGGTTGCATTCTGAAAATAGCAGATCTAAAATTGCAGTCGGATAGAAATTGAAGACGCGCTTCGACTGCAATTTCCTCAGCTGGTTGGCTGTATGAGCAAAACACAATGTTTGAGGGGCGCCAGCCCATCCCACATACAGCTTTGTGTCCTAACTCATTGCCGTTGACAATGGAAGCAGAATGTAGGGATGTCACAAAGTAACCATCAGCCAAATCGAATAGTCGACAGCTCTGCCGATTAATAATCCATTAATTGAACCCACCCCCCATTTATTTTGATCAATATCAGATAAAACTTTTAAGATTTTATATTATGCACATGCCATGGTCACATAACCATTATATGTTGAGTGCATGCTTTGATGGTTACAGTTATATAATCAGTTTTGATGAGTAAACCTTTGTGGAGATCTTCTCAGTTCTCATTGTATGCTATAGTTACTGCCATTCAGGATGGAAAATGAAATCCATTTGGATTTGCGGAGAAGTAGTTTCATAAGGGGCTGGTATGAAGTTGGCTTTGCTTTGCTCAACTTGATTTATACTTATATTCTCCACTCTGATGAAGGTACATGTTCGATATATCATGCAGCCTTACTTAATATTAGCCTATATTTTGGCTATTAAAGAAATAGTCGATTAAATTAATCAGCGCCATCCCTAGCAGAATGTACGTCATCTTGTCCACGACCGTCTCACATTTAGACGGAGAAATTAGGTCAGTCCGCCAAATATGACGTAATTTAGTGGCAACGAGGCATTCTGATTGGCCAGTATGAGATGAAGCATGATGATGTACGATGATAAGAGCGTAAAATACTTTTACTGTTTTTTTCTGTAAAACACGATCATTTGACATGCTAATTGTCTGTCTGTCTCTCCAGCACACTGAAGTTATGGGATTACAGCAAAGGAAAGGTACTGTCTGTCTGTCCTTTCTTTTTTTGTCAAATATGTTTTTATTGAACAGATTATAAATTATTACAAACATTATGATTTAAAATACTTTTTTTTTATGAAACAAAATGAAAGAAAAAAGAAAAAAGACAAAAAAGATAAAGAAATCCCTTAACCCTCCCACCCCCATACTGCTCAGTGACACTGCATACTATATAATAAGATGATAGAAAGCTCATGGAAAACATTTGAAAAGAAAATGGTACAGTCAACCATATCAATGGTATCCTGTCTATTCATTGTTTCTACTCAGGTCTGTCTGTCCTTTCTGATTAACTGTCTGTCTCTCTTACTGTTTGTCTGTCTGTCTTACTGACTGCCTGTCTGTCTGCCTTGTTCTCCAGTGCTTGAAGACGTATTCGGGACACAAGAATGAGAAGTACTGTGTGTTCGCAAACTTCTCCGTGACCGGTGGCAAGGTGAGTCCCCATAGAGTTATACTGTGTCCCCATAGAGTTATACTGTGTCCCCATAGAGTTATACTGTGTCCCCATAGAGTTATACTGTGTCCCCATAGAGTTATACTGTGTCCCCATAGAGTTATGCTGTGTCCCCATAGAGTTATACTGTGTCCCCATAGAGTTATACTGTGTCCCAGACGAAAACAACCACGAAAGTCTCCTCATTTTACCGCTTTCCTTTCCTTGCGACAACAAAGCTACTGGTCTCCCAAATCTGCCTGTGACAAATCTGTCTGCCCCACACTGGATACATTTTATTTCAGTAGGGTAGCCTGGTCCAGTCAGCGTGCTTTCTGGTCTAGAGGGGCGGGTAGCCTGGCCCAGCCAGCGTGCTTTCTGGTCTAGAGGGGCAGGTAGCCTGGCCCAGCCAGCATGCTTTCTGGTCTAGAGGGGCGGGTAGCCTGGTCCAGCCAGCGTGCTTTCTGGTCTAGAGGGGCGGGTAGGGTAGCCTGGCCCAGCCAGCGTGCTTTCTGGTCTAGAGGGGCGGGTAGGGTAGCCTGGCCCAGCCAGCGTGCTTTCTGGTCTAGAGGGGCGGGTAGCCTGGCCCAGCCAGCATGCTTTCTGGTCTAGAGGGGCGGGTAGCCTGGTCCAGCCAGCGTGCTTTCTGGTCTAGAGGGGCGGGTAGCCTGGTCCAGCCAGCGTGCTTTCTGGTCTAGAGGGGCGGGTAGCCTGGCCCAGCCAGCGTGCTTTCTGGTCTAGAGGGGCGGGTAGGGTAGCCTGGCCCAGCCAGCGTGCTTTCTGGTCTAGAGGGGCGGGTAGCCTGGCCCAGCCAGCGCGCTTTCTGGCCTAGAGGGGCGGGTAGACCTGCTGTGTTTCAGTGAATCTGACCTTTTGACCTTCGACCTGTGTGTGTTTCAGTGGATCGTGTCGGGGTCAGAGGACAGCATGGTTTACATCTGGAACCTCCAGACCAAAGAGATCGTACAGAAACTACAGGGACACACAGGTAACTACCTAACTAACTACAACTACCAGAAACTACAGGGACACACAGGTAACTACCTACAGTACCTAACTGGAGAATAACATGGGGTCGTCTTAAAATCATATCATATAAGAATTATGGTCCAAAGGTAAACAAACTGCCTATGACTATGATGTCACACGCGCCATACCCTCTATACTATAGAGTCTATAGCACTGATTTATGTCAAAGAAAATCTAAAACCTAAAAGAAATGGAGTTATGAGGTTCGTTTCCTCCCGACAGCACCGCTTATGTATAGTTTAATGTATCGATATTCCACCGTCACGTCCTTAACTTACGCATGTTTCATTATAACTGCTTTTAATGTATTGTGATCAGGGCCGGGATTAATTGTGATTCATTTAGATTAATTAACTACAGAAAAATGAATCGCGATTAACTACAGATAAATGAATCGCACCTTTTTTTTTCACCGCGGAACGTTTCTCACTGGGCGCTTTTCTATAGTACTGAAAACTGGAAATAATAAAAAAGTCACCCCATGTTGTGTTGCCTAGAACTGGAGGTCTGACAAAAAACAGTAACAATATGAAGTAAGTACAGCTTTGTGATGTCACTGAGATGTACTTGTTACTGTTACTAATTTTTTTTCAGACCTCCAGTTCTAGGCAACACAGAATGGGGTGACTTTTTATTATTATTTCCACAACAGGTATATTAATGACAGTAAAATGTTGAAAATGAGTGGTATCCTGTAGTCACTATTCATTGATTCACTGGGATACCAAAAAATATAAAAAAAAAGGTTTCTTGCTGTTCTCAGGTTGAATATTGATATGCGATTAAAATGCGATTAATCTAGATTAATTAACTACAAAGCCTCTGATTAATTAGATTTTTTTTTTTTTTATCGAGTCCCAGCACTAATTGTGATGTATTTCCATGCTCTTTGTTCTCGCTTAATGTAAATAGCTCTGGATTAAGAGCATCTGTTAAATGCCTAATGTACGTGTGTGTGTGTGTGTGTGCGTGCGTGTGTGCGTGCGTGCGTGTGTGCGTGTGCGTGCGTGTGTGTGTGTGTGTGTGTAGACGTGGTGATCTGCACAGCCTGTCATCCCACAGAGAACATCATCGCGTCGGCAGCTCTGGAGAATGACAAGACCATCAAACTATGGAGGAGTGACTGTTAACCTCTGTCTGTCTGTCTGTCTGTCTGTCTGTCTGTCTGTCTGTCTGTCTGTCTGTCTGTCTGTCTGTCTGTCTGTCTGTCTGTCTGTCTGTCTGTCTGTCTCTGTCGCCCGCTCATAAGCTCTGTCACCCCAGCATATGGCGCTGTTACGGTGAAACTAGTGACCTGCTGAAATGTGTGACCATCTTGTGGACTATAACGTACATGGAGGTTGGATATTTGGGACAGGAAAAGGTTACACTGGACGCGTTTAATTTTTTCCGAAAAACGCTGCTAAAGATCCTTAAAAACAACAGTCAGCGTGTCCCCGGGGACCTTTGGTTTGAGGACAGGAAGTCAGCGTGTCCCCGGGGACCTTTGGTTTGAGGACAGGAAGTCCCCCAGCCGGGTCTGTCATTGTTTTGTTTTTCGATGCTATCTGTCTCTGATGATGACGTCACAGCTCAGATCGTGACATCACAGCTCAGATCGTGACATCACAGCTCAGATCGTGACATCACAGCTCAGATCATGATGTCACAGCTCAGAGGAATGGGGGAAACCACTCCCAAACTTTCTTTGTTTTTTGTTTTTGTTTTTTTTTGTTTTTTTTCGACACCCAGAATCTAACTTGGATGTGCCCCTGGGGTCCTTCTGGGCCCCCCCCCTGGGTCTGGGGTCCCCCTGGGTCTGGGGTCCCCCCCTGGGGTCCTTCTGGAGCTCCCTGGGTCTGGGGTCCCCCCCTGGGGTCCTTCTGGAGCCCCCCTGGGTCTGGGGTCCCCCCCTGGGGTCCTTCTGGGCCCCCCCCCCCTGGGTCTGGGGTCCCCCCCTGGGGTCCTTCTGCAGCCCCCCTGGGTCTGGGGTCCCCCCCTGGGGTCCTTCTGGAGCCCCCCTGGGTCTGGGGTCCCCCCCTGGGGTCCTTCTGCCCCCCCCCCCCCTGGGTCTGGGGTCCCCCTGGGTCTGGGGTCCCCCCCTGGGGTCCTTCTGGAGCCCCCCTGGGTCTGGGGTCCCCCCTGGGGTCCTTCTGGAGCCCCCCTGGGTCTGGGGTCCCCCCTGGGGTCCTTCTGGAGCCCCCCTGGGCTAGAGCCCCCCTGGGTTTTGGGTCCCCCCCTGGGGTCCTTCTGGGGTCCCCCCCTGGGGTCCTTCTGGAGCCCCCCTGGGTTTGGGGTCCCCCCCTGGGGTCCTTCTGGGGCCCCCCAGGGTCTGGGGTCCCCTTCTGGGGCCCCCCTGGGTCTGGGGTCCCCCTGGGGGGTATGTAATTGTCCGCCGACCCCCATCTGAAAATATGTAGTTCCAGAAGCAAAGATTTGAGTTAAAAACGTTCGCTCTGAAAGAATATATATCAAAAGATTTGAGTTAAAAACGTTCGCTCTGAAAGAATATATATCAAAAGATTTGAGTTAAAAACGTTCGCTCTGAAAGAATATATATTCAAAGATGATTTTTCAATATCTAAAGTAGAACATAATCCTTAATAATCCTGTCCTGAATGGGTTAAAAGTGTATTTATTTATGCAATTTATTTTAGTTCTTTTGAAACAATGTTTGGGAAATTATTTTGTTTTTAATAAAACATTATTGAAGTAAATGACAAAAAAAAAGGGATATTTATTCACGACCATAACATTTTTCTGTGAGATTTGGACAAAATCTGTAGGAGAAGGAGCAAAAAGTGTGTTTTGAAATGCTAATTTGCTGCAAATTCTTTCTAGACAGAAATGGGCGTGGCCTATATGGGGAGATGCGTCATGACCCAAGGAATCCAGGGAAATTGATTTTTATGACCTACGGTTCAAGAGTTATACCCCAAAACGTAAAGTTGGCTGTTATAGCGCCACCATGAGGCCGACCGATATACTTCTACGGTAATTCATTTTAGTAATTATGGTGAATCTCTCCTCCAAGTCTTGTAAGTATAGATAGCCCTTACGGTCTCAGAGGAAAAAATACTTGAAAGTGAGTTTTTGCATTTTCCCATTCATGTCTATGGGGAAATTGAATGCACTAATTAATTAATATCAATTAAACTATCCAACAAATGTCTTATCCCAGTACACGCACACGATTCCCGATGTAGCCCGTCGTTTTGACATATGGCTCGAGTGCGTGCGACAAAAACTGTGGGAGGTATAATGCGTAAAAATAAAGTTTATCTATTATAATAAAAAAGATAAATAAAAGGGCACAAAAGCAATAGTATGGTTGCCATAGGCAACCACACTAATAAAGTGTTACAATTACAATAGTCTGCAACCACACTAATGAAACATTACGTACACACGATGTTTGACTTGAATGAATAACATAAAATACAAGTGTGATGCGTTGCTGCGTACCGAACACCATCAGTGATATTTTATTACAAATGCAAAAAAACAAACCAACAAAAAGAAACAGTGCAGTAATATTTTTTATAGTAGGCCTAAGACCTACAACAATTTAGGCCTAGTAAATATATCTCTGTCTGTCAGGCAGAAATAAATGTTTAACTAAATATTCTTTAGTTTGGGGTCTGAGAGGCTAGATTTAATTGAAAGGTGGTCCATATGGCTCATATTCCTCATAATGTCAATTGAACAGGGCCTTGATATGAGAAAGGTTTAAAACCACTGATGAGATATTTCTGCCTGACAGCAACGATATAACGTGCCTATAACATTTAACATAATATAAAATGTATTTACTTACATTTTTAAAGCAGGTAGGTTTACTTAAAATAGTTAGAAATAGTGCTTTTTAGCTTGTAAACATAAAACAAAATACAACTTTTAGGTAGTTGTTTTAAAAAAAACTTGTAGCATGTAAATCGTAGCTTGTAAACATCATTATTGTGCTTTTTTTTTTAAAGCTAGTAAACAAGTTGAGTACTACTCAGCTTACTCTAAGTATATTATGACGCCAACACTGTTATAATTTTAATCAATTAGTATATTAGTATCGTAGAATTGATTCATGAACTTTGTCTGTGGAATTGATTAATGAACATGTCCTCTTTTGTCTGTAACAGATATTTTGTGGAATTGATTCATGAACATGTCCTGAGAAGAGACATTGTGCTGAAAGTAACCCTGTATTTGGACGTCGTGGCCGGCGGTGTCATCACATCATTGTCCTTTTTTGCAGCTTGAAGTTCAGCCTTCCATTCAGCCAGAGTTGTGGTGGCTGTGGCCTGGCAGTATAGCCTAGGCCTACCGATAGTTATTGTGGCTTGCAGGGTCCCGCTAGCCTGAGGTAGCCACCGGAAGGAGAGGTTGGGAGATGAGTAGAGAGAGTAGAGATTGTGGAGCAACTAAGATTGTATGAGGCACATAATGTTGTGGAAGCTGCAGCTCTTATTTGGTCCAGCTACCTGAACCAGAAACTGGGTGGGATAGAGGAGAGGTTGAGCTGGCAAGAGAGGTCGCTGCACACGTGGTTGAGGTTGGACAGCTGGTGTGGGTGTCGGGATAGTGTCCTCAAGGGCTGCAAGGAAAGGTGGCCTAACACTGCAGGCACATGGTGCCACTGACCCCTTTCTCCTTTTCCCCAGGGCTGTCCCTGTAGTGTCAGGGGGGTCCCTGTAGTGTAGTCCCTGTAGTGTCAGGGGGAGAGCAAACGCACGTGGATTTTCCACAGCACTAGTCGGCATACATGGTCTTTCCTCTGAACTGCAGGAGGCAGGCTCTCTGGTCTCACAACTGGGCTTGTTGCCCTTGTTCCAGCACACTCCTGTCCAGTCTATCTTGTCGTTACTTGTACCTGAAAATATTGATAGTATCATTTATTTTGTGTAATATGTAAGTCGCGTCGCCACCTCCTAAAATCTTTAAATAGCTTCCTTGAGGTATCCCTTTTCACAGGTCTTTTATCATGTCCTTCTCCCCACACTGCGATTTATATATATTACTACACAGAAAATAGCAAGGAAAGTCATTTGTTGCCTCACTATAGGCCCTGCAAAGGACCTGCGAAGGTATATTGAGCAACATTAGTGCTAGTACAAGAAATGATATAATAGCACGATGCAACATTGTCATTCTTGTTCAACATAACATAGTACCCTACTGTAACTGTACGCACCATTTTGTATACTCCACAGAAGGCCTGAAACTCCCTTTGAGTTTCTGGGAACTTTGCACCTTTTTTGTCATATTCTGACAAACACTCCCATATAGGCTACAGACTCTGTCCACCTCCTCTCTGGACAGGGCATCGTTGTCTTTTAATTGGAGTATAAAGAACGCTGCAAAGTTCTGGACTGCTTGGAAGCCCTCAGTATTGTCAGGTCCAACACAGTCCAACATCAAACAAAATAGTGTTAATGAAGTTTAAACATAAAAGAACAAAAAGTAAACCTACATCATGAGTGGTGGAGGCTGATGCTGTTGATGGCTGTCCGCTGGCTGTGTCTTGCTGGGTAGCTGAGAGAGAGAGAGAGACAAAACATGAATGAAAATATAATGTTAACATTATAATGCTATGGGGAACACAAGACACGTTTACACCGACACAAGTTTAGTGTGAGTTCTGTGGACCAACACTAGGGGGCAGCAAACCACATGCCTAGGCTGCTGAAGTCAGTATCATGGCCAGTGGTGGACAAAGTATCAATACTGCAATTTTTTTTCAAAATTTCAAAAAACATGGGCTATAACCCATCGTTTTTGTCATTTCGTCATTTTTTCAAATCTTCAAAAATGATGAAAAACGGCGCGCTATAGTATGCCGTACGATATGGGCTATAGCCCATGGTCCAAAATGATGAGAAACGAGGCTAACTTTTTTTTCCAAAATTTCAAAAAACATGGGCTATAACCCATCGTTTTTGTCAATTCGTCATTTTTTTCAAATCTTCAAAAATGATGAAAAACGGCGCGCTATAGTATGCCGTACGATATGGGCTATAGCCCATGGTCCAAAATGATGAGAAACGAGGCTAACTTTTTTTTCCAAAATTTCAAAAAACATGGGCTATAACCCATCGTTTTTGTCATTTCGTCATTTTTTTTAAATCTTCAAAAATGATGAAAAACGGCGCGCTATAGTATGACGTACGATATGGGCTATAGCCCATGGTCCAAAATGATGAGAAACGAGGCTAACTTTTTTTTTCAAAATTTCAAAAAACATGGGCTATAACCCATCGTTTTTGTCATTTTGTCATTTTTTTCAAATCTTCAAAAATGATAAAAAACGGCGCGCTATAGTATGCCGTACGATATGGGCTATAGCCCATGGTCCAAAATGATGAGAAACGAGGCTAACTTTTTTTTCCAAAATTTCAAAAAACATGGGCTATAACCCATCGTTTTTGTCATTTCGTCATTTTTTTCAAATCTTCAAAAATGATGAAAAACGGCGCGCTATAGTATGCCGTACGATATGGGCTATAGCCCATGGTCCAAAATGATGAGAAACGAGGCTAACTTTTTTTTTTTTAATTTAAAAAAACATGGGCTATAACCCATCGTTTTTGTCATTTCGTCATTTTTTTCAAATCTTCAAAAATGATGAAAAACGGCGCGCTATAGTATGCCGTACGATATGGGCTATAGCCCATGGTCCAAAATGATGAGAAACGAGGCTAACTTTTTTTTCCAAAATTTCAAAAAACATGGGCTATAACCCATCGTTTTTGTCATTTCGTCATTTTTTTTAAATCTTCAAAAATGATGAAAAACGGCGCGCTATAGTATGCCGTACGATATGGGCTATAGCCCACGGTCCAAAATGATGAGAAACGAGGCTAAATTATTTTTTCAAAATTTCAAAAAACATGGGCTATAACCCATCGTTTTTGTCATTTCGTCATTTTTTTCAAATCTTCAAAAATGATAAAAACGGCGCGCTATAGTATGCCGTACGATATGGGCTATAGCCCACGGTCCAAAATGATGAGAAACGAGGCTAAATTATTTTTTCAAAATTTCAAAAAACATGGGCTATAACCCATCGTTTTTGTCATTTCGTCATTTTTTTCAAATCTTCAAAAATGATGAAAAACGGCGCGCTATAGTATGCCGTACGATATGGGCTATAGCCCACGGTCCAAAATGATGAGAAACGAGGCTAAATTATTTTTTCAAAATTTCAAAAAACATGGGCTATAACCCATCGTTTTTGTCATTTCGTCATTTTTTTTTAAATCTTCAAAAATGATGAAAAACGGCGCGCTATAGTATGCCGTACGATATGGGCTATAGCCCACGGTCCAAAATGATGAGAAACGAGGCTAAATTATTTTTTCAAAATTTCAAAAAACATGGGCTATAACCCATCGTTTTTGTCATTTCGTAATTTTTTTCAAATCTTCAAAAATGATGAAAAACGGCGCGCTATAGTATGCCGTACGATATGGGCTATAGCCCACGGTCCAAAATGATGAGAAACGAGGCTAAATTATTTTTTCAAAATTTCAAAAAACATGGGCTATAACCCATCGTTTTTGTCATTTCGTCATTTTTTTCAAATCTTCAAAAATGATGAAAAACGGCGCGCTATAGTATGCCGTACGATATGGGCTATAGCCCACGGTCCAAAATGATGAGAAACGAGGCTAAATTATTTTTTCAAATTTTCAAAAAACATGGGCTATAACCCATCGTTTTTGTCATTTCGTCATTTTTTTCAAATCTTCAAAAATGATGAAAAACGGCACGCTATAGTATGCCGTACGATATGGGCTATAGCCCACGGTCCAAAATGATGAGAAACGAGGCTAAATTATTTTTTCAAAATTTCAAAAAACATGGGCTATAACCCATCGTTTTTGTCATTTCGTCATTTTTTTCAAATCTTCAAAAATGATGAAAAACGGCGCGCTATAGTATGCCGTACGATATGGGCTATAGCCCACGGTCCAAAATGATGAGAAACGAGGCTAAATTATTTTTTCAAAATTTCAAAAAACATGGGCTATAACCCATCGTTTTTGTCATTTCGTCATTTTTTTCAAATCTTCAAAAATAATGAAAAACGGCGCGCTATAGTATGCCGTACGATATGGGCTATAGCCCACGGTCCAAAATGATGAGAAACGAGGCTAAATTATTTTTTCAAAATTTCAAAAAACATGGGCTATAACCCATCGTTTTTGTCATTTCGTCATTTTTTTCAAATCTTCAAAAATGATGAAAAACGGCGCGCTATAGTATGCCGTACGATATGGGCTATAGCCCACGGTCCAAAATGATGAGAAACGAGGCTAAATTATTTTTTCAAAATTTCAAAAAACATGGGCTATAACCCATCGTTTTTGTCATTTCGTCATTTTTTTCAAATCTTCAAAAATGATGAAAAACGGCGCGCTATAGTATGCCGTACGATATGGGCTATAGCCCACGGTCCAAAATGATGAGAAACGAGGCTAAATTATTTTTTCAAAATTTCAAAAAACATGGGCTATAACCCATCGTTTTTGTCATTTCGTCATTTTTTTCAAATCTTCAAAAATGATGAAAAACGGCGCGCTATAGTATGCCGTACGATATGGGCTATAGCCCACGGTCCAAAATGATGAGAAACGAGGCTAAATTATTTTTTCAAAATTTCAAAAAACATGGGCTATAACCCATCGTTTTTGTCATTTCGTCATTTTTTTCAAATCTTCAAAAATGATGAAAAACGGCGCGCTATAGTATGCCGTACGATATGGGCTATAGCCCACGGTCCAAAATGATGAGAAACGAGGCTAAATTATTTTTTCAAAATTTCAAAAAACATGGGCTATAACTAGGGGTGTGCATCTCTCCTTTACAAGACGATTCGATACGTATCGATATGCATGGGCTACGATGCGATTCAGAGACGATACATTTATACACAGAACGATTCGAATTCGATTCGGTGGAATTCGATGCGATTTTGATTTTGTGGAATTTGAGGCGATTCGATGCGATTCGATGCGATTCGATACGATACGGTGCGATCTGACACATTTAACCTTTTTTAGATTTTTAATTTGAAGCTAGATCTATAAAGAATAGGGTTGGGACTTTAAAAAAACATCTAATTAATTGGAGGATTTGTGATTAATTAATCTCAATTAATCACATTTTAATCGCATATCAATAGGCCTATTTGACCTGATCAGTGAGCTTTTTTTTCAAATGGATTTGGATACGAGTGAATCAATGAATGAATAGGCAATTAAAAAAGTAGTAATACTAATAGTGATAATATTATTATTTATATAATGCTTCTCTGAGCACTACGCTTTTCAAGGGGAACATTAGAAAACTAATTAAAACAACTTTATAAGAGAAAAACTAAGACTATGGAATAAAATAAATGAAAGTGGAATGAGATAGCTGGGGAAAGACATTCTGGGTTTGAATTTATAGGTGGTGGCATATCTCTGAGCTTTGGGAAGTGCATTGTTTTGACAGGTCTGCCTGCTGTGGACAGTGAAACCAGACGCAACAATACAGTCATACTGTCGATGCAAACAGACGTGTACAGTAGCTGCTCGGCCTGCTCCAAATGATATTCCCATTCGTCTTTGTGTCTGCTCGTGTAAACGCAGCATCGAGTGTGAGGGTTGGGGAACTAATGTTAGCTCCCATGCTAACTAGTTGCTACCCTCGTCAGAAACAACACGACCATCCAGATCGGGTGGAAGCTGTTGATATCACGTTGCTTGTGCCCGTGGATGGGAAATGAAATGTAAAAGGCTATAGAAGCGTGGATGAAAGGCAAAGCACAGATGTGCAATAATGCTGTGTCGTGACTCGTATCTGCGTGTGTATTCCGTCTGACAACGAGTGGTTTATGCTGCTATAGTGCTCGTCTGTTGTTGCTGGCTGCTGATGCATATAGAGCGTCATCATAAGCATGCGCCCGTCCTGCGCTGGAAGTAGCAGATCTACAAGCTATCTACCCGTCGCAATGCACAGCGCTTTGGGCTTGTACATCTGTGTTTTTCCCGCAGTTAGTTGAATTATATCGATTCGCAGCTTTAGGATCGAACCAACGTCCGATGCAGACGCTATTTTGACCGATCCAGACACACGTGCATCGATGTAGTCGCATCGTTAATGTTAAAATCGATTATCGATTCATATCGATATTTTTTGACACCACTAGCTATAACCCATCGTTTTTGTCATTTCGTCATTTTTTTCAAATCTTCAAAAATGATGAAAAACGGCGCGCTATAGTATGCCGTACGATATGGGCTATAGCCCACGGTCCAAAATGATGAGAAACGAGGCTAAATTATTTTTTCAAAATTTCAAAAAACATGGGCTATAACCCATCGTTTTTGTCATTTCGTCATTTTTTTCAAATCTTCAAAAATGATGAAAAACGGCGCGCTATAGTATGCCGTACGATATGGGCTATAGCCCACGGTCCAAAATGATGAGAAACGAGGCTAAATTATTTTTTCAAAATTTCAAAAAACATGGGCTATAACCCATCGTTTTTGTCATTTCGTCATTTTTTTCAAATCTTCAAAAATGATGAAAAACGGCGCGCTATAGTATGCCGTACGATATGGGCTATAGCCCACGGTCCAAAATGATGAGAAACGAGGCTAAATTATTTTTTCAAAATTTCAAAAAACATGGGCTATAACCCATCGTTTTTGTCATTTCGTCATTTTTTTCAAATCTTCAAAAATGATGAAAAACGGCGCGCTATAGTATGCCGTACGATATGGGCTATAGCCCACGGTCCAAAATGATGAGAAACGAGGCTAAATTATTTTTTCAAAATTTCAAAAAACATGGGCTATAACCCATCGTTTTTGTCATTTCGTCATTTTTTTCAAATCTTCAAAAATGATGAAAAACGGCGCGCTATAGTATGCCGTACGATATGGGCTATAGCCCACGGTCCAAAATGATGAGAAACGAGGCTAAATTATTTTTTCAAAATTTCAAAAAACATGGGCTATAACCCATCGTTTTTGTCATTTCGTCATTTTTTTCAAATCTTCAAAAATAATGAAAAACGGCGCGCTATAGTATGCCGTACGATATGGGCTATAGCCCACGGTCCAAAATGATGAGAAACGAGGCTAAATTATTTTTTCAAAATTTCAAAAAACATGGGCTATAACCCATCGTTTTTGTCATTTCGTCATTTTTTTCAAATCTTCAAAAATGATGAAAAACGGCGCGCTATAGTATGCCGTACGATATGGGCTATAGCCCACGGTCCAAAATGATGAGAAACGAGGCTAAATTATTTTTTCAAAATTTCAAAAAACATGGGCTATAACCCATCGTTTTTGTCATTTCGTCATTTTTTTCAAATCTTCAAAAATGATGAAAAACGGCGCGCTATAGTATGCCGTACGATATGGGCTATAGCCCACGGTCCAAAATGATGAGAAACGAGGCTAAATTATTTTTTCAAAATTTCAAAAAACATGGGCTATAACCCATCGTTTTTGTCATTTCGTCATTTTTTTCAAATCTTCAAAAATAATGAAAAACGGCGCGCTATAGTATGCCGTACGATATGGGCTATAGCCCACGGTCCAAAATGATGAGAAACGAGGCTAAATTATTTTTTCAAAATTTCAAAAAACATGGGCTATAACCCATCGTTTTTGTCATTTCGTCATTTTTTTCAAATCTTCAAAAATGATGAAAAACGGCGCGCTATAGTATGCCGTACGATATGGGCTATAGCCCACGGTCCAAAATGATGAGAAACGAGGCTAAATTATTTTTTCAAAATTTCAAAAAACATGGGCTATAACCCATCGTTTTTGTCATTTCGTCATTTTTTTCAAATCTTCAAAAATGATGAAAAACGGCGCGCTATAGTATGCCGTACGATATGGGCTATAGCCCACGGTCCAAAATGATGAGAAACGAGGCTAAATTATTTTTTCAAAATTTCAAAAAACATGGGCTATAACTAGTGGTGTCAAAAAATATCGATATGAATCGATAATCGATTTTAACATTAACGATGCGACTACATCGATGCACGTGTGTCTGGATCGGTCAAAATAGCGTCTGCATCGGACGTTGGTTCGATCCTAAAGCTGCGAATCGATATAATTCAACTAACTGCGGGAAAAACACAGATGTACAAGCCCAAAGCGCTGTGCATTGCGACGGGTAGATAGCTTGTAGATCTGCTACTTCCAGCGCAGGACGGGCGCATGCTTATGATGACGCTCTATATGCATCAGCAGCCAGCAACAACAGACGAGCACTATAGCAGCATAAACCACTCGTTGTCAGACGGAATACACACGCAGATACGAGTCACGACACAGCATTATTGCACATCTGTGCTTTGCCTTTCATCCACGCTTCTATAGCCTTTTACATTTCATTTCCCATCCACGGGCACAAGCAACGTGATATCAACAGCTTCCACCCGATCTGGATGGTCGTGTTGTTTCTGACGAGGGTAGCAACTAGTTAGCATGGGAGCTAACATTAGTTCCCCAACCCTCACACTCGATGCTGCGTTTACACGAGCAGACACAAAGACGAATGGGAATATCATTTGGAGCAGGCCGAGCAGCTACTGTACACGTCTGTTTGCATCGACAGTATGACTGTATTGTTGCGTCTGGTTTCACTGTCCACAGCAGGCAGACCTGTCAAAACAATGCACTTCCCAAAGCTCAGAGATATGCCACCACCTATAAATTCAAACCCAGAATGTCTTTCCCCAGCTATCTCATTCCACTTTCATTTATTTTATTCCATAGTCTTAGTTTTTCTCTTATAAAGTTGTTTTAATTAGTTTTCTAATGTTCCCCTTGAAAAGCGTAGTACTCAGAGAAGCATTATATAAATAATAATATTATCACTATTAGTATTACTACTTTTTTAATTGCCTATTCATTCATTGATTCACTCGTATCCAAATCCATTTGAAAAAAAAGCTCACTGATCAGGTCAAATAGGCCTATTGATATGCGATTAAAATGTGATTAATTGAGATTAATTAATCACAAATCCTCCAATTAATTAGATGTTTTTTTAAAGTCCCAACCCTATTCTTTATAGATCTAGCTTCAAATTAAAAATCTAAAAAAGGTTAAATGTGTCAGATCGCACCGTATCGTATCGAATCGCATCGAATCGCATCGAATCGCCTCAAATTCCACAAAATCAAAATCGCGTCGAATTCCACCGAATCGAATTCGAATCGTTCTGTGTATAAATGTATCGTCTCTGAATCGCATCGTAGCCCATGCATATCGATACGTATCGAATCGTCTTGTAAAGGAGAGATGCACACCCCTAGTTATAGCCCATGTTTTTTGAAATTTTGAAAAAATAATTTAGCCTCGTTTCTCATCATTTTGGACCGTGGGCTATAGCCCATATCGTACGGCATACTATAGCGCGCCGTTTTTCATCATTTTTGAAGATTTGAAAAAAATGACGAAATGACAAAAACGATGGGTTATAGCCCATGTTTTTTGAAATTTTGAAAAAATAATTTAGCCTCGTTTCTCATCATTTTGGACCGTGGGCTATAGCCCATATCGTACGGCATACTATAGCGCGCCGTTTTTCATCATTTTTGAAGATTTGAAAAAATGACGAAATGACAAAAACGATGGGTTATAGCCCATGTTTTTTGAAATTTTGAAAAAATAATTTAGCCTCGTTTCTCATCATTTTGGACCGTGGGCTATAGCCCATATCGTACGGCATACTATAGCGCGCCGTTTTTCATCATTTTTGAAGATTTGAAAAAAATGACGAAATGACAAAAACGATGGGTTATAGCTAGGGGTGTGCATCTCTCCTTTACAAGACGATTCGATACGTATCGATATGCATGGGCTACGATGCGATTCAGAGACGATACATTTATACACAGAACGATTCGAATTCGATTCGGTGGAATTCGATGCGATTTTGATTTTGTGGAATTTGAGGCGATTCGATGCGATTCGATTCGATGCGATTCGATACGATACGGTGCGATCTGACACATTTAACCTTTTTTAGATTTTTAATTTATGGACATAACCCCATAATTCAAAACTCTCTGAAAATATGGTCTCAGGTCTTAGCATTGACAAAGGCTCCTAAAATATATTTGGATTCTCCTATATGTTCCAATCCGGCTTTTCAGCCGGGTCTGGCAGACCCGGTTTTTATGTCATGGAAGGAGAAAGGTATTGTGAATCTCCGAAATGTATACTTTAATCAAGGTCATGGTAAAGGTTATCTTGCCTCTTTTCAACAAATACGAGAATCCTTCCGGCTCCCATCATCACATTTGTTCCGTTACTTGCAATTGAGACATTTTCTTAGAACGCATGTCCCACAATATGAACAACAACCCAGTCATCCAGTCTTGGATAGTTTCTTCAACACTGAGCCCTTTGAAAAAGGTGCAGTCTCTCAATTCTATGACACCTTGCTGACCGTGGTTAACCCATCCTCAAGCTTGTTTAAGGACAATTGGCAAAGAGAATTAGGCATAGAGATTTCAGATGGAGTATGGGAGGATTGTATCACCAACATTCACCATAGCTCTATCAATGTTAGGCACTCTCTGATTCAATTTAAGATTGTTCATAGGCTGCACTATTCCCCAACTAAATTAAACAAAATCTTTAAAGATTCTTCTCCCATGTGTGGAAAGTGTTTAACGGAACAAGGGACTTTGTCTCATCAGTTCCTTCAATGTCATAAATTGCAACGTTTCTGGAATGAAATTTTTGATTTCTTGGCTAAAGCTTATAAAAAAGACTTCCCCCCGGCACCTCTAGTTGCACTCTTCGGTGTGATGGAACCAGATCAAGTAAAAAACAAATACGAGGCACAGGCCATCTCACTCGCAACACTGTTAGCTAGGAAATTAATACTACAAGCCTGGAAATCGGATAAACCTCCGACAGTTGACATGTGGCTAAGGGAGCTGGGAGGAGTGCTGCATATGGAGAAAATTAGATTCACCTTGTCGAAAAAAGAACATCTTTATCTAAAAACCTGGTCGCCCATTATTGAGATGCTTGTTACATTGGACTGAAGTGGTGTAATTGAATGTTGTTCTGCCCCGTAATGTCGTCTAATTAATGTTTGATATGTGTATACTGTATACGTCTGTATTGTCTATGTGGGTACACATGTATGCATATGTCTTCCTTTTCACATCAGAAATGTTTTTTAGAATTTATAGTGATGTTGTTTCTGTCCTCGGAATGCCGTGTAGTCATCAGCCTTGTCAGTTATAATTTTATTGTTTTTGTCTTTTTCTTTGAGTTATGTTTTGTCTCCTTTTATTGTAAGTCTCTTGTTTGTATGTTTTTTGCTATTTTTTTCCCGATCTGTAATTTTATGGTTAATCATTACTGAAATGCTTTTATGCCAAAAATCATAATAAACAGATGTTTAAAAAAAAATACAAGTGACCGTTGTGAATTATGGGTGGCTCCCAGAGGTCCTTGATCCCCATGGGGTCCAACAGTGGTCATTGAAGCGTGCACACACAAATGCACATATGCACCTACACACGCACAGGCGCACATGCGTATGCACACCTGGACCTGTAAATTAACAACACAAAAACTAAGGCACTGGTGTCGGACTTCTGGTTTACCGGAACGGGGTTCAACTCCCTGCAGTGCCCTGCTCAATGTGTTGTATTTACCGGAAAGGATGGGAAACATTAGCAAATTGCGGAGTGTTAGAAAAAAAAGGATGGCTTATAGCCCATGTTTTTTTTTCATTTTCCGCAATTTCCGCAATTTCCGGATAACTTTTTTTTTCAAAATTCAAAATTCCGCAATTTCCGCAATTTTTGAAATTTTGAAAAAAAAGGTTATCCGGAAATTGCGGAAATTGCGGAAATTGTAATTGCGGAAATGGTGGAAATGGTGGAAATGGATATTGTATTTTATTTTACTCAGCCATAACAATTTATTTTCTGTTAACCAACTTGCTGGCTGGCAGGCAGGCAGACAGCTACTCATAGACAGGCAGACAGACAGACAGCTACTCATGGAGAATTGGACAATATTGAAAAAATGAAAAAAACGATGGGTTATATTGAAGCGTGCACCTACACACGCACAGGCGCACATGTATATGCACACCTGGACCTGTAAATGAACAACACAAAAACTAAGGCACTGGTGTCGGACTTCTGGTTTACCGGAACGGGGTTCAACTCCCTGCAGTGCCCTGCTCAATGTGTTGTATTTACCGGAAAGGATGGGAAACATTAGCAAATTGCGGAGTGTTAGAAAAAAAAGGATGGCTTATAGCCCATGTTTTTTTCATTTTCCGCAATTTCCGCAATTTCCGGATAACTTTTTTTTTCAAAATTCAAAATTCAAAATTCCGCAATTTCCGCAATTTTTGAAATTTTGAAAAAAAAAGTTATCCGGAAATTGCGGAAATTGCGGAAATTGTGGAAATGGTAATTGCGGAAATGGTGGAAATGGTGGAAATGGATATTGTATTTTATTTTACTCAGCCATAACAATTTATTTTCTGTTAACCAGGCTGGCAGGCAGGCAGACAGCTACTCATAGACAGGCAGACAGACAGACAGCTACTCATGGAGAATTGGACAATATTGAAAAAATGAAAAAAACGATGGGTTATATTGAAGCGTGCACCTACACACGCACAGGCGCACATGTATATGCACACCTGGACCTGTAAATGAACAACACAAAAACTAAGGCACTGGTGTCGGACTTCTGGTTTACCGGAACGGGGTTCAACTCCCTGCAGTGCCCTGCTCAATGTGTTGTATTTACCGGAAAGGATGGGAAACATTAGCAAATTGCGGAGTGTTAGAAAAAAAAGGATGGCTTATAGCCCATGTTTTTTTCATTTTCCGCAATTTCCGCAATTTCCGGATAACTTTTTTTTTCAAAATTCAAAATTCCGCAATTTCCGCAATTTTTGAAATTTTGAAAAAAAAAGTTATCCGGAAATTGCGGAAATTGCGGAAATTGTGGAAATGGTAATTGCGGAAATGGTGGAAATGGTGGAAATGGATATTGTATTTTATTTTACTCAGCCATAACAATTTATTTTCTGTTAACCAGGCTGGCAGGCAGGCAGACAGCTACTCATAGACAGGCAGACAGACAGACAGCTACTCATGGAGAATTGGACAATATTGAAAAAATGAAAAAAACGATGGGTTATATTGAAGCGTGCACCTACACACGCACAGGCGCACATGTATATGCACACCTGGACCTGTAAATGAACAACACAAAAACTAAGGCACTGGTGTCGGACTTCTGGTTTACCGGAACGGGGTTCAACTCCCTGCAGTGCCCTGCTCAATGTGTTGTATTTACCGGAAAAATTAAGTGTTGCGCAATTTCCATTTCCGCAATTTCCGCAATTGCGGAAATTGCGGAAATTACGGAAATGGGAATTGCGGAAATTAGGGAAATTGCGGAAATTGCGGAAATTAGAAATTGCGGAAATTAGAAATTGCGGAAATTGGAAATTGCGGAAATGGAAATTGCGGAATTGCGAAAATGGTAATTGCGGAAATTGCGGAAATGTTAATTGCAGAAATTGCGGAAATTACGGAAATGGAAATTGTTGAAATTAGGGAAATTGCGGAAATGGAAATTGCGGAAATTGTGGAATTGCGGAAATGGAATTGAAATTTGAAGAAAAGAATAATAAAAAAAAACGATTTTCACTTTTTTTTAAATCCTCAAAAATGATTAAGACTATAGCGATGACCTCTGAGACCATGGACACCAATGAACCATGTAAATACAACAAATTGAGCAGGGCACTGCAGGGAGTTGCACCCCGTTCCGGTAAACCAGAAGTACGACACCAGTGCCTTAGTTTTTGTGTTGTCATTTACAGGTCCTTTCGTTGAAATGTAAATTTTACATTTCAACAGTAAAGTAATATATAAAGAAGAGAAACAAAAAAGTACAAAAATAACATTTTCGAATTACCTGTATTTGCTTTGATTTTTTAAACTTTCTCTTCACTAGTAGGAATAAACACGCCATTGGGGAGGTTTAAGGAATTTATTGACAGTGAATAGATGGAGGGATGAAGGAGGGATGAATGAATGCGGATGTGTAGGTTCCGGGGGGGTCGCCGACCCTGGAGTCTTTGGGGAGGAGGTCGAATGGCACTCGTCGTGTGGCGTTCGTCGTAAGGCGTTCGTCTTACGGTGCGCATGGACGAAATCCCACGGCAGGAACCTGATAATGATGGGAGAGAGTTTTGTTTTAATCGTTTGATCCACTTTTGGCGAGGTGGATGTAGTAGTTCCTTTGGGGGGAGCGGGGAGAGGAGCTGCTATGGAGGTGAAGGGGTGGGGGTGGGTTGCGAGAAGCCTGTAGGAAGGCGGCTAGTGTGCGACGCGGGCGAAGCAAGGAGGGTTCTGGGTGGTATTTGGCAGGTATAAAAAGGGGACAGGTAGATTGACGTGGAGGGAGGAGAGTGGCGTGAAGGGCAGGGCCAATGCGCGTTTCTCCTCCTCCTGAACATCAGTTGTTCCAACTCCATTAACCATTATTTGACACTTTTGGTTGTTGAAAAACAGCTTCTAACCATTATTTGACACTTTTGGTTGTTTCAAAATTAAAAAAAACATGGGCTATAACCCATCGTTTTTGTCATTTTTTCCAAATCCTCAAAAATGATGAAAAACGGCGTGCCATAGTATGCCGTACGATATGGGCTATAGCCCACGGTCCAAAATGATGAGAAACGAGGCTAAATTATTTTTTCAAAATTTCAAAAAACATGGGCTATAACCCATCGTTTTTGTCATTTCGTCATTTTTTTCAAATCTTCAAAAATGATGAAAAACGGCGCGCTATAGTATGCCGTACGATATGGGCTATAGCCCACGGTCCAAAATGATGAGAAACGAGGCTAAATTATTTTTTCAAAATTTCAAAAAACATGGGCTATAACCCATCGTTTTTGTCATTTCGTCATTTTTTTCAAATCTTCAAAAATAATGAAAAACGGCGCGCTATAGTATGCCGTACGATATGGGCTATAGCCCACGGTCCAAAATGATGAGAAACGAGGCTAAATTATTTTTTCAAAATTTCAAAAAACATGGGCTATAACCCATCGTTTTTGTCATTTCGTCATTTTTTTCAAATCTTCAAAAATGATGAAAAACGGCGCGCTATAGTATGCCGTACGATATGGGCTATAGCCCACGGTCCAAAATGATGAGAAACGAGGCTAAATTATTTTTTCAAAATTTCAAAAAACATGGGCTATAACCCATCGTTTTTGTCATTTCGTCATTTTTTTCAAATATTCAAAAATGATGAAAAACGGCGCGCTATAGTATGCCGTACGATATGGGCTATAGCCCACGGTCCAAAATGATGAGAAACGAGGCTAAATTATTTTTTCAAAATTTCAAAAAACATGGGCTATAACCCATCGTTTTTGTCATTTCGTCATTTTTTTCAAATCTTCAAAAATGATGAAAAACGGCGCGCTATAGTATGCCGTACGATATGGGCTATAGCCCACGGTCCAAAATGATGAGAAACGAGGCTAAATTATTTTTTCAAAATTTCAAAAAACATGGGCTATAACCCATCGTTTTTGTCATTTCGTCATTTTTTTCAAATCTTCAAAAATGATGAAAAACGGCGCGCTATAGTATGCCGTACGATATGGGCTATAGCCCACGGTACAAAATGATGAGAAACGAGGCTAAATTATTTTTTCAAAATTTCAAAAAACATGGGCTATAACTAGGGGTGTGCATCTCTCCTTTACAAGACGATTCGATACGTATCGATATGCATGGGCTACGATGCGATTCAGAGACGATACATTTATACACAGAACGATTCGAATTCGATTCGGTGGAATTCGATGCGATTTTGATTTTGTGGAATTTGAGGCGATTCGATGCGATTCGATGCGATTCGATACGATACGGTGCGATCTGACACATTTAACCTTTTTTAGATTTTTAATTTGAAGCTAGATCTATAAAGAATAGGGTTGGGACTTTAAAAAAACATCTAATTAATTGGAGGATTTGTGATTAATTAATCTCAATTAATCACATTTTAATCGCATATCAATAGGCCTATTTGACCTGATCAGTGAGCTTTTTTTTCAAATGGATTTGGATACGAGTGAATCAATGAATGAATAGGCAATTAAAAAAGTAGTAATACTAATAGTGATAATATTATTATTTATATAATGCTTCTCTGAGTACTACGCTTTTCAAGGGGAACATTAGAAAACTAATTAAAACAACTTTATAAGAGAAAAACTAAGACTATGGAATAAAATAAATGAAAGTGGAATGAGATAGCTGGGGAAAGACATTCTGGGTTTGAATTTATAGGTGGTGGCATATCTCTGAGCTTTGGGAAGTGCATTGTTTTGACAGGTCTGCCTGCTGTGGACAGTGAAACCAGACGCAACAATACAGTCATACTGTCGATGCAAACAGACGTGTACAGTAGCTGCTCGGCCTGCTCCAAATGATATTCCCATTCGTCTTTGTGTCTGCTCGTGTAAACGCAGCATCGAGTGTGAGGGTTGGGGAACTAATGTTAGCTCCCATGCTAACTAGTTGCTACCCTCGTCAGAAACAACACGACCATCCAGATCGGGTGGAAGCTGTTGATATCACGTTGCTTGTGCCCGTGGATGGGAAATGAAATGTAAAAGGCTATAGAAGCGTGGATGAAAGGCAAAGCACAGATGTGCAATAATGCTGTGTCGTGACTCGTATCTGCGTGTGTATTCCGTCTGACAACGAGTGGTTTATGCTGCTATAGTGCTCGTCTGTTGTTGCTGGCTGCTGATGCATATAGAGCGTCATCATAAGCATGCGCCCGTCCTGCGCTGGAAGTAGCAGATCTACAAGCTATCTACCCGTCGCAATGCACAGCGCTTTGGGCTTGTACATCTGTGTTTTTCCCGCAGTTAGTTGAATTATATCGATTCGCAGCTTTAGGATCGAACCAACGTCCGATGCAGACGCTATTTTGACCGATCCAGACACACGTGCATCGATGTAGTCGCATCGTTAATGTTAAAATCGATTATCGATTCATATCGATATTTTTTGACACCACTAGCTATAACCCATCGTTTTTGTCATTTCGTCATTTTTTTCAAATCTTCAAAAATGATGAAAAACGGCGCGCTATAGTATGCCGTACGATATGGGCTATAGCCCACGGTCCAAAATGATGAGAAACGAGGCTAAATTATTTTTTCAAAATTTCAAAAAACATGGGCTATAACTAGGGGTGTGCATCTCTCCTTTACAAGACGATTCGATACGTATCGATATGCATGGGCTACGATGCGATTCAGAGACGATACATTTATACACAGAACGATTCGAATTCGATTCGGTGGAATTCGATGCGATTTTGATTTTGTGGAATTTGAGGCGATTCGATGCGATTCGATTCGATGCGATTCGATACGATACGGTGCGATCTGACACATTTAACCTTTTTTAGATTTTTAATTTGAAGCTAGATCTATAAAGAATAGGGTTGGGACTTTAAAAAAACATCTAATTAATTGGAGGATTTGTGATTAATTAATCTCAATTAATCACATTTTAATCGCATATCAATAGGCCTATTTGACCTGATCAGTGAGCTTTTTTTTCAAATGGATTTGGATACGAGTGAATCAATGAATGAATAGGCAATTAAAAAAGTAGTAATACTAATAGTGATAATATTATTATTTATATAATGCTTCTCTGAGTACTACGCTTTTCAAGGGGAACATTAGAAAACTAATTAAAACAACTTTATAAGAGAAAAACTAAGACTATGGAATAAAATAAATGAAAGTGGAATGAGATAGCTGGGGAAAGACATTCTGGGTTTGAATTTATAGGTGGTGGTATATCTCTGAGCTTTGGGAAGTGCATTGTTTTGACAGGTCTGCCTGCTGTGGACAGTGAAACCAGACGCAACAATACAGTCATACTGTCGATGCAAACAGACGTGTACAGTAGCTGCTCGGCCTGCTCCAAATGATATTCCCATTCGTCTTTGTGTCTGCTCGTGTAAACGCAGCATCGAGTGTGAGGGTTGGGGAACTAATGTTAGCTCCCATGCTAACTAGTTGCTACCCTCGTCAGAAACAACACGACCATCCAGATCGGGTGGAAGCTGTTGATATCACGTTGCTTGTGCCCGTGGATGGGAAATGAAATGTAAAAGGCTATAGAAGCGTGGATGAAAGGCAAAGCACAGATGTGCAATAATGCTGTGTCGTGACTCGTATCTGCGTGTGTATTCCGTCTGACAACGAGTGGTTTATGCTGCTATAGTGCTCGTCTGTTGTTGCTGGCTGCTGATGCATATAGAGCGTCATCATAAGCATGCGCCCGTCCTGCGCTGGAAGTAGCAGATCTACAAGCTATCTACCCGTCGCAATGCACAGCGCTTTGGGCTTGTACATCTGTGTTTTTCCCGCAGTTAGTTGAATTATATCGATTCGCAGCTTTAGGATCGAACCAACGTCCGATGCAGACGCTATTTTGACCGATCCAGACACACGTGCATCGATGTAGTCGCATCGTTAATGTTAAAATCGATTATCGATTCATATCGATATTTTTTGACACCACTAGCTATAACCCATCGTTTTTGTCATTTCGTCATTTTTTTCAAATCTTCAAAAATGATGAAAAACGGCGCGCTATAGTATGCCGTACGATATGGGCTATAGCCCACGGTCCAAAATGATGAGAAACGAGGCTAAATTATTTTTTCAAAATTTCAAAAAACATGGGCTATAACCCATCGTTTTTGTCATTTCGTCATTTTTTTCAAATCTTCAAAAATGATGAAAAACGGCGCGCTATAGTATGCCGTACGATATGGGCTATAGCCCACGGTCCAAAATGATGAGAAACGAGGCTAAATTATTTTTTCAAAATTTCAAAAAACATGGGCTATAACCCATCGTTTTTGTCATTTCGTCATTTTTTTCAAATCTTCAAAAATGATAAAAACGGCGCGCTATAGTATGCCGTACGATATGGGCTATAGCCCACGGTCCAAAATGATGAGAAACGAGGCTAAATTATTTTTTCAAAATTTCAAAAAACATGGGCTATAACCCATCGTTTTTGTCATTTCGTCATTTTTTTCAAATCTTCAAAAATGATGAAAAACGGCGCGCTATAGTATGCCGTACGATATGGGCTATAGCCCACGGTCCAAAATGATGAGAAACGAGGCTAAATTATTTTTTCAAAATTTCAAAAAACATGGGCTATAACCCATCGTTTTTGTCATTTCGTCATTTTTTTTTAAATCTTCAAAAATGATGAAAAACGGCGCGCTATAGTATGCCGTACGATATGGGCTATAGCCCACGGTCCAAAATGATGAGAAACGAGGCTAAATTATTTTTTCAAAATTTCAAAAAACATGGGCTATAACCCATCGTTTTTGTCATTTCGTAATTTTTTTCAAATCTTCAAAAATGATGAAAAACGGCGCGCTATAGTATGCCGTACGATATGGGCTATAGCCCACGGTCCAAAATGATGAGAAACGAGGCTAAATTATTTTTTCAAAATTTCAAAAAACATGGGCTATAACCCATCGTTTTTGTCATTTCGTCATTTTTTTCAAATCTTCAAAAATGATGAAAAACGGCGCGCTATAGTATGCCGTACGATATGGGCTATAGCCCACGGTCCAAAATGATGAGAAACGAGGCTAAATTATTTTTTCAAATTTTCAAAAAACATGGGCTATAACCCATCGTTTTTGTCATTTCGTCATTTTTTTCAAATCTTCAAAAATGATGAAAAACGGCACGCTATAGTATGCCGTACGATATGGGCTATAGCCCACGGTCCAAAATGATGAGAAACGAGGCTAAATTATTTTTTCAAAATTTCAAAAAACATGGGCTATAACCCATCGTTTTTGTCATTTCGTCATTTTTTTCAAATCTTCAAAAATGATGAAAAACGGCGCGCTATAGTATGCCGTACGATATGGGCTATAGCCCACGGTCCAAAATGATGAGAAACGAGGCTAAATTATTTTTTCAAAATTTCAAAAAACATGGGCTATAACCCATCGTTTTTGTCATTTCGTCATTTTTTTCAAATCTTCAAAAATAATGAAAAACGGCGCGCTATAGTATGCCGTACGATATGGGCTATAGCCCACGGTCCAAAATGATGAGAAACGAGGCTAAATTATTTTTTCAAAATTTCAAAAAACATGGGCTATAACCCATCGTTTTTGTCATTTCGTCATTTTTTTCAAATCTTCAAAAATGATGAAAAACGGCGCGCTATAGTATGCCGTACGATATGGGCTATAGCCCACGGTCCAAAATGATGAGAAACGAGGCTAAATTATTTTTTCAAAATTTCAAAAAACATGGGCTATAACTAGGGGTGTGCATCTCTCCTTTACAAGACGATTCGATACGTATCGATATGCATGGGCTACGATGCGATTCAGAGACGATACATTTATACACAGAACGATTCGAATTCGATTCGGTGGAATTCGATGCGATTTTGATTTTGTGGAATTTGAGGCGATTCGATGCGATTCGATGCGATTCGATACGATACGGTGCGATCTGACACATTTAACCTTTTTTAGATTTTTAATTTGAAGCTAGATCTATAAAGAATAGGGTTGGGACTTTAAAAAAACATCTAATTAATTGGAGGATTTGTGATTAATTAATCTCAATTAATCACATTTTAATCGCATATCAATAGGCCTATTTGACCTGATCAGTGAGCTTTTTTTTCAAATGGATTTGGATACGAGTGAATCAATGAATGAATAGGCAATTAAAAAAGTAGTAATACTAATAGTGATAATATTATTATTTATATAATGCTTCTCTGAGTACTACGCTTTTCAAGGGGAACATTAGAAAACTAATTAAAACAACTTTATAAGAGAAAAACTAAGACTATGGAATAAAATAAATGAAAGTGGAATGAGATAGCTGGGGAAAGACATTCTGGGTTTGAATTTATAGGTGGTGGCATATCTCTGAGCTTTGGGAAGTGCATTGTTTTGACAGGTCTGCCTGCTGTGGACAGTGAAACCAGACGCAACAATACAGTCATACTGTCGATGCAAACAGACGTGTACAGTAGCTGCTCGGCCTGCTCCAAATGATATTCCCATTCGTCTTTGTGTCTGCTCGTGTAAACGCAGCATCGAGTGTGAGGGTTGGGGAACTAATGTTAGCTCCCATGCTAACTAGTTGCTACCCTCGTCAGAAACAACACGACCATCCAGATCGGGTGGAAGCTGTTGATATCACGTTGCTTGTGCCCGTGGATGGGAAATGAAATGTAAAAGGCTATAGAAGCGTGGATGAAAGGCAAAGCACAGATGTGCAATAATGCTGTGTCGTGACTCGTATCTGCGTGTGTATTCCGTCTGACAACGAGTGGTTTATGCTGCTATAGTGCTCGTCTGTTGTTGCTGGCTGCTGATGCATATAGAGCGTCATCATAAGCATGCGCCCGTCCTGCGCTGGAAGTAGCAGATCTACAAGCTATCTACCCGTCGCAATGCACAGCGCTTTGGGCTTGTACATCTGTGTTTTTCCCGCAGTTAGTTGAATTATATCGATTCGCAGCTTTAGGATCGAACCAACGTCCGATGCAGACGCTATTTTGACCGATCCAGACACACGTGCATCGATGTAGTCGCATCGTTAATGTTAAAATCGATTATCGATTCATATCGATATTTTTTGACACCACTAGCTATAACCCATCGTTTTTGTCATTTCGTCATTTTTTTCAAATCTTCAAAAATGATGAAAAACGGCGCGCTATAGTATGCCGTACGATATGGGCTATAGCCCACGGTCCAAAATGATGAGAAACGAGGCTAAATTATTTTTTCAAAATTTCAAAAAACATGGGCTATAACCCATCGTTTTTGTCATTTCGTCATTTTTTTCAAATCTTCAAAAATGATGAAAAACGGCGCGCTATAGTATGCCGTACGATATGGGCTATAGCCCACGGTCCAAAATGATGAGAAACGAGGCTAAATTATTTTTTCAAAATTTCAAAAAACATGGGCTATAACCCATCGTTTTTGTCATTTCGTCATTTTTTTCAAATCTTCAAAAATGATGAAAAACGGCGCGCTATAGTATGCCGTACGATATGGGCTATAGCCCACGGTCCAAAATGATGAGAAACGAGGCTAAATTATTTTTTCAAAATTTCAAAAAACATGGGCTATAACCCATCGTTTTTGTCATTTCGTCATTTTTTTCAAATCTTCAAAAATGATGAAAAACGGCGCGCTATAGTATGCCGTACGATATGGGCTATAGCCCACGGTCCAAAATGATGAGAAACGAGGCTAAATTATTTTTTCAAAATTTCAAAAAACATGGGCTATAACCCATCGTTTTTGTCATTTCGTCATTTTTTTCAAATCTTCAAAAATGATGAAAAACGGCGCGCTATAGTATGCCGTACGATATGGGCTATAGCCCACGGTCCAAAATGATGAGAAACGAGGCTAAATAATTTTTTCAAAATTTCAAAAAACATGGGCTATAACCCATCGTTTTTGTCATTTCGTCATTTTTTTCAAATCTTCAAAAATAATGAAAAACGGCGCGCTATAGTATGCCGTACGATATGGGCTATAGCCCACGGTCCAAAATGATGAGAAACGAGGCTAAATTATTTTTTCAAAATTTCAAAAAACATGGGCTATAACCCATCGTTTTTGTCATTTCGTCATTTTTTTCAAATCTTCAAAAATGATGAAAAACGGCGCGCTATAGTATGCCGTACGATATGGGCTATAGCCCACGGTCCAAAATGATGAGAAACGAGGCTAAATTATTTTTTCAAAATTTCAAAAAACATGGGCTATAACCCATCGTTTTTGTCATTTCGTCATTTTTTTCAAATCTTCAAAAATGATGAAAAACGGCGCGCTATAGTATGCCGTACGATATGGGCTATAGCCCACGGTCCAAAATGATGAGAAACGAGGCTAAATTATTTTTTCAAAATTTCAAAAAACATGGGCTATAACCCATCGTTTTTGTCATTTCGTCATTTTTTTCAAATCTTCAAAAATGATGAAAAACGGCGCGCTATAGTATGCCGTACGATATGGGCTATAGCCCACGGTCCAAAATGATGAGAAACGAGGCTAAATTATTTTTTCAAAATTTCAAAAAACATGGGCTATAACCCATCGTTTTTGTCATTTCGTCATTTTTTCAAATCTTCAAAAATGATGAAAAACGGCGCGCTATAGTATGCCGTACGATATGGGCTATAGCCCACGGTCCAAAATGATGAGAAACGAGGCTAAATTATTTTTTCAAAATTTCAAAAAACATGGGCTATAACCCATCGTTTTTGTCATTTCGTCATTTTTTTCAAATCTTCAAAAATGATGAAAAACGGCGCGCTATAGTATGCCGTACGATATGGGCTATAGCCCACGGTCCAAAATGATGAGAAACGAGGCTAAATTATTTTTTCAAAATTTCAAAAAACATGGGCTATAACTAGGGGTGTGCATCTCTCCTTTACAAGACGATTCGATACGTATCGATATGCATGGGCTACGATGCGATTCAGAGACGATACATTTATACACAGAACGATTCGAATTCGATTCGGTGGAATTCGATGCGATTTTGATTTTGTGGAATTTGAGGCGATTCGATGCGATTCGATTCGATGCGATTCGATACGATACGGACCTGTAAAAAATAACTCGTAAACGGCCCACAGTATAATTGCCAGTATGTGTGTTTTTCTGTAGATATGGGAGACTGCCCAAACCTGTCCAGCACTTGAACTATTCAACCAAAGAGGATGCTGCACTTTCCTCCGCGTCTGACGGGCCGACCCCCGAGATAACTACTTTTCTTGATCTTAATAGGGCTATTAAGTAATGCAGGAAGACACGACCCAGAACAGGATGCATGCTCGATACTAAGCCATGCAGGCAAATTTTCCAGGTTACATCCAGGATAGCAGTCATACCATAGATAAATAAAGCTAGAGTAGCTATTCTGTAACAACCACCTCATGAAACTATCCAGTCGTTCCCACGGCAGGTTCCCACGCAAGCGCTGCACGTCTGCCAGAACAGAACCAACCTGAAGTAACATACAAGGTCAGGGACCTATACGAGTAAGTTTGCATTTTTATCTTACATGAATGCATAAAGTTAGATGACACAAAATAAACCATGTTATTCATTTCATAAATATATACTCATAATCCGATTATGTAACAGGGTAACATGTGAGCTTTATCCTCTAATTCATGGGCCTGGATTTTTTTCCAAAATTTCAAAAAACATGGGCTATAACCCATCGTATTTTAATTTTTTTAATTATTTTTCAAATCCTCAAAAATGATGAAAAACGGCGTGCTATAGTATGCCGTATGTGCTATAGTATGCCGTACGATATGGGCTATAGCCCATGGTCCAAAATGATGAGAAACGAGGATAACTTTTATTTTCAAAATTTCAAAAAACATGGGCTATAACCCATCGTTTTTTTCATTTTTGTCAAATCATCAAAAATGATGAAAAACGGCGCGCTATAGTATGCCGTACGATATGGGCTATAGCCCATGGTCCAAAATGATGAGAAACGAGGATAACTTTTTTTTTGAAAATTTCAAAAAACATGGGCTATAACCCATCGTTTTTTTGAACAACTTGAACAACATTCAGAGTTAGCCGCAACTATACTCTAGTGAGGAGCACGCCTATCAAGACACCCCCTGCACTCTGTACAACACTCAGAGTTAGCCGCAACTATACTCTAGTGAGGAGCACGCCTATCAAGACGCCCCCTGCACTCTATAGTGAAGTTCTACATAATACTTACCATTCAACCATATATCGCAGTTAGGTTAAGTTATCGGAACAAATCTCATAGCGAGATAATACAACCTGCAAACTGGGCATACTAACGAATCACTTCATGAAAAATAACAAAGAGGGAAGATTGAATAATGACTCTCACAACCAATCTCAAGCTAGAGTAGCTATTCTGTAACAACCACCTCATGAAACTATCCAGTCGTTCCCACGGCAGGTTCCCACGCAAGCGCTGCACGTCTGCCAGAACAGAACCAACCTGAAGTAACATACAAGGTCAGGGACCTATACGAGTAAGTTTGCATTTTTATCTTACACGAATGCATAAAGTTAGATGACACAAAACAAACCATGTTATTCATTTCATAAATATATACTCATAATCCGATTATGTAACAGGGTAACATGTGAGCTTTATCCTCTAATTCATGGGCCTTGATTTTCTTCCAAAATTTCAAAAAACATGGGCTATAACCCATCGTATTTTAATTTTTTTAATTTTTTTTCAAATCCTCAAAAATGATGAAAAACGGCGTGCTATAGTATGCCGTATGTGCTATAGTATGCCGTACGATATGGGCTATAGCCCATGGTCCAAAATGATGAGAAACGAGGATAACTTTTATTTTCAAAATTTCAAAAAACATGGGCTATAACCCATCGTTTTTTTCATTTTGTCATTTTTGTCAAATCGTCAAAAATGATGAAAAACGGCGCGCTATAGTATGCCGTACGATATCGGCTATAGCCGATGGTCCAAAATGATGAGAAACGAGGATAACATTTTTTTTCAAAATTTCAAAAAACATGGGCTATAACCCATCGTTTTTTTCATTTTTGTCAAATCGTCAAAAATGATGAAAAACGGCGCGCTATAGTATGCCGTACGATATCGGCTATAGCCGATGGTCCAAAATGATGAGAAACGAGGATAACATTATTTTCAAAATTTCAAAAAACATGGGCTATAACCCATCGTTTTTTTCATTTTGTCATTTTTGTCAAATCGTCAAAAATGATGAAAAACGGCGCGCTATAGTATGCCGTACGATATGGGCTATAGCCCATGGTCCAAAATGATGAGAAACGAGGATAACTTTTATTTTCAAAATTTCAAAAAACATGGGCTATAACCCATGGTTTTTTTCATTTTGTCATTTTTGTCAAATCGTCAAAAATGATGAAAAACGGCGCGCTATAGTATGCCGTACGATATCGGCTATAGCCGATGGTCCAAAATGATGAGAAACGAGGATAACATTTTTTTTCAAAATTTCAAAAAACATGGGCTATAACCCATCGTTTTTTTCATTTTTGTCAAATCGTCAAAAATGATGAAAAACGGCGCGCTATAGTATGCCGTACGATATCGGCTATAGCCGATGGTCCAAAATGATGAGAAACGAGGATAACTTTTATTTTCAAAATTTCAAAAAACATGGGCTATAACCCATCGTTTTTTTCATTTTGTCATTTTTGTCAAATCGTCAAAAATGATGAAAAACGGCGCGCTATAGTATGCCGTACGATATGGGCTATAGCCCATGGTCCAAAATGATGAGAAACGAGGATAACTTTTTTTTTCAAAATTTCAAAAAACATGGGCTATAACCCATCGTTTTTTTGAACAACTTGAACAACATTCAGAGTTAGCCGCAACTATACTCTAGTGAGGAGCACGCCTATCAAGACACCCCCTGCACTCTGTACAACACTCAGAGTTAGCCGCAACTATACTCTAGTGAGGAGCACGCCTATCAAGACGCCCCCTGCACTCTATAGTGAAGTTCTACATAATACTTACCATTCAACCATATATCGCAGTTAGGTTAAGTTATCGGAACAAATCTCATAGCGAGATAATACAACCTGCAAACTGGGCATACTAACGAATCACTTCATGAAAAATAACAAAGAGGGAAGATTGAATAATGACTCTCACAACCAATCTCAAGCTAGAGTAGCTATTCTGTAACAACCACCTCATGAAACTATCCAGTCGTTCCCACGGCAGGTTCCCACGCAAGCGCTGCACGTCTGCCAGAACAGAACCAACCTGAAGTAACATACAAGGTCAGGGACCTATACGAGTAAGTTTGCATTTTTATCTTACACGAATGCATAAAGTTAGATGACACAAAACAAACCATGTTATTCATTTCATAAATATATACTCATAATCCGATTATGTAACAGGGTAACATGTGAGCTTTATCCTCTAATTCATGGGCCTGGATTTTCTTCCAATGCTATCCTCCTCCTCCTGTTCGATGCTGTGAGACATGAACTGGGAGCGATACAGTGGTGGGAGATGTTCCATGCTGTGAGACAGGGGTGGGCAACGTTGACGATAGAGAGGGCCACTATATTTTCACACTCACTCCAGAGGGCCACTATAGTTACACACTCACTCCAGAGGGCCACTATAGTTACACACTCACTCCAGAGGGCCACTATAGTTCCACACTCACTCCAGAGGGCCACTATAGTTCCACACTCACTTCAGAGGGCCACTATATTTCCACACTCACTCCAGAGGGCCACTATATTTCCACACTCACTCCAGAGGGCCACTATAGTTCCACACTCACTCCAGAGGGCCACTATAGTTCCACACTCACTCCAGAGGGCCACTATATTTCCACACTCACTCCAGAGGGCCACTATATTTCCACACTCACTCCAGAGGGCCACTATAGTTCCACACTCACTCCAGAGGGCCACTATAGTTCCACACTCACTCCAGAGGGCCACTATAGTTCCACACTCACTCCAGAGGGCCACTATATTTCCACACTCACTCCAGAGGGCCACTATATTTCCACACTCACTCCAGAGGGCCACTATAGTTCCACACTCACTCCAGAGGGCCACTATAGTTCCACACTCACTCCAGAGGGCCACTATAGTTCCACACTCACTCCAGAGGGCCACTATAGTTCCACACTCACTCCAGAGGGCCACTATAGTTCCACACTCACTCCAGAGGGCCACTATAGTTCCACACTCACTCCAGAGGGCCACTATAGTTCCACACTCACTCCAGAGGGCCACTATAGTTCCACACTCACTCCAGAGGGCCACTATAGTTCCACACTCACTCCAGAGGGCCACTATAGTTCCACACTCACTCCAGAGGGCCACTATATTTCCACACTCACTCCAGAGGGCCACTATAGTTCCACACTCACTCCAGAGGGCCACTATAGTTCCACACTCACTCCAGAGGGCCACTATAGTTCCACACTCACTCCAGAGGGCCACTATAGTTCCACACTCACTCCAGAGGGCCACTATATTTCCACACTCACTCCAGAGGGCCACTATATTTCCACACTCACTCCAGAGGGCCACTATAGTTCCACACTCACTCCAGAGGGCCACTATAGTTCCACACTCACTCCAGAGGGCCACTATAGTTCCACACTCACTCCAGAGGGCCACTATAGTTCCACACTCACTCCAGAGGGCCACTATAGTTCCACACTCACTCCAGAGGGCCACTATAGTTCCACACTCACTCCAGAGGGCCACTATAGTTCCACACTCACTCCAGAGGGCCACTATATTTCCACACTCACTCCAGAGGGCCACTATAGTTCCACACTCACTCCAGAGGGCCACTATATTTCCACACTCACTCCAGAGGGCCACTATAGTTCCACACTCACTCCAGAGGGCCACTATATTTCCACACTCACTCCAGAGGGCCACTATAGTTCCACACTCACTCCAGAGGGCCACTATAGTTCCACACTCACTCCAGAGGGCCACTATAGTTCCACACTCACTCCAGAGGGCCACTATATTTCCACACTCACTCCAGAGGGCCACTATAGTTCCACACTCACTCCAGAGGGCCACTATAGTTCCACACTCACTCCAGAGGGCCACTATAGTTCCACACTCACTCCAGAGGGCCACTATAGTTCCACACTCACTCCAGAGGGCCACTATAGTTCCACACTCACTCCAGAGGGCCACTATAGTTCCACACTCACTCCAGAGGGCCACTATAGTTCCACACTCACTCCAGAGGGCCACTATAGTTCCACACTCACTCCAGAGGGCCACTATAGTTCCACACTCACTCCAGAGGGCCACTATAGTTCCACACTCACTCCAGAGGGCCACTATAGTTCCACACTCACACCAGAGGGCTACTATATTCAGGGCTGCACATAAGCGGTGCGCCAGTGCGCATGCGTCGTCGAAATTCAAAATGCGCTGTCAATCAAGCGCCGGGAAGCGCTTCTGCGTACCAACAGCTGGGGCCGCACAGAATGATAATTATGGCCAGAATACACACTAGTAAATTCTGTGGCGAGAGCATTTCCCACCGACTGCCACTCAAAGTGGCTACTGGCCAATCACAGCACGTCCTTACTCAAACGAGGGAGGGTTCCAAATCCATGCATGCTGTGCTTGCTGCTGGGAGGAGGACAGGAGTTTACTACGGACTCGGAGAAAAAGTTACCCGACACATTATGTAGGGACAAGGGGAAGGGGCAAGGGCTGAGGGGTAGGGTTAAAAAACGAATTGGGATTGGGCCTATAGTGTCACTCCACCAACCACTTGGCAGTGAGGAGGGGGATCTCTCTCCACGGTGACCTCTAGAGCAGTGAGGAGGGGGATCTCTCTCCACGGTGACCTCTAGAGCAGTGAGGAGGGGGATCTCCTTGTTTTCACTTGTTTATGTCCAGTGTATGTAAGACTGAGAGTGCTCTGAGCAAAATAATTTACCTGAACCTGAACTCTGAGTTCTTTTTTACTGCTGTTTATTAACGCCATGTTGAAAACACTGTGCTGTAAAACACCGTAGAACTGACATACAAAAACAAGACAAACAAACAAAACATTAACTTTGGACGTTCATACAATAACATTAATTATTATTATTATTATTATGAATTACATTCATTATAATAATAATAATAATAATAATAGGCTACATGACTTTCACAATAAGGCTCACAAACAAATACAATACTGACCACTTCGCCTGCTTGCACATGAATGGGGGGTGTCGACTTGGAACCTTCAGTCTTTCTTTAAAAACGCTTTTGTTTTCTCTTCTTTTCTCTATCTTACTTTACTTCATTTCTTGTACTTAACTTTACTTTCTTCTGCTTTACATTTTATAGTTAACTTTTACTTCACTTCTCCTAGTTTACTTTACTTCTTCTTAACTACTTTGCTTTCTTCCTTCTGCACAGAGCTCTCTCTCTCTCTCATGTGATCTGCACAGTGCACTCTCCTTCAATGTAATGAGACTTCTGCCCTCTCTCACTCACAACAGGTGAAACCAACAAGCTTAATTAGCAGAACACAGACGCAACCAAAACACACAATTGAGAACTCTCAACACATTCAGTAGAACACACTTTTAGAGTGCCCCCAAAAGGACAAATACAGAAAAACTAAAACCTTGACATGGCTGCAGCCTGCAGTAACAGGCACTGCATGGTAATCTTCCCATTGCACTTTGCAGCAGCACAGTGTCTCTCTCTGCTCCCCGTCTTGTGGTCGTTGAGTGCCACTGTGTGGCCATAAATATTTAACACAGTTCCACTGCAGTACCATATACATACAGTGGAAGAGAGAGACACCGCAGCTTACAAATAATGTAAGCCACGAGATGGGATGCAACATCTATAAAGCAATATGGAAATGTATGTCGACATGATTTATTTCTAGGAGATAATCAACAGATTAAAGAGATAATCAACATTTTCAAATCCACAGCAGCCAGCAGCACACCAGATGAAAGAGACACACACAGCTTTAACAAAATGTGAATAATCTGTCTTCTCTGGTTCCGTCAACACATCTTTATATCAAAATGTATTTTTTGATACAAAAAAACCCCTCCTATTTCATTTCACAAGTGTACATTAGATTGGTGGTATGGCCAGCCGCTCCTATGCCCAGCTTTGTGTGTGTGTGTGTGTGTGTGTGTGTGTGTGTGTGTGTGTTTGTACCACAATTTTTTTGCAATGGCAGATTTGTCTGGTTTCCAGGCGGATGTGGTCCTATCCTCAGCACTCTGGGCAAGACCTAGTCCTACGCTGTAGAGTAAAGCAAAGCAAAGTTCTTTGTTTACCCAGGGAAGTGGACTAAAGCTTGAGATGCTTGTTTACAGCCACATACCCTGCTCATAGAACATTTCATGGTAGGGGTTCAATGCCTTGCTCAAGGGCACTTATAGGTTGTGACCAGGCTATATTCTCTCGGCATGATGAGTAAGGCTGGGACCGAGGCTATATACCCTTAAGGCTCATACATAGTCTGGATTTACGGTGGTGAGGTGACCACCGAACTACAACATGACGTCACTGAGCCGCGGTGAAGAGCAAACCACCGCCACCGCTCCAGCCCTTCTCTCTGTTTTTACTCACCACCACCGCTCAGCGTTATTTCAGCTCCGGTGGTCAGCTCGCCACCGGAGCGGTGGTCACCTCACCACCGGAGCGGTGGTCACCTCACCACCGGAGCGGTGGTCACCTCACCACCGAAAATCCAGACTATGAATAGGCCTTTTAGTCGTACGCGGCGGGGCGCAGCGGCGGCATGGGCAGCACGCTGAGCCTGCGGTGGTACGGCGCCATCAGGCCTTCGGCCCTCAGGCTCTGCACCTCCAGCTCGCCGAGCTGGCGCAGGTGGAAGAGCACGGTGAGCTTGTGCGTCATGGTGCGCAGCGCCAGGAACGCCGACAGGACCTCCGCCATCAGGAAGGCCAGGTAGACGGCGTGCACGACCCGCTCCAGGGGCAGGATGAGGATGGCCTCGTCCGTCAGGAAGAACAGCAGGACGGGCAGCTGGAACACGAAGGACAGGAGCCAGAACGCCGCCAGCTCTGGCACCTGCATGAGAGAGACGGGAGAGTTAGACAATTATTGAGACCTGAGACCAGATTCCACAAAATCTCTTCTGAATCACGTTTCTTTTCTTCTGAAAAAACGTATGTTTCTATATCAGTGGTTCTCAAACTATTTCATGTCAAGGACCCCACAAATTTAATTGGCCACCGACCCTCATCTGAAAAATATTTTGTTCCAGGGCTCCCCGGAAGCAAAGATGAGTTAATCATGTTTTCTGTGAAAGAATATATATTCAATGATTTGCACTCATTTTCAAGATTTTTCAAAAATAGAAGATCTTACAAGCTGTGAAATAATGACAAAAACCACTTCAGCAGGCTATATACATTTCGACCATTTGAAAATAGCCGATCTACAAGCTTCACAATGCCTCTCATCGCGACGCATTGTGTGACCCGGGTAGGTTTAGTTACCTTCTCTCCGAGGTTGCCAATGTAACCCAGGTAGAGTCGCCCCACTTCCACCACACTGAGGAGAACGATGCCCGTCACAAGGAGGTCCTGATAGTAGCCAGCAAGGTAATGGAACTGGAAAGAACAGAGGCAGATTAAGAGTGATTAAGATCTTTCTTTCTTTCTTTCTTCTTGTTTTTTAAATGTGGTTCATATCAAGATCAAATGCACAAGTGCATGTCTTTCTCTCTCTCTCTCTCTCTCAATTCAATTTTTCAATTTCAAAAGGCTTTATTGGCATGATAAATATGTTCTACATTGCCAAAGCATACATACAATTAAACAAAAGTCAACATTGCGCACACAGACAACTCTCTGCGCACACAGAAACAACAACAAACATCCCAACAATAATGAACAACAAACAATACAGTAACAATGAAAATAAATTAACAAACATCTACCTCTCTCTCTCTTTTGATTTGAACTTCACAAAAAAAGTGGCACAGTGGCACCTATTTATACAAAAGAATGCTAAAAGTTTAGCCCAAATAAGACAGCAAATGAATGACCCTGTTCAGACAGATATACCCGTCTCTTCTGTCCACTGGCTGTCCCTCAGCTGATGACAACTCCCAGAACATATTGGAGTGATGAGTTATTAATGGTGGATTCAAATTCTTTATATTTTTCTTTAATTTAGGGAAGAATGATTCTCTGATGTCTTTATACTTGTCGCATTGTAACACAAAGTGTAGTTCCGTCTCCACCTCCCCTTGAGAGCAGAGTGAACACAGTCTGTCTTCTCTAGGCAGACAGTTCTGTCTGCGTCTGCCTGTTTCTATTGAGTCTGTACATAGTCAACATCTTCCTCAGTTTTGGATCAGTAACAGTGGTCAGGTAATTTGGATCAGTAACAGTGGTCAGGTAATTTGCCACTGTGTATTCTCGGTGGAGGGCCAAATAGCATTCTAATTTACTTTGGGTTTTTGTTGTGTTTTTCCAATATGTGATATAATGTTCTTGTTGCATTTTGATAGTTTGGTTAGTGGAGGTTGTTTTAGTCAGGGGAGGGGTGGTGGGGGTAAGACTGAGGGGACTCCTGCTCATGGTCTCCTCTTGGCATTTTAAGGCCTGGTGATGGTAGGAGGTGGGGTCACTATTTTGAAGGTGCTTATGGAATTTTAATGCTCTTTTCTGGATGTTAATTAGGAGAGGGAATTGGCCAAGTTCCGCTCTGCATGCATTATTTTGAGTTTTTCTTTGAGTTTTTAATATATATTTACATATTTATATTTCTCTCTCTCAAATTGTATAATATTCTGTGAGTGTACATTAATTACACGTTTGGCATTTAGCCGATGCTGTTATCCAGAGTCAAGTGACTTACACATGTTTATTGAACACTAAAGTCAATAAACAGTTAAACAGTATGTATGAAAAGGAGTGCAGCCTCAAAGAGAGTCTAGCATACCAGATAAACAGTAAACCTAATATCTGTAACATCTATTCTGAATAACATGCTATCTGAATAACATGCTATCTGAATAACATACTATCTGAATAACAGGGACAGCAGGTTGCAAACAAGAAATATACATACATACATGTACATACGTGCGTACATACGTGTGTGTGTGCGTGCGTGCGTACCTTGACCTGCAGCATGAGCACAGCAGAGAACCACCAGCAGGGGAAGTAGAACATGTTGAAGTACATGAGCATCTGGAGGGGCAGGTGAGACACCAGCTCATTGGCCACTGTGAAATAGAAATGGTAAATGGTGCATTTATATAGAGCCTTTATCCAAGGCGCTTTACATAGATTGTGCATTACATTCACCCGTTCACACCAGGGGGGCAGTCAGACAGATATTTTGTGAAGCCACTAAGGAAATGAAAGTTCATATAATGGCCTGTTGTGGCGCTGTCATTGGGCTCAAAAAAACCCATAGCCCCATAGAAGTCCATGTATTTGGGCCCAACTTCACCTAGACTGTATTACCTTAATAAACATGGTCATGAATACTTTTTGCTTCCAGTCACTAGTTTAAAGTCTCATTTCTAATGTCATAATATTCTTTTTGGAAAATTATGGTCCCATTTATTAAAAAAATGACCATAAAGTCGCGCATGTTCTGAGGGGCGTGGCTACCGTTACAGTCTATGAACGGGATCCCCCACCCACTCGAGTCAAAATAAAAACCAACGAAGAAGAAGGGGGGAAGTCCCGCCTCGTTGTCTGGGCCAGCCAATGGGCCAGCTGGGCCCAAACGGATCTAGAAAGATGGCGACTTCCATTGCAAGGACTGACAGGCTTCATTTTACGTTCACGTTAGACCCGCGGAACGCTTTGTCCATATATGTTTTTACAGTCTATGGTTCACACACACATTCATACACCGATGCCGGAGGAAACCATGCAAGGCACCAACCAGCACATCAGGAGCAATTAGGGTTCAGTGTCTTGCTCAAGGACACTTTGACACTAACTCTGGGGGAGCCCACAGGGATCGAACTGGCAACCTTGCGGTTACCATCCAGCCACTCTACCCCTGAGCCACTGCCGTGAAGTTTGGGCATATTAATTACATAGTTTAATGTTGAAAATTAGTGGTTTTCGGATTTAAATTCTGACAAGTAAATGTACTATAGTTAGCCTACAAAATAAATAGAACTAAACTCTTATTATGGTGCCTAATTGGTGGAAAGTAACTAATTTACTATATTAATTAGTACATTTTGAGTTTTTTGTATTTTATTTGAGCAATTCCAATGTCCAATAGGCTACTTTTATTTCTATACGTAGATTTGGGTTATTACAAAACATACATTAACCACGATATTAATTTCGGCCATTTGAAAATAGCCGATATACAAGCTCACAGTGCGTCGCGATGTGACACATTGTGAGCTTGTAGATCGGCTACATTCAAATATTTTTTATAGACACACATTCTGCATATAGTGAGTAGTCTGAGTACGTTCTAGTTTTGGTACTATAAGTACATTTTGATGCCAAATTCTTTTGCACAAAGTAAACATTTTGAATTGTGCACTTTTACTTGCAACGAAGTAGTTCTACATATTGCAGTACTGATATAACCTGACGCTGCCAGATCCAAGAAGCTTGCTACACAAATTTGTTTCACAGTTTAGGAACATGGTTACCCAATACCGCCCCCAGCTGGCAGAGTCAGGTTAGTACTGATACGTTTAGTGAAGTAAAACAGTAGGCTACTTTGACCACCACTGCCAATTACAGCGCGGTTCTAAAACTGTTTCATGTCAAGGAACCCCTCTCATAACCTCATAGAAATAAGATTTGTACAGCTCTAGGCTCTATAGCAGTGATTCTCAACCAGTTTAACGGACTGTCCCAACCTGAGCTGCCCGCCTGCTGCTGCTCCCTGGCGAAGTCACTGTCTCTGGTCCGGTTGCCGGAGAACACAGAGCCGCCCACGTAGGCCAGACCCATGCGCAGGTTCTGAGGCACCGGGGAGTAGAACACAGGCATGATGGCGGAGAGACGGCATGCAGTGCTATGGAGAAGAAGCATCTATCCTCTCTCTCTCTGTGTGTGTATGTCATTAATCCCTGCCGTTTGCGCACACACACACACACACACACACACACACACACACACACACACACACACACACACACACACACACACACACACACACACACACACACACACACACACTCGCACTACAAGCAGGCAGTGCTAATCAGATTATGCAGCAGGAGGCGGTCGAACAGGGGATTAGCTCTAGGGTTGAATCAGTGGAACGGCGGTTAGTTATAGTTTACAGCTGACTATCACTCAGACAACATTGTTTCTATATAGTTTCCCCAATTAGAAAGAAACGTAACCACAACAAGGCTGTAGTTAAATATACTTACAAAAACAAACAAAATACAACGGTTTATCATGGATTAAATATATCGGCCATTGGTTTTTGACGATAAAAAGGTAATAATCATGAAAAACGACATACATACGCTTATATAGTTTTTTTTTTTAAATCTATATTCTATGGCTCTGAGAACATGGACACTTTCAAAGACATTAGATCTATATCTATCTATCTATTATATTTTTTACTATGTTTTATTTTGAGTTAGTGTTTGTAAACAATTGTAAATATTGCCTTTGTTAAATCAACTTAAATGTTAAATGTTTGTCTGTGTCGGACCCCAGGAAGACTAGATTTTGTCAAGGCAAAAGCTATAAACAATAAACAACAATATCCATCTATCTATCTATCTATCTATCTTGTCAACCACATGAATGCACACACGCACATGCTATAGTATGTATAGGCTACTTCATAGTTCATACGACCAACATCGCAACATGTAAAAAAAAAAAAGTAAAGAAAAATGAAACTATTACTCTGTCCATAAGTCACACACTGCACACAGTGTTCTACCAGCCAAGAACGTTTATTGAAGAATGTAACACATATTTGTATATACTTTCTCCACACACCACTATAGTGACACTACCACCCTACTACTACTACTACCACAACTCAGCCCATGCGAGAGTCCTCAGACTGGGGCCTGGCTCGGGGTATAACCGGCCTTGGGACCCCACTCGTCATTTACGCAGGGAACTGAACTGGGGTTGCATGCAGTGGCGGAGTGCGGCCAGCGGGTGTCCTCAGAGCTCATCCCTGGGGGCGCGCAGGGGGAAGTGCTGGAACTCCCTCGGCACCTCCTCCCCCTTGGCGGAGCGCCGGTAGAACCCCAGAGAGTCCAGCAGGCCGCTGATCTCGTCCGCCGTCATCTTCTTCACCTTCACCGTCTGGTGGACGGACCATGATGCAGGTAGGTAGGCCATGCCACCATGTCGCACCATGTGCATTTCATTCACAACAGGGGAAGAGAAAAGATTCATTCACAACAGGGGAAGAGAAAAGAAGTGAGAAAGAAGAAAGAAGTGAAGTGACGTGAGTGAGTTTTTTTTTTTTTTGGGGGATTTTGATTGATTGAAATATTTATTAACAGTTTGCAGAATTACAGTAGGCCTATACATACCAGGCACAAACTCGATACAAAGACTGTTAACTGTGAGTGGACGACCCAATTAAGCATTACACTATAGTTTACAAGAGGCTCCACCATGTTCAATTCATCAACATGGTGTGTGTGTGTGTGTGTGTGTGTGTGTGTGTGTGTGTGTGTGTGTGTGTGTGCGGCTTGCGCGCGCGCGCTCGCGTGTGCATGTAAGCTATGCATCAAATGTTCCATAATAAGTATAGTATTTGGCACATTTTCCTGGACATTAGTCTACGGACCCCCATTTAATGGCATTTCCATCTCTGCGACCCCCAATTTATATTGTAAAATCACTGTTAATTTGACGCTGAGAGTGTCTGAGAGTGTATGAGAGTGTCTGAGAGTGTACAAATTAAATCATTTAGTTGAGGGCCCCCTATGACTCCCTCAAGGACCCCTGGGGGTCCCCAGACCCCACTTGTGTACAACTTCATTTTCTCATTCTGCTCTCTCTCTCTCTCTCTCTCTCTGCTCCTTCTGTGCTCTCTTTATCTCCCACCACCTGCATAAAGCTGTCTCTCCACCTCGGTACCTCACACAGAGAACGTGATATCAGACCTTTATCTCCCACCATCTGCATAAAGCTGTCTCTCCACCTCGGTACCTCACACAGAGAACGTGATATCAGACCTTTATCTCCCACCACCTGCATAAAGCTGTCTCTCCACCTCGGTACCTCACACAGAGAACGTGATATCAGACCTTTATCTCCCACCATCTGCATAAAGCTGTCTCTCCACCTCGGTACCTCACACAGAGAACGTGATATCAGACCTTTATCTCCCACCACCTGCATAAAGCTGTCTCTCCACCTCGGTACCTCACACAGAGAACGTGATATCAGACCTTTATCTCCCACCATCTGCATAAAGCTGTCTCTCCACCTCGGTACCTCACACAGAGAACGTGATATCAGACCTTTATCTCCCACCACCTGCATAAAGCTGTCTCTCCACCTCGGTACCTCACACAGAGAACGTGATATCAGACCTTTATCTCCCACCACCTGCATAAAGCTGTCTCTCCACCTCGGTACCTCACACAGAGAACGTGATATATAAAGCTGTCTCTCCACCTCGGTACCTCACACAGAGAACCACCACCTGCATAAAGCTGTCTCTCCACCTCGGTACCTCACACAGAGAACGTGATATATAAAGCTGTCTCTCCACCTCGGTACCTCACACAGAGAACGTCACATCTTTAGAAGGAACACGTACGTCTCCTGGGTTCATTCCAGATGAAGCTGATCCGTGATCAGTGTAAAAAAACAGCCTGGCAACAAATCCCTGCATGCTCACCTTAGATTCTCTAAAGGCTCAAACATAGTCTGGATTTTCGGTGGTGAGGTGACCACTGAACTACAACATGACATCACTGAGGTGACCACCGAACTACAACATGACGTCACTGAGCCGCAGTGAAGAGCAAACCACCGCCACCGCCCCCAGCCCTTCTCTCTGTTTTTACTCACCACCGCTCAACGTTGTTTCAGCTCCCGTGGTCAGCTCACCATTGGAGCGGCGGTGGTCACCTCACCACCGAAAATCCAGACTATGAATAGGCCTTAAAGATGCTCACCTGAACAACCTCGTCCTTCTGGTCGTAGAAGATCAGACGAGGGTTCTTCTCCTCCGAGGAGTCGTACTCCAGGTTGTGGCTGCAGAGATGGAACACGAGGGATCAAAGAAAATGACGGGCAAAAAGCTGGTGCATTGCGTACTGTACATGTTGCATGGCTGGGAGCTTGTATATATAACCATAATGCTTAAAACACCAAAAGGGGTTCCCGTCCAGAATGGGTTAATGAGCGACTATAAAAAAAGAATAAATAAATAATAAATAAATATCGGGTCATAATAAATAACTGCCAGATCTATACGCATGTCTATTTTCAGGCAGCTGTCGCTCAGGAGGTAGAGCAGGGCGTCCAATGATCCGTGGGTCGGCGGTTTGAATCCCGGCTCCTCCTCCTCCTGTCCACATGTCGAAGTGTCCCTACATTGCCTCCAATGAGTCGGTCGGTGTGAACTCGCCACCACCACTTGGTGTGGGAAAGTGAACATTATTTGATGAATTGAACATGGTGGACCCTCTTGTAAAGAAGTGTAATGCTTAATTGGGGTCGTCCACTCACAGTTAACATAGTCTTTGTATTGAGTTTGTGCTTGAAATGTACTGTAATTCTGCAAACTGTTAATACATAAATCAATCAATCTAAGTGAGTATGCTCTACTATGCTGGCATCTGACTGTTCACCGCTTCACCTCCCAATGTATGAATTATAAAGTGCTTTGAGCGCTATAAAAATGACCACAGATTTAATTTATAGTCGATTGTAACAAAACTATTTTTTCCGCGTTGATTCTAATTCAACATTACACTAATATTATTATTATCATCATTACTGCCACATGCTTTGGGAGATTTGGGTGTTTTGGATTGATTGATTTAATTTTTTAAGTGAACAGTTTGCAGAATTACAGTATACATTTCAAGCACAAACTCAATACAAAGACTATGTTAACTAGTCTGTGAGTGGACGACCCAATTAAGCATTACACTCGTTTACCTTACCAGAGGGTCCACCATGTTCAATTCATCAAAACATTTAAAGACGTATACAAATAGACACTTTCTATATAGTCAAAGAACAGAACAGGAGTTCATCATGAAGGAGGTTAAAAAAGGCACAACGTACGTGCTTCATGGCGTCCCCCCCCCTGTTGCCATAGCAACATTGTTTTGTTTATCAGGGGAAGGTCATGAGAAAAGCCCAGAGGCAGATGTGTGGGTGGGTGGGCCGCATCTAAATAAATGCTTGCGTAGCGTCTAGCTACGCAAGCTATACAAGACATGAACAAACAGCAGCATATAAGGATACTATAATGCCCATCGCTCCATGAGGAAATGGTGCAGCTCGGGCAATTTCTTGATACTTCATCCGACCACGCTGGGCGCCTGAGGAGATGGCGACAACACACAGCTGTTAAAACAGGCATATGATAAAATGCTTCCCTCGATCCCTGCATTGGTTTGTTGTTAAAGTGTGCTCAAATGTACAGCCCCTAAAATAGGTTTCCTATCGTTGGAATATATACACCCGGAAACCAAAATCGTAATCCCAACATCATTATCACACTTCATTGTGTTTAAATCGCACAGCTTTGCATTTTGGTCATTCTGGGCCTTTTGTCCTACATGTATGTATTAAGGCCTGTTTTCATTCGATTCAAAGGAAAAAAGGTTCAAACTGAACCAGTATTCATTTACATAAGGATGTGAAATGATAAGGATACGAAATGAACGCCTTTAAAGTCATTCTTTAACCACATGAACCTTATTATAGCGTCACTATTCTGGCCCATTTACATGAATGTGAAAACTGACGTGTTGATTAATGAACATTGAGCATTGTCCCTGTCAAATAAATAAACAAATACATTCTGGGCATTTCTTAAATAGGCAAACTATGCGATTAAAATAGCTGAACATTGTATGACAATAGGCACACATTCTATGAAAATGTATGCACACATTCTGAAAAGGATATTCGATCTATACACGAACATCTTTCGTCGCGATATCTGTACAGCTCACAACATTATGACACGTTGTGAGCTTGAAGAAGAGCTACGTCAGTGGTTTTCAACCCTTTAATACTATAGCACAGTGGTTTAAATACTCTAGCATGGTGGTTTTCAACCCTTTTCATATCAAGGCCCACTATTTATTCAGCTTTTCAGCCATGGAACCACCATTTGACGACATTTATTAGGGCTCCATTTTCGTCACCGCTAAACCCCTTATCCTATTTTGCTAAACATTTTTGAATAGTTAAAATGCCAAGTCCACAAGCTCACAATGTGTCGATGTAGATTGGCTGTGTATAGTTGAACTATTCAAAAATGTTTTTCAAAATAGTAAAAAAATAAAAAGGCAAAGAAGTTTAGGGACAAGGGGTTTAGCGGTCTCAGACCCCAAACTTAAGAATATTGTGTTATCATTGGATAAACTTTTCACGCTGTATTGATGTTGGTATACCGTTAAGAGAGATAACAATTATGTTACATTCTCCAACTGTGTAGAATTATTCTTGTATTAAGTAATGCAGATATGTTTAACAATAATTCAACCCTTACATTTTAACCCTTAAATGTAAAGGGTCCATTTGGTTTCATGTTATACGCTCTTAAGAGTTAAAAGATCTAGAAGGGTCAATTTTTGGTTACCAACTTTTCCATCACTTTCCATCACGTGGTCCCCCCATGGAGCTAGCATGGGGAGACCACGTGGAATCCCCTCAAGGACCACTGGTTGAAAACCACTGCTCTAGCAGCTTGTACACTACAGTAAACCACTGCTCTAGCAGCTTGTACACTACAGTAAACCACTGCTCTAGCAGCTTGTACACTACAGTAAACCACTGCTCTAGCAGCTTGTACACTACAGTAAACCACTGCTCTAGCAGCTTGTACAGTTGGTGTGACTCATAATAATGTTGGCTCCACACATGCAACACTCACCATGAGTTTACCCCTGGCTATAACGGGCTCCTCTTCAGTCACTGCGCTGCTGACATCTCCCTCTCCACTGGCAGAGATACAGGCTAGAGTTACAACCATCAACAAGGCCCACATTTTAAGACAAATGGGCATCTTTTGCCTTTTTCCGTCCAAAGTTACCACCACCAGTATAGGCTAGTGCTACTACTGCATACATACAAATATACACTTGCCCCCTTCTCAGGGTGGAGCAAACCATGACATACAGGGGTGGGAGGGTTACATTTGCAACTCCTTGAATTGATATCTGTTGACTTCAGTTTTTCACCCCCAGGCCCCGTGCCTTAAATGTTAACGAATTAGCAGAGAATTGTTACCTTCGCTATGAATCTCAAATGTTAAGGTTATACGATTGGTATATGTATCATTTTAAACCATGCAGTGAATTGGCCCCTGGGTGACTCGATAGGTTTTCCCAAAGCATTTGAGTGGTCCACGCAAACCTTTAGGTTTTAGGACATCTGTATTCTTATCACTTTTTCCCAGGATAGAGAGAGCTACTATTAGTCCACTTGCCAGAATGTGAAACCCAGGCATGCTGAGGAGGCTACACCAACGTTTTATGTTAGAAATGTTGAGTATGGGTCACTAGTATGTAGAATCTGCCGGATGCTAACGTGTATAATTATGTTGAGCAATTTTCACAATTGGCATAATATGTGACCATATACCATTGACAACCTATAAGGAGAAAATAAATCATCATGCTTAATGTAGCATGTGACGTGTCAAACTAGGGGGTTTTCATCATGCTGAATTCATTCCAATGCATTCGTTTTGCAGAACAAAAAAAAAACACTCCTTGGGCTAAAACGGCCATAACCTTCTTCACAAATGTGATGATAATGTCAGCACATTTTGGGCAAGTGGCTATGGCTGTTTATTAACCCATTCTGACCTGAGATCAGATTCATACGAGGTTTCCACTGGACACGCACTGGTCTGATGAACCCATTCTGACCTGAGATCAGATTCTAAAAAAATGTCAGTCGTTCTTCGATTTTTCAAAAATAGCAGACCTACAAGCTCGTAGCGCGCCACTCGGTGGCGCGCTACGAGCTTGTAGATCTGCTGTTTTTCAATAGCTAAAGCACGACACGATGCTAACACCAATATGGGTTCCCGTTCAGAATGGGTTAAATACTTTCTTAACGTTTTTAACATAAATCCTTGGTGTACTCAACGTGTCCGGGTTCACAATGGGGGGCTCTGTGGGCTGGCAAGTAGACTATATGGAAATCTATCAATATACTGCCATGTAGAACTACTCCATTACAAGTAAAAATCTGGAATTTAAAATGTACTTGCAAGTAAAAGTACAAAGGTATTATTGGCATCTTAAAGTATACCAAAAGTAGGAAGTATACTCGTTATGCAGAATGTCCAATTTTCATGTCTTCAAATGTTTAAAATATTTAGACAATACAGCCGATCTACAAGCTCACAATGTGTCGCATTCGCGACGCATTGTGAGCTTGTAGATCGGCTATTTTCAATCGGCCAAAATGGTCTGAAGCGGTTGATGTACATTTAGCAATAATTAACTAAATCTATAAAGCAACTATAGTAACTAATTAACCCAAGATTTCAGATTAATTGCAGTGGAGTATAAAAGTACAATATTGTCCTCTGAAATGTAGTGGAGTAGAAGTAGAAGTACTGCACATTTGATGTACTCAATTAAGTAAATCACAAATACCTGAAAAGATTGTACTTGAGAACAGTATACTTAAGTAAATATTCTTAGTTACTTTCCACCACTGTCCAAACCACACCCCATATCAATGAAGGCTGACCAGAGATTTTAATGGGATTGTCGTCTGTGTTTGAACACAAAATCTATTTCTCAATTCAATGACGTTTGTTTACTTTTATTGTTCTTGAGGTTACAATTATAATAAGTGTCGACTAGGACAATGTCAATGCAGTGCCATTGTGTTATTAACCCATTCTGACCCGAGATCAGATTCATACGAGGTTTCCACTGGACACACACTGGTCTGATTAACCCATTCCGAGCTGAGATCAGATTCTAAAAATGTCAGTCGCTCTTTGATTTTTCAAAAATAGCAGACCTACAAGCTCGTAGCGCGCCGCTCGGTGGCGCGCTATGAGCTTGTAGGTCTGCTTTTTTTCAATAGCTAAAGCATAACATCAAAACATAACACCAAACTGGGTTCCCGTTCAGAATGGGTTAAATCATACTTTAATATGCTGTAGATCACAACAAAGATTAAACTGCGAGGAACAGCAGAGGAGGAAAAACAATTCCATTTTCCAAAGTTTGCTCAACTCTTTCCAAACGCTGCTGTGGTAATGTCGTGGTGGAGGGCAGGCCCACACAAGTGCTAGGTCACCAGCAGAGGGCAGTGTTACCCACGTAATAAACATTTCCTGGCTAAGATTGGCGGGTTAAAATGTACTTCCAAAAATCCTTCCTAGCCACAGACAATTATCTTTCCAACAAAAATACACCATTCCTGACTGGAATGCTTATAAGCAAAACCATCTCTCTCTCTGTCTATCTTTTCCAGGCCATGGGCGCACCAGATCCTTCGCACTCGGAGTCATCAGTAGCTTATAATGGAAGACGTTGGATGTTTAGTTGTAAAGTAGCAATAAATGTCACAGTGTAGAGTAGAACTACTCCGGGGTTCGAAGATCGTTGTGAGTAAAAGTACAAAAGCATCAGCAACAACATAATGCTCATAATACCGAAGTGAAATAACTCAAATTTGACCCGAACAAAAACAAAAAACTTAAAGCAATCTATTCTACAGGCTCAGCTTGTATGCTATACATACATTGGCTATTTTTGTAGTAATATACAGTATATACTCAAACTAAAGTAAAAGTACCTCAACATTGTGTACTTAGTTACTTTCCACCACGACTACTCATCATGTGCTGCCTGAGATGATGTGTCAAATGGGAACAGAGCCCCCCCCCCTCCCCCCCTGCCTGAGATGATGTGTCAAATGGGAACAGAGCCCCCCCCCCCCCATGCCTGAGATGATGTGTCAAATGGGAACAGAGCCCCCCCCCCCCCCCTGCCTGAGATGATGTGTCAAATGGGAACAGAGCCCCCCCCCCCATGCCTGAGATGATGTGTCAAATGGGAACAGAGCCCCCCCCCCTCCCCCCCTGCCTGAGATGATGTGTCAAATGGGAACAGAGGCCCCCCCCCCTGCCTGAGATGATGTGTCAAATGGGAACAGAGCCCCCCCCCCCCTCCCTGAGATGATGTGTCAAATGGGAACAGAGCCCCCCCCCCCCCTCCCCGAGATGATGTGTCAAATGGGAACAGAGCCCCCCCCCCTGCCTGAGATGATGTGTCAAATGGGAACAGAGCCCCCCCCCCCTCCCTGAGATGATGTGTCAAATGGGAACAGAGCCCCCTCCCCCCCTGCCTGAGATGATGTGTCAAATGGGAACAGAGCCCCCTCCCCCCCTGCCTGAGATGATGTGTCAAATGGGAACAGAGCCCCCCCCCCCTCCCTGAGATGATGTGTCAAATGGGAACAGAGCCCCCCCCCCCCCTCCCCGAGATGATGTGTCAAATGGGAACAGAGCCCCCCCCCCCCTCCCTGAGTTGATGTGTCAAATGGGAACAGAGCCCCCCCCTCCCCCCCCTGCCTGAGATGATGTGTCAAATGGGAACAGAGCCCCCCCCCTCCCTGAGATGATGTGTCAAATGGGAACAGAGCCCCCCCCCCCTCCCTGAGTTGATGTGTCAAATGGGAACAGAGCCCCCCCCCTCCCCCCCCTGCCTGAGATGATGTGTCAAATGGGAACAGAGCCCCCCCCTCCCCGAGATGATGTGTCAAATGGGAACAGAGCCCCCCCCTCCCCCCCCTCCCTGAGATGATGTGTCAAATGGGAACAGAGCCCCCCCCCTCCCTGAGATGATGTGTCAAATGGGAACAGAGCCCCCCCCCTGCCTGAGATGATGTGTCAAATGGGAAGAGAGCCCCCCCCCCCTCCCCCCCCTGCCTGAGATGATGTGTCAAATGGGAACAGAGCCCCCCCCCCCCATGCCTGAGATGATGTGTCAAATGGGAACAGAGCCCCCACCCCTCCCCCCCCGCCTGCCTGAGATGATGTGTCAAATGGGAACAGAGCCCCCCCCCCCCTGCCTGAGATGATGTGTCAAATGGAACAGAGCCCCCCCCCTCCCCCCATGCCTGAGATGATGTGTCAAATGGGAACAGAGCCCCCCCCCCGCCTGCCTGAGATGATGTGTCAAATGGGAACAGAGCCCCCCCCCCCCTCCCTGAGATGATGTGTCAAATGGGAACAGAGCCCCCCCCCCTCATGCCTGAGATGATGTGTCAAATGGGAACAGAGCCCCCCCCCCCCTCCCCCCCATGCCTGAGATGATGTGTCAAATGGGAACAGAGCCCCCCCCCCCCCCCTTAGACTTAAACCGACACATTACTATAGATTTCTAGATGATATATTTGGAATATGGGAACATAGCCAAGAAGAATTCCAGGAATTTATTGATGTTTTAAATAGCCATCATAGATCCATAACGATAAAATATGTGACACACACAGAAAGGATTGACTTTCTTGATGTAACAATCTTCAAGGGCCCAAACTTTAACACAAATGGGAAACTAGACTTAAAAGTATTCTTTAAAGAAACAGACACTCACGCCCTATTACACAAAACGTCATTCCACCCGACACACTCTTACACAGGAATAGTCAAATCACAACTACTAAGATTCCATAGGATCTGCACGCAAAGAAGTGATTTCAAAATAGCTTGTAAAACTCTATTTAATGCTCTCAGACTAAGAGGATACACTAGGACCTTCCTCCGGAAGGCCCAAAATACCTTCTTAGAAATAAGAGTGCGGGATACAGGCCCCAAATTGGCCCTGATAACCAGTTATTCAACACAGAGCACACTAGCCAACAGAATAAAAAGGAATTTTGAGAACCGAACGGACGATCTTCTAAAAGATTATAAAATTATATCGGCCTACAGAAAAAATAAAAACCTTAAAGATTATCTAGTACACAGCAAGCTAAAAGAAATCAACACACCAGCACGCCAGGGACCAGAATACTTCAAACCCAAACAATTAGTAAAAAATAGAACCACAAAACGCGTCTTAGAGATTAAACAACAAATAACAGCCAGAACCAGCAACTGCATTTATTTAATCACATGTGAAAAATGTGGTTTACAATATGTCGGAGAGACAGGTAAAACAATAGGTACTAGGCTGGGACGACACAGATACAATATTAACAATGCCAAAAAGACAACCACAAGATTGGTGCAACATTTCATGGCGCACGGCATTGAAGCTCTAAAATGCGCTGGACTTCAACACAATCCTAACTGGACAGTAGGACAAAGACGTTTTAATGAAAAACAGTGGATTAAGAACCTCAACACGGATTTTCCTGGAGGCTTAAACATGCCTAAAATCAGATCTTGAACACTAAAAAACTTAAACTCAGGATTAAACTGGAGAAATCTAAAAGTGATTGGATCAGACTTCCTTCGGATACATGGCGAATGCATTTATTCCTTGCATTGTGCACAGTGCACTGAAGTCTTTTAATTCCCCCCCATGCCTGAGATGATGTGTCAAATGGGAACAGAGCCCCCCCCACCCCCATTTTTACAGGGTTTCCTCCCCTTGGCAGCCCTCGTAAATTCTGCCCGAACAGAATAGGGCCTCCACTC
>NC_137883.1:31053571-31059797 GCF_963924005.1 Protomyctophum bolini
TGTCTGTCTGTCTGTCTGTCCCGCTTTTGTGCCCTTATATGGAGCTGAGTGATTTGTGTCACCATGACTCAGCCATAACCATATAAGGAGTCCCCAAAGCAGCTATACGTCCAAAACCCAAATATGTACGAGCTGCGTTCGCTTCCCGCGTTTGCGCGTCTTACTGGTGGTCAGTATTATGTCAGTATAATTGTCAGTATTATGGTCAGTATTATGTCAGTATTATGGTCAGTATTATGGTCAGTATTATGGTCAGTAATATCATGATCAGTCATTGGTTACCAGGTGTCGCATCACATCGTGCTGTAAGCTTGTAGATTTGGCCATTCTCATTGTTTTTGGAAAATCTTTCAGAATGTATGAACATTTCTCACCATGGAAATGATGATGATTAATGATTATGCTAACGATAATTGTGATTATCTCCAATAGTTGCGACTAGACGAACGCAGGCCCAATCAGATGTGTGCTGAAGGACAGGGAGACAGTACAGAATAGTGTAGAAATGGACCTCACAAGTCCATTTGGTTCCATTTGTAGAGGCTACACTTTTCTGAGATAAACGAACACAGAGGGTTTCAGGGAGACGTGCCATATCTGTCGTTTAACCCATTTTGACCGGGGAACAATTCTACAAAGGTCTTCTAAATCCTGACAGTTTTCAAACTCATGTTTCTGTCATTCTCAAACATTTTCACGTCATAAAAAAATGTAATGTAATTGCCCGCCGACCCCCATCTGAAAATATGTTGTTCCAGGGACCTCCCAGAAGCAAAGATTAGAGTTAAAAACTTCGGCTCTGAAAGAATATATATTCAAAGATTTGCGCCACATTTTCACGATTTTTCAAAAATAGCAGACCTACAAGTTCATAGCTATGAGCTTGTAGATCTGCTATTTTTCAACAGCTAAAGTATATATGCTTAAAACCCCAGAAGGGGTTCCCGCCCAGAATGCGTTAAGACTTGTGTTCTCGGATGCCACTGTGGCTAATTAAGTGCAGAGCTTTGAAACGTGGCTGTTTAGCAGGGATGGAAGAAGTAGCCTATACTCCAGTTTACTTTTTTTACTCGAGTACAAGTAACAATACCACAATGTAGAAACACTAGATATAATGTTACGAGTCCTGGATTCAAACTTTTTACTTGAGTAAAAGTATTGTTGTCAAAATATACTTAAAGTGCCAAAAGTAAAGGTACTCATTCATTGTGCAAGAATGGCCTATCCCATTCTGACCTGAGATCAGATTCATACGAGGTTTCCACTGGACACACACTGGTCTGATGAACCCATTCTGACCTGAGATCAGATTCTAAAAATGTCAGTCGTTCTTCGAATTTTTCAAAAATAGCAGACCTACAAGCTCGTATCGCGCCACTCGGTGGCGCGATATGAGCTTGTAGATCTGCTATTTTTCAATAGGTAAAGCATAACATGATGCTAACACCAAAATGGGTGCCCGGTCAGAATGGCCTATACACACAGACTTTTGAAAATAACAGATCTCCAAGGTCAACACGCTGAATAGACCGGCTATTTGTCCATGGCTGAAGTACAGGGATTACTGTAGATCTGCACATACACAATCTGCAAGGTAACTTAGTTGTAACCAAAGTTTTCAAACACTTGTAGTGGAGTAAAAAGTACAAAATGAAGCCCAAAGCACAGCGGCAGGGACTCCTTGGGACCAAACCGTTTCAAGCCATTTTAGACCTGAGGACGATTCTACAAATGTCTTCTAAACCCTGACAGTTTTCTCGAAAATAACCTCTGTTTCTGTGTCAGTCGTTCTCAAACATTTTCATGTCAAGAACCCCCAAAATTATATGTAATTGGCCACCGACCAACATCTGAAAATATGTTGTTCCAGGGACCTCCCCTCAGAAGCAAAGATTTGAGTTAAAAACGTTGTTTACTCTGAAATAATATATATATTCAAAGATTTGGGGAACATTTTCACGATTTTTCAAAAAATAGCTAAAGCATAACATAATGCTTAAAACACCGAAAGGGGTTCGGTCGGGTCAACCACACCAACGCAACTCAATGACTTATACATTGGTTTGGTTGGACCTTAAAAAAAAACGTCTAGTTCCGACCCGACCCTTTGGTGTGGTTTTGGGCATTAGATGTACACAGTAGCGTAGTAGAAATATAAAGTATTGAAACATGGAACTACTAAAGTATAAAGACCCTCCAAATGTTTACTTAAAGTACAGTGCGTAAATGTACTTTGTGACTGTCCATCCACTGCTGTTTATCTGCCTGGCCCTCAATGTATAATAACACTATGAATAGCAACGGAACTACAGCTATTGCGACAATATTCATTGGAATTAATAAGTGAAAAGGATTCATTCATGTGAGTGTGTGTGTGTGTGTGTGTGTGTGTGTGTGTGTGTGTGTGTGTGTGTGTGTGTGTGTGTGTGTGTGTGTGTGCGTGAGTGCGTGAGTGAACTTCTATTCCGGAGTTAGTTTTGCTCATGCAAACGTTCAGGGCAACAAATGCCACATTCATGATATGTCTTCCAGAGTCACGTGCCATAGCCAGTGTCTATTGCTTAATTCATAGAGATGTGCCCAAAATAGCTCAGAACCCAAAGAAGCTCATGGTAAATAGCTCAGAACCCAAAGAAGCTCATGGTAAATAGCTCAGAACCCAAAGAAGCTCATGGTAAATAGCTCAGAACCCAAAGAAGCTCATGGTAAATAGCTCAGAACCCAAAGAAGCTCATGGTAAATAGCTCAGAACCCAAAGAAGCTCATGGTAAATAGCTCAGAACCCAAAGAAGCTCATGGTAAATAGCTCAGAACCCAAAGAAGCTCATGGTAAATAGCTCAGAACCCAAAGAAGCTCATGGTAAATAGCTCAGAACCCAAACTCATCGCGACGCGTTGGTGAAGCTTCTATAGATCTGCTATTGTCGGTGCACGACTCTGTCATGTGACTCTGTCATGTGACTCTGTCATGTGACTCTGTCATGTGACCATGTATAAGTCAGGCTATGAGTGTTGTTTTTGGCAGCAAATTTCTATTTTAGTTTTAGTCCCATATATAGTCTCTTGGATAGTTATATTCACCTGGAATGCTTTAGTGTTAGTCTAGTTTTAGTCGACTATAAATGTCATAAGATTTCAGTCAACTACAGTACATCTACAGTTGACTAAGATGTATTTTGGCGGGCCTTGATGCCGTCGTAATGGCTGATTTTACACTGAAAATAGCCGATCTACAAGCTCACAACGCGTCCCAGCGCGATGCGTTGTGAGCTTGTACATCTGCTATTTTCCAGCATGCAACCAAGTGTAAAATGACATATACTGGATCTCTTGTCCACTAGTCCCTTCCTAACATTTTAGTCAAATTTGTATTTGTTGACACATCGACAGTTTTTATGTAGTTTTCGTCAGTGAAAATAGGTAGTCGACGAACATTATTCGTCATAGTTTTAGTCGACGAAGACAACACCGCGGCGGGCTATATGACTTATTGACTTGGCAGCGTGGCCACAGAGCACGCACGGCTCAGGAGAATCCAACAGCGACATCTTTGGCAATAACGTCGCGTTGCATTCTCGCTGCAGACTGTTGTCCCTGCCGGGTGGAAACCTTGTGTGTCTCAAAACTGTTTCTTTACAGGGAAAAGAATCTGCTTTCCAATCCAATTTAAAAACCAAAATAGCAGCTCAATCACCAGCATCGTGACGCAGAATGAGCTTGTATATCAGATATTTGAAAGTTTTCCTCAAATCTTTGAATAATATATTATTAGAGTGAACATTTTAACTCAAACCAATTGAAAAACCAAAAATAGCAGATCTGCAAGCTCACAAATGTCCAGCATCGTGACGCAAAGTGAGCTTGTATATCAGATATTTTGTAGGTCTGCTATTTTTGAAAAATCGTGAAAGTTTTCCTCAAATCTTTGAATATATATATTATTAGAGTGAACATTTTAACTCAATCCAATTGAAAAACCAAAATAGCAGATCTGCAAGCTCACAATGCCCAGCATCGTGACGCAAAGTGAGCTTGTATATCAGATATATTTTTTGCTACTTGTCAGTGACACTGAAGTTAACATTAATTTATAAAAGTAATAATAATAAATAAAAGATACAAGGTTTCTGCCCCCACAGTGAATGTAGGTCAAATTGGTTTATTTTCCCTGAGAGAGTCCAGTGTTTACATATTGATGCAGGCAGACGGATAAGGTGCTAGGTTGGTATGGCTTCTGCGGTGACATCATTGCGGATGTGGTCAAAAGGGGGAGCGGGGGGGGTATGGGGGGGTGATGGATGTCCAGTCGCCGACCACATCAGAGGGGGGGGGGGGGGGGGGGGGCAAACAGACGACCACCACTGCATGCCCCCCCCCTTCTAATGGCAGCCTGGGCTAATCAGAAACACATGGTTCATGGCTCTCCCTCATATAATGGCTCCAGTTGTTGCCGGGCCTTTTGGGACCGGTACAGAGCGACCCGGTCCTGTTGGGACCGGTCTAGCAAAGAGAGACCAGGTCCTGTTGGGACCGGTCTAGCACAGAGGGACCAGGTCCTGTTGGGACCGGTCTAGCACACAGAGACCAGGTCCTGTTGGGACCGGTCTAGCACAGAGGGACCAGGTCCTGTTGGGACCGGTCTAGCACACAGAGACCAGGTCCTGTTGGGACCGGTCTAGCAAAGAGAGACCAGGTCCTGTTGGGACCGGTCTAGCACACAGAGACCAGGTCCTGTTGGGACCGGTCTAGCACAGAGGGACCAGGTCCTGTTGGGACCGGTCTAGCACACAGAGACCAGGTCCTGTTGGGGACCGGTCTAGCACAGAGGGACCGGGTCCTGTTGGGACCGGTCTAGCAAAGAGAGACCAGGTCCTGTTGGGACCGGTCTAGCACACAGAGACCAGGTCCTGTTGGGACCGGTCTAGCACACAGAGACCAGGTCCTGTTGGGACCGGTCTAGCAAAGAGAGACCAGGTCCTGTTGGGACCGGTCTAGCACAGAGGGGACCAGGTCCTGTTGGGACCGGTCTAGCACACAGAGACCAGGTCCTGTTGGGACCGGTCTAGCACACAGAGACCAGGTCCTGTTGGGACCGGTCTAGCAAAGAGAGACCAGGTCCTGTTGGGACCGGTCTAGCACAGAGGGACCAGGTCCTGTTGGGACCGGTCTAGCACAGAGGGACCAGGTCCTGTTGGGGACCGGTCTAGCACACAGAGACCAGGTCCTGTTGGGACCGGTCTAGCACAGAGGGACCAGGTCCTGTTGGGACCGGTCTAGCACACAGAGACCAGGTCCTGTTGGGACCGGTTCTAGCACAGAGGGACCAGGTCCTGTTGGGACCGGTCTAGCACACAGAGACCAGGTCCTGTTGGGACCGGTCTAGCAAAGAGAGACCAGGTCCTGTTGGGACCGGTCTAGCACACAGAGACCAGGTCCTGTTGGGACCGGTCTAGCACAGAGGGACCAGGTCCTGTTGGGACCGGTCTAGCACACAGAGACCAGGTCCTGTTGGGACCGGTCTAGCACAGAGGGACCGGGTCCTGTTGGGACCGGTCTAGCAAAGAGAGACCAGGTCCTGTTGGGACCGGTCTAGCACACAGAGACCAGGTCCTGTTGGGACCGGTCTAGCACACAGAGACCAGGTCCTGTTGGGACCGGTCTAGCAAAGAGAGACCAGGTCCTGTTGGGACCGGTCTAGCACACAGAGACCAGGTCCTGTTGGGACCGGTCTAGCACAGAGGGACCGGGTCCTGTTGGGACCGGTCTAGCACACAGAGACCAGGTCCTGTTGGGACCGGTCTAGCAAAGAGAGACCAGGTCCTGGTCCTATTGGGTCTAGCACAGAGGGACCAGGTCCTGTTGGGACCGGTCTAGCACAGAGAGACCAGGTCCTGTTGGGACCGGTCTAGCACACAGAGACCAGGTCCTGTTGGGACCGGTCTAGCACAGAGGGACCGGGCCCTGTTGGGACCGTTCTAGCAAAGAGAGACCAGGTCCTGTTGGGACCGGTCTAGCACACAGAGACCAGGTCCTGTTGGGACCGGTCTAGCAAAGAGAGACCAGGTCCTGTTGGGACCGGTCTAGCACACAGAGACCAGGTCCTGTTGGGACCGGTCTAGCACACAGAGACCAGGTCCTGTTGGGTCTAGCACACAGAGACCAGGTCCTGTTGGGTCTAGCACAGAGGGACCAGGTCCTGTTGGGTCTAGCACACAGAGACCAGGTC
>NC_137883.1:31059997-31165236 GCF_963924005.1 Protomyctophum bolini
TTGTCTTCGTGTAAGTACACTCAACTGGGGAAGTTTTCATGGCGATAACAATTTAATATACAAGTATGGTTTTGCTCCACTCAATTCATAATTAACGTCTCTCTCTCTCTCTCTCTCTCTCATCTCTCTCTCTCTCTCTCTCTCTCTCTCTCTCTCTCTCTCTCTCTCTCTCTCTCTCTCTCTCTCTCTCTCTCATCTCTCTCCTCTCTCTCTCATCTCTCTCTCTCTCTCTCTCTCTCTCTCTCTCTCTCTCTCCCCCCCCCCCCCCCCCTCCCCCCAGTCAGCTGGTCATTATCAGAGTCTGGGGTCTAGGAGGAGGAGGCGGAGCCCCAGCCCAGAGGAAGCGTATCGTCTCACTCATTAGCCACGGATAAGGAGAGGGTGTGAATAATCGTGACCCTGGCTCCTCCATCATGGTAACAATGGGATGTGATAAGAGGCCAATCTGGTTGCGGTTTGGGGGTGGGGGGGGTGTGGGGGTGGAGGGGGGGGGGGGCTGCATGCATGGCCCAAAAGCCTCTAACCCTCCCCTCTGCGTCAACATGTGTTTCTGGGACTCTGATCTTGGCACATGGCAGAGAGAGAGAGAGAGAGAGAAAGAGAGAGAGAGAGAGAGCGTGAGTTGTTGTGCGTCAAAGCAAAGAAAAGACAAAGCCCGCTGTAGTCTGCGACTCTGCGGTTCGGTCCACAGTTACACTTAAAGCCCGGGCCGGGTTCTAGTGCTCCAAAACATAGACGCCTTCAAACTGCTTGTTTCCCTTGTGGCTGATTCATATACTTAGTAGTTTTGCGAGTGTGAAAATGGTTTAGATCTGCAAGCTCACTTGCGGGACAGCTGGGTTTTGCGAGCTTTTATGTGGAATAAAAGCTTGCAAACCCGTCCGTCCCGCAAGTGAGCTTGCAGATCTGCTATTTCCGGCCGACTTGCATCAAGCCTTGGGTTTTTTGGGGCGGAGGGACCAAAAAGTCTTGTGACAGAGAGAAGATTTGGGTCAGGCTGTTGGGGGGGAAAACGTATACTCAAATATGTACCAATACTGCACTGTAGCAGTACTTTGTTAAGTTTGTTACCTTTAAAAGTAGTACGGAAGTCTATATAGGGCTGAAGCGGTTAATGCACGTTTTGTCATAATTCAAAATCTACAAAGTAACTAAAGTTTTCAAAATAATTGTAGTGGATTAAAAGCACAACATTTGCCTCATTTGAAATGTATTAGAAGTAAAAGGAAATTGTAAAGTAAAGTACAGATGCCTTGCTGCGAAGTCTGAGCGTGACGGGACGGTCGTTATTGCACAGATAACGGATAAGATGGTTGTGGGAGAAAAGACAGGAGAACAAAGGCGACAACCGTTGAAAGGGCATATGAGAGAGAGAGAGAGAGGAGAGAGAGAGAGAGAGAGAGAGAGAGAGAGACAGAGACAGAGAGAATATATATTCAACGATTTGTGCCACATTTTCACGATTTTTCTAAAATAGCAGACCTACAAGCTCATAGCGTGGCACTCGGTGCCGCGCTATGAGCTTGTAGATCTGCTATTTTTCAATAGATAAAGCATAACATAATGCTTTAAAAACACCAACAGGGGTTTCTGTTAGAGTTAGAGACACAGAGGGTTGACTTGACTTCTGAAAACACAACACAACAGAAAGAGACACTAAAGATGGAGTCTCGGTCGGAGCATCTGATCTGAATGATCTGTTTTCTATTAGCTCCTCAAATCCTTTCCGCTCGCGCCGCAGAATTATGCTGACAAGGAGGGAAAAAGCCAGGGCAATTTGCAGTCCAAGACAACTGTTTGCACACCCCCTACCGTCTTTAAATATATATATATATATATATATATATATATATGAAAAACAATCTGTCTGGGTATATGAATCACTCTCCAGTTATTCACAGTGATTTCTATTTCCATGTTCATGTGACTACGACGAGAGCTAATTAACCCATTTTGACCTGATGACGATTCTATGCAAAATGTCTACAAACTGTTTTATGAAAAACTAATGTTTCTGTGTCAGTCGTTTTCACGTCAAGGCACTCCAAAAATATCTGTCTCTTTTGCCACTGACCCCCCATCTGAAAATATGTTGTTCCAGGAACCCCCTCAGAAGCAACGATTTGAGTTAAAAAACGTTCGCTCTGCAGAGAGAACATATATTCAAAGACTTGTGCCGGCATTTTCACGATTCTTTCAAAAAACTACAAGCTCGTAGCGCGGCACTCGGTGCCGCGCTACGAGCTTGTAGATCTGCTATTTTGTCAATAGATAAAGCATTAACATAATGCTTTAAAACACCGTCACCGTCGTCCAGAATGGGTTAAGCCGTCATACATCATGTGTGCCTGCATGTGTCTTACAGAAACACTGCGGGCGATGTTGTGCCACTTAGTTGAACGCTTCTACACTTCAAGGCCTCCTGAGGTTTTAGGGATCCACTGGGATTGAACCACCGTCTACTAGCAGAACCACACAGAGCCCTGCATGGTGACTGACACACTGACACACAGCAGAACGACAGACACAGAGCCCTGCATGGTCTACAGACACACAGTAGAACGACACAGAGCCCTGCATGGTGACTGACACAGACAGACAGTAGCGTGGTAGAGTTGAACCAGCCTGGGTTTCCCACAACGCTTAAAGCAGTAGTCAGTCCTCAAATGTCTTTGGTTTCAGAATAGAGCGTCGCAGCCCCGCCCCCTTTCAGAACAACGAGTGGCCCAGGAAATGAATCCCAATGCATTTTTCCCGTAGACATTTAAAGACGGTTATGCCGCGGACAAAGCCAACTCCAGTCGTGACAAATCATGACAATAAACACAATATTTTGGACCAAACAAACAATCACAAAGAAGAAAAACAACCAAAAAAGTGTTGTAACCTGCCGTTTTTTTCTACTTTGTTCAGCCCAAAACATTGTGTTTATTGTCATGATTTGTCACAACAAGAGTTGGCTTTGTTTGTTCCCCAGGTTCTATGTTCTCCAGGTTCTATGTTCCACAGGTTCTATGTTCCACAGGTTCTATGTTCTCCAGGTTCTATGCTCCCCAGGTTATATGTTTCCCAGGTTCTATGCTCCCCAGGTTCTATGCTCTCCAGGTTCTATGCTCTCCAGCTTCTATGTTCCCCAGGTTCTATGTTCTCCAGGTTCTATGTTCTCCAGGTTCTATGTTCTCCAGGTTCTATGTTCCCCAGGTTCTATGTTCCCCAGGTTCTATGTTCTCCAGGTTCTATGCTCTCCAGGTTCTATGTTCTCCAGGTTCTATGTTCTCCAGGTTCTATGTTCCCCAGGTTCTATGTTACCCTTAGGGTTTAGGGTTAGCGTTATAGGTTTCTGTTTTAAGGACTTCAGTGTTTTGTACTATACAATTGTATGTATAAGTATACAGAACAAAGAATGTTTGTTTTTGCCATCTTTGTTGAAGAGTCTGAGCAATTATGTTTTTATGCCAGTGTTAATTAGATAGTGTAAGTAGCCTATAGGCAGGCCTAAAGTTCAATGGATTGTTCAAAGACTGCAGCTTAAATCAGACTTTTCTACTAAAAGTAACACTACGACTAAGTTGCTAAACTACTTTTAGTCTTGAATTACTAAAATTGTTTCTGGTTTAGGTTTATTCTAAGTGGGGAACATAGAACCTGGGGAACAGATACGCTCCCACTAAATGTTGATAGAAAACGGCAAGATAAATCTATAGCTATCATATGATGCTACGAATGGATGATAACCGACCTTTAAAAGAATATAACATTAAAAATGAGGACATGGTAGGGGAATAGTTGCATAAGTAAAATCCTCCTACTAGTACTAGTAGGTTGTAGTTGTAGTTCTAGTATTAGTAGGCAGCTCCATGTACCCCTTGGGTAACATGTATCACTATTTGAAACACTTGCTTACTGCGTCATAAAGTGTCACATGCTGAAAACGGTGGATTTACAAGCTCATATAACGCGGTGCGGACGTGACGCGCGGCTGCGCGGTGAGCTTGTGAATCACCTATTCTCGGCATGGCGGCGACACCAGTCGTCGCACGAAACGAAAGGAGCATAAATTGAGGCGCGGAAGCATCAAAGGCTGAACTCGACTCGGGCCCTTCAGCGGAGTGGCTCTGTTGACCTAGTTACAGCAACAATTACCGGCCTCTGACTGACTGAGAGCATCTATTTGGGAGGTCAGGCTGCAAGAAGAAGAAGTTGCGGTCGGCCTTTTTAACCAGCACGTTAAGGAAAGGGCCTGTTTTAGCCCCGGTGCCGTGGCGTTGCGCGAAGGAAGGAGCTTTTCAGGGGCTATTATAATGACAGTCTTAAATCACAGAGCAGAGAGTGGATGTCACACACACATGTGATCTACCACGCTATTTTCCCTCCTCTGGTTTCCGGCACTGACCTCAGTTTTTCTCGGGCCGTTTTCTTTTGGCCCAGGACGAGTGCCAGCTCCGTTTTCCAGTAAATGTCATTTCATAGTCGCTTGCGTTTCCACCCGGGCTGAGAAACAGCATTTAACGTGTAAAGGAAAGGACTGCAATTATATAGACGAGCGTCCCTCGCTAGACAACGCGTCGACAAGACATGGGAAGACGTAAACAGCCCTTTTCCGATCGCCGTTGGCTTGTCCCGCAGTACGGTCGACGAGTCTTGCCAGGCAACATGTTGCTGCATTTTAGGAACTCAGCGCTGAGACTACTGAACACTTCGTGTCAGACGAGTTACTGAAGACTACAGTAAACTACAAATATCCAGCTAGAAGAAAGAGAAGGGCAGAGAACGCAACGCTGTATAGATGAGAAAATGAATCCCATGTAATACCGCAGATATGCAATTTACGTTGCGGTGCACTGTGCGCTTGTAGATCGCCATTCCGCACGTATAGATCTGCTGTTATGGCAGCTGCTTTCGCCAAATGTTTGCTTATTTTGACGTGCCCAGAATATACAGTAGGGAAGCTATAGGGTTCAACATTTGACTGAGGGACTGCCATTGGATTTTTTTTAATTTTATTTTTTTCATGTCATATTAAAGCAGGGAATCATAGCCTCAAATTGACATATTGGTTGTTCAGTTTGATCCACCAGTTTTGGAGATATGGCTTATAGAGTAATGTCTGGCAGAGAAACAGTGAGTTGAGAAAACAGGCTTGAAAGGTTCACTTCTGTGGTCTTTAACATTACACCTAGCTACATGTTTAAGCATTTATTTAATATTTACATGTCGATTTCAGCTCTGACATTTATTTCAGGCATGCTCTAGTATGTGAAGAGTCTGCCTGTGCCAAAAACTCATAAAAAATAAATAAAAAAAAGTTGTTCTCCTCTGGTGAAAAGCTGGAATTTGCGCGATGGCAGTCTCTCTGTCAAATCTGGTCCACATATTTTCCACTGATAGTGATTCAAATCTCGTTGGTGGATTTCACTGTTCCTACATGGGATTCAGTGACCTTCCATCAAACGTATCTCCCCAAAGTTCACGCCGTCACCTTTTACGAGAACACGAGTCGACTCGACACAACGTAAAGAAGTCTAATCTATTATCCACGACTTAAACGAGGGAAGCTCCTCGTCCGTCCGGCCGTCGTCGACTCCATGCAGAGCCACACGACGGCAAAATTAATATTTTCAGCCCCGGCTTCTTTCAAGTGTAACTCTACACTCTCTCCACTTTCTTCCTTTCTGCTTTGCGTTGCAGAAAATATTTGTCTTTTTTTTTTTTCTTCCCCTCCTCACTCATAAATTTCTTTCTTCCTCTTCTAGCAGAGAGGGGCTGAAATGGCTACCAGATGTGGCTCCAATCGGTTCCCATTGCCATGGCAACGGTGGGGGATCAGAACGGGGTTCTCTGGGTCTAGGGCTTTTGGCTGACTCATGGGGGGAGAGAGAGAGCGGGGGTTTTAAAACCCCAGCCAGCTTCTATAGACTTGGCCCATAATGCAGCGTGGCTGTCCCAGCTTCCAACGTGCTGTTTAGACTGGCAGTCCCTCCCCCCCCCCCCCCCCTTCCCACACTCCTAAGTTATCCCCGTTTCTGTGACCACCCCATGAGCTATCCTGTATAGTTGCGCCGCCCGTTGTGTGCGTGTGCACGTGTGTGTGTGTGTGTGTGTGTGTGTGTGTGTGTGTGTGTGTGTGTGTATGTGTGTGTGTGCGCGGCAGCTTGAAAAGTCATTTTACACTAGCTGAAAATAGCAGATCTAAAAGCTTGTTTTCAGCAAGTGTAGAAAAACAGCCATTACGACGGCATCAAGGCCCCCGCACAAAATACATATTTGTCAAAATACATATTTGTCAAAATAAATCAACTGTAGATTTAGTCGAAAATTAGACGAGCATGCACTAAAACATTCCAGGTGACACAAATGGGACTAAAACTATAAGTGAAAACTATTCAAAAGACTATAATTATGACTAAAACTAAAAAACTAAATCGACACAGATTCTTGGCTATCGTCACCGACAGCTCGCTTTCCTTGTGAACGCCATGTGACGGTGACACACACACACACACACACAACGTGCACGTAGACATGTGCGCTCGACATTCCCAAAGCCTCGACATTCCCAAAGCCACGTTGTTCCCACATCTCAGATCTATAGGCCATGTGTCGTCGGCGTGCTCAGCTGTGAATCTGCCCCATCTGTTGGGCTGGAGGACAGAGGCAGACAGACAGACAGAGGCAGACAGACAGACTGGGGAGCATAGAACCTGGGGAGCATAGAACCTGGGGAACATAGAACCTGGGGAGCATAGAACCTGGGGAACATAGAACCTGGGGAACATAGAACCTGGGGAACATAGAACCTGGGGAGCATAGAACCTGGGGAACATAGAACCTGGGGAACATAGAACCTGGGGAACATAGAACCTGCATATTATGAAACTATGCGTATATGCTATGAATGGTAAATGGTGCATTTATATAGCACCTTTATCCAAGGCGCTTTACATAGATTGTGCATTACATTCACCCATTCACACACACACCCATTCACACACCGATGGCGGCAGAAACCATGCAAGGCACCAACGAGCACATCAGGAGCAATTAGGGGTTCAGAGTCTTGCTCAAGGACACTTCGACACTAACTCTGGGGGAGTCCAGGTTCGAACCGGCAACCTTACGGTTACCATCCATCCAGGCACTCTACCCCTGACTCCACACACACACACACACACACACACACACACACGGCGACAACAAAGCGGACTCCAAACGAAAGCCCCTTATGGTTCCAATTAATGCATTAATTAAGGCCTATATCCGTCCATTCTCAAATATACATACAGTACACATACTGCACATCAGTCATAATCACACACACACACACACACACACACACACACACACAGCCCCCCTCTCCAGTAAATAAAACTGATGTCAAGGATCTGAAAGCCTCTGTCGAGTTCAACAACGCACTCATTGAGGTGCTAAAGGCCGACATTAACGCCTCACTCAGAACAGACGTCAACAGTCTGAAACGCCTGACAGGCGAACTCCAAAAAGAAAACGTTAACATGGCTAAAGACATTCTCGATCTACAATGCAGAAGCATGAGGGACAACATCATCATACACGGACTCTCTGAAGCACCAGGTGAGACTTACCTACTCGTCAAGACATTCTTGAAAAACAATCTGAAAATGGAGTCGGAGGAAGTTGAACTAAGCCATTCGTTTCTCCAGAGTTCATCGCCTGGGTAAATCCAGAGCCGATCAGGAAAGGCCCCGTCCCATCGTGGCCAAAGTCACCGACTCGAAGATGAAATCTGCCGTCATGTCCAAAGGGCAAAGAATTGAAGAATACCAGCTATTCCACCAGTGACCAATTTCCAGCGGAGATCACGGCTCGGCGGAGGTTAATTGCTCTATCCGATCATGGCGGATGCAAGAAAAAGGTAAACGAACACTCGTCTCGTCATCGATAAGTTGTACATTGATGGAAATCTCTACAGGAATCCTCGCAATCACTTTATATTGGTTGTGTCTGTGGTGGTAGTGATGAAAACATCTTCCACGATGCTCAAGAGGAGCTACCGAGCCAGCGTGCTCCCCCAGCCACAATTAAGTAAACGCACACAACCTGTTGATCGTGACGTCATTAGCGTGTTTGCAGCATGCTCGCCTGCTGCTGTAAACACTGTCGCTCTGTGATGATGTCAGCGGTGTGACAACGTTGCCATGACCAGTCACATGACCATGTGACTGATTCCTAGTCAACCAACATAACACTGCTGATGGCTGTAGATATAAGTACTCCTGACTCAGCTGAGTCTCACTTGCCTTCAGTATAATTGACAGACATGCACCCTTCAAAACACTCAGAGTAAAAGGCAGACGTCTACCCGGGATCAACCCACAACTACTCAACCTATTCAAACCACGGGATAAAGCCTGGCTCAAACACGTACCGCACATCCAATAGTCCTGTTGACTGGGAAAATTACAGACTTCTCAGAAACCAATTCATGCAAAACTCAAACAAGGAATGCACAATCAGATCACTATAATAGAAATAGCTTCAGACATGACTTCCATAACCCCCAAACAGTTTTGGAATAAATTGAATCACTTCCTTAACAAAAACAATAAAAGCTCCATAAAACACCTCAAAATTAATAATAATATAATATCTGACCCACTGGCATATTTCCCAAGCCCTCAACAATCACTTTTCCTCTATCTGTGCCAACACCCCAGATGCAAACTCACATATATCACAGCAGGCCCACCTACAATTAATTAATACACACAATGGATCCTTTTCATTTAAAAACATCACACCTGTAGATCTGTGAACTGAAGGAAAGCTGTGGGGCTGGTCCGGGTGGCCTTGAATCCAAATTCATCAAACTTGCTGCTCACATTCTCATGTATCCCCTTAATTGCCGATTTATTTAACCTCTCTCTCTCTGTGTCAACCTCCTCATTTCCATCAATATGGAAATGTGCGAAAGTCACCCCCATCAAGGTTCCTCTTGAAAATGAGATGCTGCATCTCAAGGGGGCTGTCCCTTCAATAAAAATCTGAAAAATCAGTCTGAAGAGGTGAGTTTTCAGACTACAGCGGAAGATTGGGAGTGAGTCTGCACGCGCACACACACACACACACACACACACACACACACACACACACACACACACACACACACACACACACACACACACACACACACGGCGACAACAAAGCAGACTCCAAAACGAAAGCCCCTTATGGTTCCAATTAATGCATTAATTAAGGCCTACTGTATATATATATCCGTGCAGTCTCAAATATACAACATAAAGTACTGTACACATACTGTACATCATTCATAATCATAATACATCACACACACACCCCCCCCTCCTCCTCCAGTACACTTTACTCCTGCAGGCTATAGAACCCCCTCCTCCTCCTCCTCCAGTACACTTTACTCCTGCAGGCTATAGAACCCCCTCCTCCTCCTCCTCCAGTACTTTACTCCTGCAGGCTATAGAACCCCCTACTTCTCCCCTCCTCAGTAAAAAGCAGGACAAACATGCAGCAGCGCGTGATGCATTAACTGGGAGAGCTCCTCAGGCCAACAACAGTGTTCCCTCTGTTCTGTTTTCTGTTCTGTTCCCCTCCTCAAATGAAAGGAGCTCTTGTCCCACCGTGCTCAGGAGCACCGCTGCTGAACGGGTCTCCTGGCTAGCCCACCACCCCCCAATCCCTTTGAAGACCCATGCCGCCCGTGATCGAACCACCGTGGCAAACGCTTTGCTCCACATTCAGGAGGACACCCCCCCCCCCCCCCCCCCCCCCCCCCAGCCCAGCGGCAAAGTTCATCGATTACCTTTTTTTTCACTGACAAAAACTAAATGGAAACTAAGCTAGTATGGTGACTAAAACTGAGACTAAAAATATAGTGACAATTTCGTCGACAAATAGACTTGGGAAGGGACTATACAGTGGACAAGAGATCCAGTATGAGTTAAAGACACAAGTCATTTTTACATTTGCTTGCATGCTGAAATCTACATAGCCGATCTACAAGCTCACCGTCACCAGCAACATGAAGGCAGCCCCAGTAATATAGCCCAGACAGAGTCAGTGTGGTGGTAAAAGTACTCGCATACGTGTCTTACTGAAGTAAAAGTACATCAATACTGTAATGTAGAAGTGCTTCGATACAAGTCAACGTCCACTGTTCAAAATGTATACTCGAGTTAAAAGTACAAAAAAAAGTATTGGTTTCAAAATGTACTTAAAGTAACACAAGTCAAAGATTTCAAATGTATAAAACTCTTTTGAATAGCAGATCTACAACAAGCTCACAAAGCTTGTCGATACAGGCTATTTCCAAATGGCCGAAATGTATATAGGGCTGAAGAAGTGGTTAACCCATTCTGACCTGAGATCAGATTCATACGAGGTTTCCACTGGACACACACTGGTCTGATTAACCCATTCTGACCTGAGATCAGATTCTAAAAATGTCAGTCATTTTTCAAAAATAGCAGACCTACAAGCTCATAGCGCGCCACTTGGTGGCGCGCTATGAGCTTGTAGATCTGCTATTTTTCAATAGCTAAAGCATGACATGATGCCAACACCAAAATGGGTGCCCGGTTAATGTATGCTTTTGTAAAGTCTAGTAACTAAAGAAGCACAATATTTGGATCTGAGATGTCGTGGAGTAGAATTATATAAAGTACTGGAAATTAAATTGGAAATACTCGAGTAAAGTAAAAAAGAAAATACCTAAAAAGAAAACAGTTTGAATGTACTTCATCAGTCTGGCAGCCAGACGGCCCAGGGTCACAGGAAAGGGTCAGATATCAATCAGCATGGGTCTGAAATGGAGCGGGTCGGATTCATGGCACAGAGCTGTACAGTATATGCTGTATACAGTTTGCTACAGGTATCCTGGGCTCCATTCTATACAAATGTCTTCTAACAGTTTTTCCCCTATGTTTCTGTCAGTCATTCTCAAACATTTTCATGTCAAGGACCCCCACAAATATATGAAATTGGCCGTCTGAGAATATGTTATTCAAGGAACGTACCCCTTGGAAGCAAATACTTGAGTTAAGAACGTTCGCTCTGAAAGTATATATTCAAAGACTTGCACCGCATTTTCACGATTTTTCAAAAATAGCAGACCTACCAACACACCCAGTACACTGAATTAACGAACAAGAAGAGAGTACGCCAAACGCACCCTATAGGGTCTATGTGGATACACCATGTCCCTTTTTCCAATTGCACTGTCGGATGCTTGGAGATCTGCTTTGCAGGTCGGGTTTAAAATCGATTATTATGGTCTCGAAAAGCCGACTCTGTAGCAACTAAACGACTCGCCCGATGAACTGCCACATAGTTCTCTCTAGGTCGTCCTCAGACGAGCCCTCCATCGTCGTTTCCAGTCATCCCGGTTCTCCATACATCTGGCCAGTTCGTTGGTACTTTGCGCTCCTGCGTCGTTCTTGAGTACATCCACGTATGTTAGTGTTGGACGTCCTCGTGACCGGTGCCCGTGTGTTGGTTCCCACAGCACTAGTTTACTGGCTGGCAGCTCTTGGTGTCTTTGCAATCACAGTTTAGAGGAAAAATAACTAATACATGAGGACTGACTTTACATTTGTTGGATTCAATATAGCTACATGTATCGCTTTTTTATTTCAAATAAGTACATGAGACAAAACACTGATTTAAACCATACACAATCAGACATCAATGTCGCTAACAAACAAACACAAACAAACAAAATAAACAAACAGACCAACAAGAGGCAAAAATATACCGTACAGTTTGCTAATGTTTTTTTTTTTGCAGCATTTCAAGGCCCTTCTTTACAAAAATGCACTGCAAGACTGTAGAGGCGGGGCCAGTCAAACACACACAAAATATATGTTTTTTTTTTCCTCGTTTTTTTTTCTCGTTCTTTTCTCGCATAAAAAATAGCCACTTTGTCGTCATCATCACACAATGGTATGGTTTCAGTTACATACGTTCGTTCTTTCCCTCAGTGGTATCAGTTAGACAAACTGCATAATCCTTTTCTGTATGGGTTAGCTTTTCCTACGGGAGGAAACGATAACAAATGGAGAGAGAGAGAGAGAGAGAGTAGAGAGAGAGAGTAGAGAGAGAGAGAGAGAGAGGTGCAAGGTTTCCTGTGCAGCTTTAAGTTTGAATGCCATATAATTACACTCTGCGTCATGCAGTTAAGTGTCGCACAAACAATAACATCAACAGAGAACATTACACAGCCAATGTAAACTTTACAGGAGGGGGAGGGGGGTGGGGGGGGGGGGTCGTCATAATTCAGAACTTAAAAAGAAAAGAGCAAAAAATACCACATGAAAGCCAGTTCATCATGACACCGTTGAGTGAAAACGTTTGGAAACAACAATACAGAGATTCATAATAATATAAGCACAGCTTACAAAACATGGTAATGATCATAAAACATAATAGACACGAACATTCACAAGTAGAAAAATGTTGGAGCGAGTAAAAAAATTATAATAACCAAAACAAAAGAATCGACTGCATTGATGTACCTTGATGGAAAAAACAACAAAAACAAAACATACAAGGCATTTCATGTAAAGCTATTTGTGTAAATGTAGGTCATTAATTATTCCTCAGTACTTCCAACCTTGTGTTCCCGTGCATGTCCACGACCTTTGTGAGTACTTTGGGATTTATTGCCTCCACCATATCGTAATAACCATCCGCTCATAGCTCATGTTCTGTGTATGCTTTATTTAATACAACTATATCCACCCGTTATCAGAATCAACTAATCAAGACCGTCTTCCTTTGACATAATGTACAGTAAATATATATAGGGCTATAGTATATTAAAGCAAATAGGTCAAGTTTAAGTATCTTCATCCCATACCCATTTGGTTTTACTGATTTAAAGCTCATTATTAAGAGTTCAAGTTGGTAAAAGTACATCGAGAGGAGGACGGTTTGTGGATCGAGGTCTGGCACTGCGGTGTAACTGCAACTTGTCACGTAAACCATAGGTTTTCAACAGGTGGTCCGTGGACCACTGGTGGTCCGTGGAGGTAATGCACGTGGTCCCTGACCATGCATTTAGTAATGTAGGATTTGTTTTATATGTTCTAGTGATGAGTCCATCCATGTAGTAATTTACTGACAAGTTGGCGTTCAAGAAATTCAAACAGAATCTCAAGAAGTTGCACCGGATTGTCTGGTTGAGTCATTATTATTAGGACATTTCACCAGAAACGGTGGGATGTATTGTATACACATGGGATGCATAGCAAGTGTTAACTTACACAAGCACTAATCCTAGCCCATAATCCCCAGTCCGCCACCCAACATAATAACAGTGGTCCCCAGGTTGATTCGAAGTCAGGGTGGTGGTCCCTGGTTCACAATCAGTTGAAAACCCCCGACGTAAACCGTTGTTATGTCGGTGTAACTGCAGCTTGTCGCGTAAAAAACCGTTCCGGAATATTAAGCACCATAAGCACCAAAATGCAAAGGATTATACAATACAATACAGGATGGGTAAACTGATATTATGAACCATCCAGGTATTGGTACCATTTAGTGGTAATACTATAGATTCATATACCCGTCATACAACGACACTAAAAAAACATCCAGCTTTGTCAACGTGAAGCTAGTATCTCTCGTTGTGGGACTATAGCTTACGTTTTTTAGGTTTCAGGTGAAGTCAGACAAAGGGACCTAGCTGTTGGTCTACCACTAATGGGGAACGTGAGCTGGGTTTAGACCGTGGTGAGACAGGTTAGTTTTACCCTACTGATGATGTGTTGTTGCAATAGTAATCCCGCTCGGTACGAGAGGAACCGCAGGTTCAGACATTTGGTGCATGTGCTTGGCTGAGGAGTCGCCCCGTTGGCAACAGGTCCTACTGCTACACAAGAAAATGTGTGGGGAGGGAATAAAGGTGCAGAAAAATAAGCATATTCTGGTGATTTGGTACCAATAGAAGCTCCAGGGGGCGGTTTTGGGGTATATATGCACATGTACGTTATGGTCTTCAATAAATCATAGTCTGAATCTGTCTGGGGAAAAAAAAGCAGGATTTAAAATGTATGAAAACTGCGAAGAAGTCTTGATGTTGATGTTATATAGATATTCCACTGTTACTTTCTTAGCTTACGCATGTTTCATGATAAATGCTTTTATTTGATGTATTCCCATGCTTTTGTTCTTGCTTAATGTAAATCGCTCTGGATTAAGAGCGTCTGCTAAATGCCATATTGTAAATTGTAAATTAAAAAGAAAGACAAGAAAGAGAGCAACTGGAGTGGACTTATAAGCGTGAAATAGGGTATAAGTCTGAAGCTTATAGCTTTTTAAGATTCATGATTTGTGTGTGAGCTTATTGCTCCGGCAGGAAAGAAGACGAGAACATTCCGGCTTCCGTAATTGGCTTTTGGATCGTTTGATCTCTGACCGGGTCTTAATAAAGCATGAAATTGTAGAAGACAGAAGTACACTTTTAGAAATAAACATAATTCCATTTTTTTTTTGGCAAATAACTGCCTTTGATGACTAAAACAAGGACCTTTGCATAAATCTGCTTTAGGACTGTACTACCGTTTGGACTCTGTGTCGGAGTCCATAGCAACAAAAGGAGGAAAATATTGTCCTAGACGTCCTCAAAGGACATGTTTTTACAGTCAACTTTAGTACCTTTGGTGGAGACCATACATAAACAAGCACATATTCCTAGTTATCAATCATTTTCGCATAAGACTTCATAACGATGCTTATTCAACAGAGATAAATATAGTGGTGGGCATATTGTGGAGAAACAAGAGATGAACGTTTAAGTTTGTGCCACTGTTTAAAACTGTCAGGTTGAGGTTCTCACTGTTGCATAATTTGACCACAGGCTGCAGGATACTGGATAAGATTGATTGTTATACAAAAAAAGAGAATTTATGAAAAGTAATACTAGAACTGTAGTAGCATAGAGGTCATTATTATGATACAACTCACCGATAAAACTGAAGTCGCAGTTCAAAAGCATTTGTCACTTTCTTTACTGGTCCACGAGCCATAGTACGCTCTCAGGAAGAACACAAGAAGACATAGTTCCTTTGTCGAAAAAACGAAATCTCCCACTCCTATCCACCCTCCAAGAAGTCACTGTAGTCCTCAGAATCCATTTGAAACCCAGGCTATTCCGTCTTTTTAGAAACGTCCTATTTCACTATCTGCGGTGGCATAATGGCCGTCTTCGGCGTATGGCTGTCTTTTGACGTATCCAAAGTCCCCTCCTTGCCTCCTTTCTTCCTGGGCGGCTTTTTAATGGGCGTCTTCTTTGGCGTGGCGTCCATGACCACCGCCGCGCAGGGGTCCCCTCCTGCCTTCGAGCCGTTCAAGTCCTGCTTCTCCGGGCTCTTCATGGCTTCGGGGACGGCCCCTCCTGCTGGGTCACCACCAACACCGGTGGGGGCCCCTGGGTCACCGGCGGTGACGACGGGGGCCCCAACCATCTTCTGGAGGCTCCCGCTGGTGGGGAGCAGGGGCTTGGTGGCGGCGCCCCCTTGCTGCTGGCCCAGGCTGGTGGAGGGGGTCCTCTTGGCCTTCTGCGGAGGGGTGGGCTTCTCCCGGGTGGCCTTGGGCGTGGAGGACAGGCCGTTGGTCTTCACCAGGCCGTTGCCCTCGTTACGGTTGATGCTCTGGGTCTTCTCCTTGAGCTGAGCGGCCAGCAGGGTGGCGGCCTCCGAGTTCATGATGTGAGGGCCGTGGTGGACCTTGGGGCTCCTGGGAGGCTCCTTAATGGCGGCGTTGGCGGGTAGGGGGGCCTCCTTCGGGGGACTGTTATCCACGACGTCCTTCTTGTCGGGCGAGGAGGAGGAGTGGCTGTGATGGAAGATGCTGATCTTCTTCAGGGCGCTCTGGACCACGCCGTTGATGTGGTCGACGGCGTCCCCAGACCTGCTGCCGCCGCCCCGCGTCGGCTTGTTGTGTCTGTTGGGGGAGCCGTTGGTGGTGCTGGCGTTCTCCTCCTGGTTCCTCTGCCTCTCCTTGGCCTGTCTCTGCCGCTCCTCGCTGCGGGCCGAGCCGTCGCTGGAGCTACGCTTCTTCTCTTTGGGCGCCGCGGCGGCAGCAACGACGGGCTTCAGGACCCCCTGCTGCTGTTCCCCCGGCCCAGGAGACCCCGTAGGAGCGTTCCCATGGATCCATGACACCTTGGGCTTGGTGGACGGGTCGGGCGGGCGCGGTTTGGTCTTTCCTCCCCCCGGGGAGGGAGGCGGCCTGCCGTTGCGTTTGGCCTCTGGGGTGGGGGTCCCGGTGCCGTCCCTAAGACCCCCACCACCCCCACCGCCCCCCCCACCCCCCTCTTCCTCCTTGGACTGCTTGGACAAGCGGGCGATGCGTGCGTACAGCGCCCCGATGGCGGACTCCGAGCCGCTGGTGGAGCCCTCGCTGTCGGAGGACTTGAGCAGAGGCTGCTCCGCGCTGCTGCCCTCTAGAGGCGGCTTGTTGTTGTTGTTCACGCTCATGGTGTCCTTCAGGGACGTGTACTCACCGGCGTCTTCCTCGCTGGCCGCTGACCGCTCTGCTGCTGCCGACCTGCTCCCTGGCGCCCCCGGTGGAGTGGAGGAGGGGCTGCTCTTCGACTCCTTATTGCTCTCGCTCACGGATTCTGTGGAACGTCGACAAGATGCATTCAGGGATTATTCATCCAGTTCAGTATACAAAACGAACAAATTACAAAAAGATATATACAATATTATACTGCCTTCCAGCCAGCGAGAGAGAGAGAGAGAGAGAGAAAGAGAGAGTTGCTGTTATGTTTATGTTTGTTAATTTATTTTCATTGTTACTGTATTGCTTGTTGTTCATTATCGTTGGGATGTTTGTTGACTTTTGTTTTGTTGTATGTACGCTTTGGCAATGTAAAACATATGTATCATGCCAATAAAGCCTTTTGAAATTGAAAATTGAGAGAGAGAGAGGAGAGAGAGAGAGAGATAGAGAGAGAGAGAGAGAGAGAGAGAGCACGGAATGGCCGTGACATTATGTCGTTGACATCATCAGACGTCATCATCGTGATGAAAGGCACCGCTCACTTCACACAGGTGTGATGTTTGAGGGCTAGCGCCCCGTCCTACTGTATGTAGAGCGTTTGTCCACAAACACGTCTCATATTTATTTATACAATAATTTATAATAAAAAGGAGAAATTAGGTCGGAGAAATTGGAAACATTTTGGCCTACGTATATATCCCATTCTGACCTGAGATCAGATTCATACGAGGTTTCCACTGGACAACACACTGGTCTGATGAACCCATTCTGACCTGAGATCAGATTCATACGAGGTTTCCACTGGACAACACACTGGTCTGATGAACCCATTCTGACCTGAGATCAGATTCATACGAGGTTTCCACTGGACAACACACTGGTCTGATGAACCCATTCTGACCTGAGATCAGATTCATACGAGGTTTCCACTGGACAACACACTGGTCTGATGAACCCATTCTGACCTGAGATCAGATTCATACGAGGTTTCCACTGGACAACACACTGGTCTGATGAACCCATTCTGACCTGAGATCAGATTCATACGAGGTTTCCACTGGACAACACACTGGTCTGATGAACCCATTCTGACCTGAGATCAGATTCATACGAGGTTTCCACTGGACAACGCACTGGTCTGATGAACCCATTCTGACCTGAGATCAGATTCATACGAGGTTTCCACTGGACAACACACTGGTCTGATGAACCCATTCTGACCTGAGATCAGATTCATACGAGGTTTCCACTGGACAACACACTGGTCTGATGAACCCATTCTGACCTGAGATCAGATTCTAAAAATGTCAGTCGTTCTTCGATTTTTCAAAAATAGCAGATCTACGAGCTTGTAGATCTGCTGTTTTTCAATAGCTAAAGCATAACATGATGAACACCAAAATGGGTTCCCGTTCAGAATGGGATATAGAATGAATGACATGCCCAAAACAGGAATCGATTGTGACTTTTTTTGATGAATTGAACAATGTGGACCCTGTTGTAAACAAGTGTAATGCTTAATTGGGGTCGTCCACTCACAGTTAACAGTCTCTGTATTGAGTTTGTGCTTGAAATGTACTGTAATTCTACAAACTGTTAATACATATTTCAATCAATCAATCAATCAAAACTTGATTAGTATTATTATATTAAATTGGATTAAATCAATTAGTGCCATTATCACGGACCCCCTTAATTAATATGATAGGTTTTGTGATGTTTGCTGTGATTGTCTTGTTCCAGTGCCCAAAGGAGGGTCAAAGGGCATTCCTCTGCTGGTCCAAATCATTTCAACTGCACTGCAATCTAAAATAAATGTGTGCTTAAAAAGAAAAAAAAAACCTGACTCGGAGGTTTGTTTCCACAGAATGTGGAACGAACACACACACACACACACACACACACACACACACACACACACACACAGAAGGAGTGAGTCATACACTTTGAACTAGCGCCATATGCTGACTTTGACCTTTCCGTTTCCTGTTTGCGCCGCCGCAGCGCATCCACAGAGGCCAATGAGGAGCTGAGGAGAGATGCCCCCCCTCCCCCCTCCCTCCCCCATTAAGGAGCTGAGCCCCCCCCCCCCCCCTCCCCCCCCCCGTTAGGAGCTGAGGAGAGATAAGTACAATAAGTATCTCCTATCTCCTTCCTAATGAGATCTGCAGAGGTGGGGGGTGACTTTTCGTCACAACTTAAACCCCTCATCCCTAAACTAACTTCTTTGCCTTTTTATTTTACTACTACTGAAAAACATTTTTGAATAGTTCCAACTAGCCAATCTACATTGACACGTGTGTGAGCTTGTAGACTGGACATTTTAACTATTTAAAAATGTTTAGCAAAATAGTAAAACAACAAGGCAAAGAAGTTTAGGGGATAGTAAGGGGTTTAGCCGTAAATGGAGCCCACTGTGTTTCAGTGGTTCTAAAACTACTTCATGTCAAGGACTATGTAATTGACCGCAGACCCCCATCTCAAAATATGTCGTTCCAGGGACCCCCCCCCCCCAGAAGCAAAGATTTGAGTTACAGATGTTTTTTTCCCCTGATCTACAAACTCATATAGTGTGGCACCGAGTGCTGCGCTATGAGCTTGTAGATCTGATATTTTTCAATAGCTAAAGTACGTATAACATGACAAAAGGGGTTCCCGTCCTGAATAGGTTAAAGGGTAAGACCACTGTTGTAGAGGTTTGGGTTGCGTAGTTACCTTTTGCCATGATGTAACTCCAAATGTGGGCAAGAAAATCGCTCTATGGCTACGCTCCTTATTGGCAGCTCTCAAGTCACTTCTTTAGTATGTAAACAAACGCAAACACACTGTTGATTCAGACAATATAGCTTTTTTTAACCCACAATAGCAGACCTACAAGCTCTTGTAGGTCTGCAAGAGCTTGTAGGTCTGCTATTTTTTTTTAAATAGCAAATATTTTCTTCTGGAGGGTCCCTGGAACAACATATTTTCATATGGGGGTCCGCCAGCAAAATATTTTCGGGGTCCTTGACATGAAATAGTTTGAGAACCGTGCACTGACTTTTCAGAAAACTGTCAGGAGTTAGAAGGCATTCGTAGAATCGTCCTCAGGTCTAAATGAAAGGGTTAATACAAATGTTAACTTCCTGATGGTGATGTTCTAATATTGTCTGAATCAACTTTGTTTGAGTTTGTTTACGTACTAAAAGAGTGACTTTGAGAGGCCGTTTCTGCTGTTTCACAATGTAAGTAAATGAGGAACATATTTTGAATCATCAATTTCAAAATCACTGGAGCAATTATTATTTCTTTCTTGTAAAGAGATATTTCACTTTCACATTAAATCGACATCAGTCATTATTGTAACCGGGAATGGGCGTTTAAGGAATCGGTCACGGTTCAAATGGAGTTTAAAATTACAAACATGTTTGAAAGGCAATCATCACTAATGCGACTAATCAAATTACTTGATTATACATCTGTGTCAATTTGTTGACAGAAGCAAAGATTTTAGTTATAAACGTTCGCTCTGAAATAATATATATTCAAATATTTGCGCCACATTTCCATGCTTTAAAAAAAAAATAGCAGATCTACAATATCGTAGCGCGGCACAGATGAGCTTGTAGATCTGTTATTTTTCAACAGCTAAAGTATAACATAATGCTTAAAACACCAAAAGGGGTTCCCGCCCAAAATGGGTCAACATCTGACCTCCGGTAACCTCAGAGGTTACTAGATTTAGCCTCAGAGACTAGAAACTTTCAGTAATTACAGTCAAACTAAACGTATTTTAGCAACACAGGCTTGGTATTACTTTCAGTAGCAAATTCAGATTTAAACTCATTGAACTTTAGGCCTATATACCTAAGCTACTTAACCCATTTAGGCCTGACGTCGAAATTTTAAGTTCTAAATCCTGACAGTTTTCTGAAATACCTCATGTTTCTGTATCAGCTGTGCTCAATATTTCATGTCAAAGACCCCACAAATTATATGTAATATGCCTCAGCCCCCCCGCCCCCCCCCCCCCCCGCCCCCCATCTGAAAATATGTTGTTCCAGGGACCCCCCCCCCAGAAGCAAAGATTTGAGTTAAAATGATCACTCTGTAATAATATATATTCAAAGATTTTAGGCACATTGTCACGATTTTTCAAAAATATCTTTCAATAGCTAAAGTATAACATAATGCTTTAAAACACCAAAAGGGGTACCCGCCCAAAACTATTTAGCTTAAGTCTAGTCTTAGCAAACTAAAGAAATAACACCGGCATACAATAAAAGGACCCAAAACATAATTGCCAAGACTCTTCTTCAACAGAGATGGCGAAAAGCAAACATTCTTTGTTCTATATACTTATAGGCCCTACAATTGTACGGTTATACAGAACACTGAAGTCCTTCAACCATAGAAAGCTAAACCTAACCTCAGTAAAACTATATGCCTGCACCGGGAGCCAGTCAGACACATTGTCAGGTCACCAACATGTCCGAACAAACACAACCAATGTCTTGGTCAAGCCTTGGTCTTGTCCGTAGCAATTGTTTTAAATTTAGTTTTAGGCCTCATTCACACCTAAAATAATAATGAATTGCATTTTTTTAATAGCGCTTTTCCAAGTGCTCAAAGCGCTTTACAAACGGTTCCTTCATTCATACGTTGGGAGGTGAAGCGGCGAACAGTCGACGCCAGCGTCCTCACTTCCCACATTCACACATCAACGGTGGCGAGCTCACACCGACCGACTCATTGGAGGCAATGTAGGGGTTCAGTGTCTTGCCCAAGGACACTTCGACATGTGGACAGGAGGAGGAGGAGCCGGGATTTGAACCGCCGACCCAGGGATCATCGGACGACCTGCTCTACCTCCTGAGCCACAGCCTCCCCCAAAAGACAGCTGTCTTGTCCGTGTTTTATTGGCTGTGCTTCAGCCCCTGCCCTTTTACCCGTCTGTAAAACAACTGCCCTTTTACCCGTCTGTAAAACAACTGCCCTTTTACCCGTCTGTAAAACAACTGCCCTTTTACCCGTCTGTAAAACAACTGCCCTTTTACCCGTCTGTAAAACAACTGCCCTTTTACCCGTCTGTAAAACAACTGCCCTTTTACCCTCTCCAGACCACGAATGCAACGTTTACTTTTTACTACATGGTGAAAGAAATGCAAATGCCTCTCCTTTCCTTTCGATGTCATACCGGAAGGCCGCGTTCAGGAGAATTGCTTTTTTTCCCTGAAGTCTCCTGAACTTGAACACAGCATTTTGCGTTGAACGAATTTGTTTAGAAATCCATGTCGTGACCCCGCATCGCCTGCACTAGCTAAAGAGTGCTGGGTTGTGCCCCGAAAATAGCTGATCTACAAGCTGCGACGCGTTGAGAGCTTGTAGATCTGCTATTTTTTGTCCAAAAGTGCCCTCTTTTTTTTTTACCTATATTTTGTATCCCACGATTTTGTAACCCATTTTTCACCCCTCTGTCAATCATCTACTGTGATCCTGGGCTCTACACACCCTCCACCAACCTAGTCCCCACATATGGGGGACAAGGGGAGACCAACCTAGTCCCCATATATGGGGGACAAGGGGAGAGCAACCTAGTCCCCATATATGGGGGACAAGGGGAGAGCAACCTAGTCCCCATATATGGGGGACAAGGGGAGAGCAACCTAGTCCCCATATATGGGGGACAAGGGGAGAGCAACCTAGTCCCCATATATGGGGGACAAGGGGAGACCAACCTAGTCCCCATATATGGGGGACAAGGGGAGAGCAACCTAGTCCCCATATATGGGGGACAAGGGGAGAGCAACCTAGTCCCCATATATGGGGGACAAGGGGAGAGCAACCTAGTCCCCATATATGGGGGACAAGGGGAGAGCAACGGACTTGAACTCATGCTTCCTTCATGCCTGAGTGTCCAAGTTGCTCCTTTACAACCTGACAGGGGGGAGTTTCCCTGGTTGGACGTAGCACGTGTGGATTAAAGGAACACGTTATTCCAACCAGTTCCTTTCCCCTCCATCAGGCGCCCCGGCTCAAAAGTGCCCCCTCTTCACGGGATGTCAGCACCTGCCCCTCTCTGACACTCTCTGCACGTCCCTGCGTGTCGTCGTGTACCTTCGTGGGGCACGCAGTAAACGGGCCCGTCGTCGGCCCCGACCCCGCCGCTCTCAAAGGAGGAGAAGGACTCCTGGGACGACCAGGACGAGGGCGACGGCTGCTCGGCCGCTGACGGGGGCTCGATGAAGCTGCAGTTGAAGGTGGTGTTCTCTGGGTCGTGGTGGTGGTGGGCTACTGGGAGAGAGACACAGAGAGAGACAGAGAGAGAGAGAGAGAGAGACACAGAGAGAGACAGAGAGAGAGAGACAGAGAGAGAGGGGAGAAACACAGGGCAGAAAAAGACGTTTTAATTTGAACGAGTAAAACGCGGGAAGCGAACGCAGATCGTCACCATGACTCAGCCATAACCATATAAGGAGTCCCCAAAGCAGCTATACGTCCAAATATGGAGTGTGTTGCATCAATCACAAACAAATCACTCAGCTCCATATATGGGCACAAAGGGGGGACACACAGACGCACACACACACAGACATGATCTGCTAGGTCTCATAGTAAGTGCTCACTGCTTTCGCAATGAATGAATGAAAGAATAGTTTATTTCAGTCTCATGCAGCAGCAGTGCATGTTGATTTTGACGGCAACATTTTGATTTTAGTTTTTAGTCATAGCCTTTGACGTCAGAGACCAACGTCACTGCACGTACGGCGCGTCAGGACAGTTACAATGAAAAACATGTATTCTATAGTGAGATTTCATGGTTCGCTCGATGGCATCGCTGGCACTGTGTAGATGAGGTGTAAGGGTCCGTTTGGGGCAGACGTAGAATACGCACATCGACAGGCTGGGTGCTGGGCTAAATGTAGATAGGATGGAGCCCGCACACCACAGGTAAAGGTAAGACGTTCTTTATTTAAATGCTGACAACGTTTCGATCTGTTTTGATCTTCATCAGGTGACGTCATGGTCCGTTTGGACCATGGATTATGACAGCTGCAGTTGACTCTCTTTTTGAGTGCTGGTATAAGAAAAGAGTGTAAATTGCTTCGAATGAATTATATATATATATTATTCAGCATTTAATAGCTCAGCATGCAAAGATTATGGCTTACATTTGGTTTGTGTGTGTACACACAAACCACACACACACACACACACACACACACACACTGCCAAAAGCGACAAAAAATATTTGAATATATATTCTTTCAGAAGACTTCTTCTTTTATTTCGACGTCAGGTTTAAACAGGCCTGAGCCTGAGGTCTTTCTGAATCATTCAGACGGCCCTTCCTCCTCCTCCTCCTCCTCCTCCTCCTTCCACTCCCTCCATCTCTGATCCACATTTCCTTCCTTCCCCCTTTCATTTAGAAGTTCTGCTGACCCTACAGTCCCGGGACAGCTGTGGTTTGAGGCCCACTGACCCAGCTGGCATCGCACACACAGCACGCTCCTGGAACCGAGTGGAACTGGGTGTGTGTAAATATAACCCATTCTGACCTGAGATCAGATTCACACGAGGTTTCCACTGGACACACACTGGTCTGATGAACCCATTCTGACCTGAGATCAGATTCTAAAAAATGTCAGTCGTTCTTCGATTTAAAAAAAAATAGCAGACCTACAAGCTCGTATCGCGCCACTCGGTGGCGCGATATGAGCTTGTAGGTCTGCTATTTTTCAATAGCTAAAGCATAACATGATGCTAACACCAAAACGGGTCCCTGGTCAGAATGGGTTAAACGCTACAGGAACCACATCAGATGTGTGTGTTTATCACACATAATACGGTACCAGGCCCGTCCGGTTGTTTAGTCCAGATAGAAGGAGGAATCCCCTCGACTGACTGTGTAGCAGAACTGCACGCAGGTTCAATTCCTTGCCGTTAGGTTCTCAGGGATAAGCGGTTTATCACCAGCGTACATTATTATTAACCCATTTTGGACTGAGGTCAATAAAAAAAAAGGCTTCTATTCTGGATAATAGACACTTATCAATTTACCATTTCCGCCAAAGCTTGAAATTGAAATTGTGCCAGGACAAAAAGTCACGTCTGGTCGGGAGCCGTCGTACGCTTTTTGTCCTCGGCTGTTTTTCTGTCGCACACAAGCGGAGCAGCGTTGTCTGAACTGCTGACATGCTGTCACAGGCATCTAAACATAATGTTTTCACTCCTAAAATGTATTAAACTAATACATGTGAAAAAAAAAGTGTGCAAGCTTATTAAAACCGCGCAATTAAAAACAATGCTTAAGCCATTTTAACAGTGTTTTGCATGAGCGCATACCGGTATATGCGCTCATGCAGCTTTAGCTTTTCTTTTCGTAGATAAGTAAGCCTGGGACCGAGGCTATGCAGCTATAGTCAAGTCTACCAACCAACGGCAACTGCAATCTACAGCCATGTCTCGTCCTTTTAATTAAGGATAAACCTGACGTGCTCGAATGCCACTAAATGTGACATGCCGACAGTGCCGAGCCTCCGAGGCAGCGCATCTTTTTCTTTTTTTTTGTCATATGGAAAATCACGGGGTGCCAACTTAATTCACGGACCTCCACCACTACAGCCTACCACCATGAGTACCACATAAGGTTTAGGCTGTGGGGCATGCAAAAAAAAGGATAAAACCATATGCTCACAACACGCTTGTGAGCTTGTAGATCTGCTATTCTCGCTGTTCGTCGCACAACGAAGTGCATGAAGCTTAATTTACGTCGTTGAGGAACCGATAAGAGATTTGTTTTATAGATTTTACTGTTCCCACATAACCTCGTTTCATTTAGAGATTCATCATAGTCGACTTCTAAAAGCACCATTAAACCATTTTGGGCGGGAACCTCTTTTGGCGTTTTAAGCACTTATGTTATATACTTTAGCTATTGAAAAATAGCAGATCTACAAGCTCGTGGCGCGCCACCGGGTGGCGCGCTACGAGCTTGTAGGTCTGCTATTTTTGAAAAATCGTGAAGATGTGGCGCAAATCTTGGAATATTTGTTCTTTCAGAGCAAACGTGTTTAATTCAAATCTTTGCTTCTGAGAGGGGGGGGGTCCCTGGAACTACATATTTTCAGATGGGGGTCGGCGGCCAATTACAGATAATTCTTGGGGTTCTTCTTGACATGAAATAGTTTGAGAACCACTGACACACATATAGAAACATGGGGTTTTTCGAGAAAACCGTCAGGATTTAGAAAACATATTTGTAGAATTGTCCTCGGGTCGAAATGGGTTATAAAACATGCAGCTGTGTTTACGTTGCATCTCTTACGTCTTGACATCCAGAGTTATCGTCACTTTGAATCACGGCGTTATTCAAATCCTAACAGATCTGCTTACGTTCTGGGGCCGCGGGGCGAGACCGAGGCGACCCTGTTCCCCCAGATCTGCTTACGTTCTGGGGCCGCGGGGCGAGACCGAGGCGACCCTGTTCCCCCAGATCTGCTTACGTTCTGGGGCCGCGGGGCGAGACCGAGGCGACCCTGTTCCCCCAGATCTGCTTACGTTCTGGGGCCGCGGGGCGAGACCGAGGCGACCCTGTTCCCCCAGATCTGCTTACGTTCTGGGGCCGCGGGGCGAGACCGAGGCGACCCTGTTCCCCCAGATCTGCTTACGTTCTGGGGCCGCGGGGCGAGACCGAGGCGACCCTGTTCCCCCAGATCTGCTTACGTTCTGGGGCCGCGGGGCGAGACCGAGGCGACCCTGTTCCCCCAGATCTGCTTACGTTCTGGGGCCGCGGGGCGAGACCGAGGCGACCCTGTTCCCCCAGATCTGCTTACGTTCTGGGGCTGCGGGTTCGAGACCGAGGTGACCCTGTTCCCCCAGATCTGCTTACGTTCTGGGGCTGCGGGTTCGAGACCGAGGTGACCCTGTTCCCCCAGATCTGCTTACGTTCTGGGGCCGCGGGGCGAGACCGAGGCGACCCTGTTCCCCCAGATCTGCTTACGTTCTGGGGCCGCGGGGCGAGACCGAGGCGACCCTGTTCCCCCGCATGCGCTCACTCGGTCAGCCCCATAAACGAAGGGATTAACAGCCTGTGCTAAGTGTGTAATGACATGTATATACAGTACAGAACAGTTTTTATCAGCGTGGACTCCATTATTATGGATCTCAGGCTTCGTGTTATAGCCAGCACTACGTCGTGTTACGAAGCCAGCGCTCTGTATATGACTCCACATTTGGGCAAAGCTTAACTGCATAAAGTTAACCCATTTAGGCCGGACTTCAAAATTAAAAAAGAATTGTCTTGTCTAAATCCTCCAGTTTTCTGAAGTATACCCATGTTTCAGTGGTGCTCAATATTTCATATCAAGGACCCCAAAAAGTATATGTAATTGGCCTCCGACCCCCATCTGAAAATGTGTAGTTCCAGGGACCCCTCAGAAGGAAAGATTTGAGTTAAAAACGTTCGCTCTGAAAAAAATATATATTCCAAATTTGTGCCACATTTTCACGATTTTTCAAAAATAACAGACCTACAAGCTCATAGTGCGCCACTCGGTGGCGCGCTATGAGCGCCACCGATACACGCAGCGTGCAGCCTATACACGCTATTTTACCGGTAGCGGTCCATTGAAAAACAATTAAAATGTATTTATTTAAAGACCTTCGTCTTGGCGTCGTACGAAGCCAACTCTTGAGCCAAATCATGACAAACAATATTTTGGACCAAACAAATAATTACAAAGAAGAAAAACAACAAACAAAGTGTTGTAACCTTTGTGCCGTTTTCTAATTATTTGTTCAGCCCGAAAGATTGTGTTTCTTGTCATGATTGTGTTTGTTGGCTTTGTCCCCGGCGTAAACATCTCTAAATAAATACTTTCTGAAATGTCTATGAGGAAAATGAACAGGGGGGGGGGGGGCGGAACTGCGACACTCTATAGAAGTCACCATTAGAGATAGCTTTGAGATAGATATGCTGGGTCATCAGGTATAAGTTCAACCAAATATCTTTTTCACTGTCAGTGCCAACATGGTCACTCATTCATTGTGTTTTGATGAAGCTGAAAAGCTCTCAATTCACAACTCACAAGGGATCAGCTATCAACACAAGACCATCTAAACACTGCAGGATTGCACGGCGACTTATGGCTGAAGGGAGGAGGGCTCTGCCTGTGTAGGGCTTTAAGACATTCAGACCCAACGTAAAAATGTAAAAATAAATATTCTAAATGCTGACAGTTTTCTGAAAAACCTCTGTTTCCATGTCAGTGGTACTCAAAGATTTTCATGTCAAGGACCCCCAAAAATATATGTAATTGGCCGCCGACCCCCATCTGAAAATATGTTGTTCCAGGGACCCCTCAGAAGCAAAGACTTGAGTTAAAAGTGTACGCTCTGAAAGAATATATATTCAAAGATTTGTGCTGCATTTTCAAGTTTCTGTAAAAATAGCAGACCTACAAGCTCATAGCGCGGCACTCGGTGCCGCGCTATGAGCTTGTAGATCTGCTATTTTTCAACAGCTTAAAGCATAACATAATGAAACACCAAAAGGGGTCTTCCAGCCCAGAATGGGTTAAGAGTTGATAACATCAACACAGCTGCGACCGGCGTGAAAAATGAGCAATATAAACGATGTACGCATTGAGAGAGTTTCGATATGCTGGCACCGTGTGTGGGGACATTCCAACAGAAACGGAGGTTATTTAAGGATATCCTGCACTCTTAAATGCCACAGTATAAGCAACAGTAAAGCACTGACAATTAACCCATTCTGAACGGGAACCCCTTTTGGTGATTTAAACATTATGTTATACTTTAGCTATTGAAAAATAGCAGATGTACAAGCTCATAGCGCACGAGCTTGTAGGTCTGCTATTTTTGAAAAATCGTGAAAATGTGCCTCAAATCTTTGAATATATATTATTACAGAGTGTACATTTTAACTAAAATCTTTGCTTCTGGGGAGGTCCCTGGAACTACATATTTTCAGATGGGGGGGGGCAGAGGCATATTATAAGTTTTGAGGTCCTTGACATGAAATATTGAGCACCACTGATACAGAAACATAAGGATTTTCAGAAAACTGTCAGGATTTAGAAGCCTCTCAGCCTTTTTTTTTAATTTCGACGTCAGGCCTAAATCGGTTAACTCTGTATAACTGTAGTGACCACATGAGTTACACTGCCAACTACATAAGAGTTATCAGAATAGTTGTAATTGTAGTGTAGATGTGTAGAATAGAAACAGACCGTTGTCAAATTGAGGACAGTCAAACATACATTTGTTTTCCTTATACGAGGACAAACCATTACTCTAGAAAAAGGTAAAGACAATGTAGGCTATTGTAGATTATGGTTTGAGAAACAGCTGCTGTAGATAATGTGTAATGGATGGGTGTTTCTTTGTGTGCACTCTTGTCACTGGGAAAAATAAATGGTCTACAAGGAAGACAAATCGGGCACCAAGGACTAGAAGAGCAGCTATAAGCCCTGCATGTCTCTATGGGAGGACCTTCACTTAAACCAAGGACTAGAAGAGCAGCTATAAGCCCTGCATGTCTCTATGGGAGGACCTTCACTTAAACCAAGGACTAGAAGAGCAGCTATAAGCCCTGCATGTCTCTATGGGAGGACCTTCACTTAAACCAAGGACTAGAAGAGCAGCTATAAGCCCTGCATGTCTCTATGGGAGGACCTTCACTTAAACCATTTAGACCGGACACAAGATTATAACAAATGCCTTCTAAACCCTGACAGTTTTCTGAAAAACCCTATGTTTCTACTGTATGTGTCAGTGGTTCTCAAACAGTTCCATGTCCTTGAGGACCCCCAGATTTATATGGAATTGGCCTCCGACCCCCATCTGAAAATATGTTCTTCCAGGGAACCCCCAGAAGCAAAGATATGAGTTAACTTAAAAACGTTCGTACTCAGAAAAAAAAATATTCCAAATTTGTGCCACATTTTCAAAAAATAGCAGACCTATACAAGCTCGTAGCGCGCCACTCGGTGGCGCGCTACGAGCTTGTAGATATGCTTATTTTTCAATAGCTAAATTACAACATAATGTTTAAAACACCAAAAGGGTGTTCCCGGGCCAAAATGGGTTAAGGTCGTCAAAAACAAACGAACACATGGCCGTCCGACTCCGAGGCGTCATTGCTGCTCGTATATGCCACCCAGAGCAAAAACAACAACTGTTGTCCTTGAATGCTGGGCATACTACCTCCTCCAGACATGTTATATAGACAGTCGTCTGCTGGGACTGACAGACGCCACCCAGATCCCACACACCCTCCTCTACACTCACACGTCAGCGAGGGACGGACTAAAACTAAGGACATTTCTGACGAGCTCCAGCTGTGTTGCGGAGACGGTCCGTCCGTCCGTCCGTCCGGCCAGCACAGCTGCTTGTAGCAGAGGGACGGACAGACGGACACTAGGACGTCCCGCAGCAAAGCAAGCAGCAGGTGGCCTGGCTCTCTCTCCAACACTTATCCCATTCTGGCCGGGAAGGAACGCCCTTTTGGTGTTTTAATTTAAAGCATTATGTTATACTTTAGCTATTGAAAAATAGCAAGCTTATACGAACTTGTAGATCTGCTATTTTTGTTAGAATCTTAAAAAATGTGCCTCAAATCTTTGAATATTATATTCTTACAGAGCGAACGTTTTTAACTCAAATCTTTGCTTCTGGGGGGGGGGTCCCTGGAACAACATATTTTCAGATGGGGGGTCGGCGGCCAATTACATATAATTAATGGGGTCCTTGTCATGAAATATTGAGCACCCCTGATACAGGATTTAGGTCTGCTATTTTTGAAAAACCATGAAAATGTGCCTCAAATCTTTGAATATATATTTTTTCAGAGATTCAGTTTTAAACTCAAATCTTTGCTTCTGGCGGGGGGGTCCCTGGAACAACATATTTTCAGAAGGGGGTCGGCGGCATATTACAATTACTGGAGACAACACTGGGATGGGATGTGAGGGACAGAAGGACAGAAGGACATACACGGCAGGGCGTGGAATAAATATGCTCCGAAAGGAATAAACTATAAACACACAAACGCCACTTTGAAAATGGCCAGGGCATGCTATAGTATAGCACCTAGTATATGCAATGACAAAAAACTCCCATATCTCCTGGGCGAAGAAGTACAACAATGTGCAAACACAGCAGCAAGATGTGTGAGTTGCTGCGATATAGGAGAAGGATATCAAACGGAACACAACCACCCTATAAAGACTAATCATTGTGTATATTCCTGCACTATATACTGCATCGAGTGATCTTGGTACAACATAGAATTTGATCTATTGAAGATTCTGACCTTCAAATGTACATCATTTTTCTTTTGATTGTATTGACGTATTGTTGTATTGTTCTTTCTGCTTTGGCAATGTAAACGTATGTTTTCTCATGCCAATAAAGCCCTTTGAATTGAATATGCAAAAGGACACTGTACGACTGTGTGTACGCAGCGTCGCTGACACTGGTTACGTTGACGAAAGAGTATAAATGTTGTCTTCCTTCCCTTCGCCTTTCTTTTTTCCCCTTTCTTTCTTTCTTTTCTTTTCTTTTTTGCCACATCTGTTGCCAGTGACCCTGGTGTGGATAAATCACCGTTCTGACACAGGCTGGGGTAAATTTGACCACTTCCTGTTTCCAGCCCCATCGGGCCCCCCTCCGGAATGCTGTGTGTGTGTGTGTGTGTGCGTGTGCTTGTGCTTGTGTGTGTGTGTGTGTGTGTGTGTGTGCACGGTGTGTGTGTGTGTGTGTGCAGGAGGCTTGTGTGTGTGTGTGTGTGTGTGTGTTGGAGCCCCACGGTGTGTGTGTGTGTGTGTGTGTGTGTGTGTGTGTGTGTGTGCACGGTGTGTGTGTGTGTGTGTGTGTGTGTGTGTGTGTGTGTGTGTGTGTGTGTGTGTGTGTGTGTGTGTGTGTGCAGGAGTAGTGTGTGTTGGAGCCCCGTGCACGGTCCGGGTTAGAGTTTCAAAAACGCTGGCAGGCTAAGGCCACGCTTCTCTGGGTCTGGGCAGACCGACCGACCGACGAGGAAAGCAGAGAGAGAAGAGAGACTACAATCTGAACAGCACTGTAACAGTGAGAGAGAGAGAGAGAGAGAGAGAGAGAGAGAGAGAGAGAGAGAGAGAGAGAGAGAGAGAGAGAGAGAGAGAGAGAGAGATACTGACTGACCAGTAAAAACTGCACTGCTGCACAAAGGAGGCAGTTAAGCAGCTTGACTTGCAGAATGTTCTACGGAATGTTCTTGTTGAATTTAATTGGAATGTGGTCGCCTTGCACACATCGACCCTGTGCGACATTTCTCAGTCCCGAAGGTGACTAAAGAGCTCTAAAGAACAGTTTCACATTCAGGCACTTCAGTTATACTCTCTCTAGCTTTTTGTGGGGGGGGGAGGAGGGAGGTAAGCAGTAAGTTTGTTTTCCAGATTCGTAGAATGCTACTCATCAGTATGAGAGTTGAAGTCAGTCAGCACTAATGTCCCAACAACACTGCGCCATGATGATGACAGACACAAAGGACACATCTGTTTCTGTGTCATCTTTTGACACATGGCACAATGGAGACAGTTGCTGCCAGCTTAAATCATCAGCTGGATAAGTGGTGGAGCACATGCTCTCCTCTCTTTTCCTTGACACACTCATTTTAACCACATGAGGCCTACAGCCTCCCTGGAAGTAACTAAGTCAGTAGTAGTGAGTAAGTATGGCCTCCCTGTAAATACATCAACAACTTCAGAAACTTTATACATCCACATATGATAACAGCATCCTAAGGTTAGCAAGGAATATCACCTCTAATACTAAGCATGTGTTGTATGGAGAATATCTGGTTGCTGCCTTCAGGAAGGAGATATGGTGTATACCAGCATACAATAAGGTCAGACTAAAGAGGTCCTTTTTGTCCACCAGTCGACCTTGAGGCTTAATCAGGAGTTGTAGTAGCCACGGGGTAATCTAGGTGGTGGATATCATATTGCTCTTGTCTTCATGTCTTTATGTATATGTAAATTGTCTTGTTCTTTGTGTTATGTCAAGTGTGTGTTTTGCATACTTGGCTGCTGTGTCGCAACTAAGACAAATGTCAGTGTGAACTGACAATAAAGTACTATATCATATCATATATCAATAAGTAAGTAAGTATTAGTGAGTAAGTATGGCCTCCCTGTAAGTAAGTAAGTGAGTAAGTATGGCCTCCCTCGCTGTGTTCTAGGGCTGGTCACTTAGGCTAAACAACACAAGAATCCCAAAGGTCATCGGTAGATGTAAAGGACTGGAAAGAAGTCAGAGGACTTGTAACCTCTACGTAATGAAGCCAGAATTGGAGATGAGTATCATGTATTGTTGGAATGTATAAGAATACTGGCATTATGAATTTCAGGCAAAAAATACCTGCTAATTTTTTTTTTTTACCCACCCTTCTATGTTCAAATTAATTGCATTACTAAAATCTTCAAAAACAAAAAAGTAATCTATAAATTGGGTGCTTTTTCTGAAAAATGTTCTTCCACTGTATACAAATAGGGAAAGCCTTCCGATAATATGTCTATGTCTATCGTGTAATCTGTAATGTATTGTATACTTTCGATTGTATACTTTTTATGAATCTGTGCTCCAAACCATGTGATCATGGTCGTGAGTTAAATAAATTATGACAATAGGCGACAACACTGTAACAGAGTATAACACGTCACACGTTTCAACATCAGCCTCAAGGCTTTCATTGCAAATTACTGTAACCCGAGTGATCTGCCCTAGAGCCCGCTTTCTGTACTGCACGTACTGTACACAGACACGCACACACAACAATTTAGGCATTTAGCAGACGCTCTTAATCCAGAGCGACTTACATTAAGCAAGAGCAAAAGCATGGGAATACATCACATAAAAACATTCATCATGAAACATGTGTAAGCTAAGAAAGTAACAGTGGAATATCTATATAATGAAACTTATACATATAACTATACATATATACTACTATGCTATACATATGTACTATGGCGTGCTATGACTACATACAATGCAATTCTAGTGCTGTCTACATAACATGCTATAAGTCTGTCTCAAATGCTATCTAAGTCTACAGAAGTGCTATCTAGGGTAGAGTAAGTGCCCACACACACACACACACACACACACACACACACACACACACACACACACACACGTCACACACAGACACACACACGTCACACACACGCGCACACACACACACAGTTTCCTGCATCCGCTCTAGACTCAGACTCGTTTATCAATCTGCAAAGCGACTTGATAGCCTACCGGTCTAGACTAATGATCTACAAGACCTACCGGTCTAGACTAATGATCTACAAGACCTACCGGTCTAGACTAATGATCTACAAGACCTACCGGTCTAGACTAATGATCTACAAGACCTACCGGTCTAGACTAATGATCTACAAGACCTACCGGTCTAGACTAATGATCTACAAGACCTACCGGTCTAGACTAATGATCTACAAGACATACCGGTCTAGACTAATGATCTACAAGACCTACCGGTCTAGACTAATGATCTACAAGACCTACCGGTCTAGACTAATGATCTACAAGACCTACCGGTCTAGACTAATGATCTACAAGACCTACCGGTCTAGACTAATGATCTACAAGACCTACCGGTCTAGACTAATGATCTACAAGACCTACCGGTCTAGACTAATGATCTACAAGACCTACCGGTCTAGACTAATGATCTACAAGACCTACCGGTCTAGACTAATGATCTACAAGACCTACCGGTCTAGACTAATGATCTACAAGACCTACCGGTCTAGACTACTGATCTACAAGCAGCTATAGAGGGTATGCACGTGACATCATCGTCATCAAACCAGGAAGTTATTCAGGAACGCCCACTGACAGCCCAGACATCCAAACAGAAAAGTCCTGTCTGATTGTATTAAACAACATTACACAATGTTAAACTCACTTTAGCATGTTGCTTTGCCACTCGATGTGCCATTCACTTTAAGCATGCGCATATATATGTATATTTATACATATATGTCATGTCACATGTGTATGTCTGAAAATCTGGAAATGACATGAGAATTCCTGATTGTTAGTGGCTGAGGGAGGATTAGAAAATATGAATTAGGTAATGGAGTCCATCCATATAGACTATTATAGAAATTGCTTGCCCGACATAATGCATTATGGGAATTGTAGGAACAAAGAGTTAGATAATAAAAATAAAAGCAGAGGTTTCTGTGACAATTTGGTCTGCATTATCAATCTGCAGCACTTTGGTCCCTTTCCCCTTTTTGTTATTTTTGAATGGAAAGCACTTTTATTTCTGCTTTACAGATGCAGGTGTCTTGACTTGACATTTCCCTCTAGACCAAATGAGGTGAAAATACAAGCAAGCACGATTGTGTCAAAGAATGCCCAGAATTGTATTTTTTTAAGTGGGGGTCGAGTAGAGAGCGGGGAAAATCATTATGGTCCCCTGCAGATAAAAATGAAACGTTTACCATCATTTTTGAGCATGTCACTTGGCTGAAGTTAGAAGACACAAAACTGCAAGGATAAATAGGCTCAACTGCACGCACGCAATCTCTCTCTCTCTCTCAACTGCGCACGCGCGCAGCCACACACACACACACACACACACACACACACACACACACAAGTGTGTGTACTGGGAGCTGATGGTGCGTTCCATCTCCCAGAGAGGTCTAGCACATTGAACTGGGATGGATAAGACTCCTCCACCCTGGCTGATACTGACAATAAGCCTCTCTGACTATAGCCTACCATGCTGCTTCACTCTCTGACTTTCAGCCCATGTTGTGGCTCCTCAAAGCATGTGTCAGCAAGATGCAGATAGAAAAACCAACGCTTTCATATGTTGTACTGCTATAGAGCGCCGCAGTCCCGCCCCCTCTCAGAAAAACGAGTGGCCCAGGAAGTGGAAGCCCCATGCATTCTCCCATCGGCACTTCTAATATAATTTATTTAAAGACGGTTACGCCGCGGACAAAGCCAATTCGGATCGTGACAAATCATGACAATGAACACAATGTTTTGGGCCGATCAAATCATTAGAAAGAAGAAAAGAAAGTCAGGAGACAACACTATTTGTTTTGTTTTTCGTCTTATAAATATTACTGAAATGACCGGAATCATTGAAAAAGTGGTGCCACCAAAAGTCCCCTGGCTAATTCCCTGCTGCCCCAGAGCCCTAAAGTCCCCTAGGGGCTCTGGGGCACCAAAAGTCCCCTGGCTAATTCCCTGCTGCCCAGAGCCCTAAAGTCCCCTAGGGGCTCTGGGGCACCAAAAGTCCCCTGGCTAATTCCCTGCTGCCCCAGAGCCCTAAAGTCCCCTAGGGCTCCGGGGCACCAAAAGTCCCCTGGCTAATTCCCTGCTGCCCCAGAGCCCTAAAGTCCCCTAGGGGCTCTGGGGCACCAAAAGTCCCCTGGCTAATTCCCTGCTGCCCAGAGCCCTAAAGTCCCCTAGGGGCTCTGGGGCACCAAAAATCCCCTGGCTAATTCCCTGCTGCCCAGAGCCCTAAAGTCCCCTAGGGGCTCTGGGGCACCAAAAGTCCCCTGGCTAATTCCCTGCTGCCCCAGAGCCCTAAAGTCCCCTAGGGGCTCTGGGGCACCAAAAGTCCCCTGGCTAATTCCCTGCTGCCCCAGAGCCCTAAAGTCCCCTAGGGCTCCGGGGCACCAAAAGTCCCCTGGCTAATTCCCTGCTGCCCCAGAGCCCTAAAGTCCCCTAGGGGCTCTGGGGCACCAAAAGTCCCCTGGCTAATTCCCTGCTGCCCCAGAGCCCTAAAGTCCCCTAGGGGCTCTGGGGCACCAAAAGTCCCCTGGCTAATTCCCTGCTGCCCCAGAGCCCTAAAGTCCCCTAGGGGCTCTGGGGCACCAAAAGTCCCCTGGCTAATTCCCTGCTGCCCAGAGCCCTAAAGTCCCCTAGGGGCTCTGGGGCACCAAAAGTCCCCTGGCTAATTCCCTGCTGCCCAGAGACCCAAAGTCCCCTAGGGGCTCTGGGGCACCAAAAGTCCCCTGGCTAATTCCCTGCTGCCCAGAGCCCTAAAGTCCCCTAGGGGCTCTGGGGCACCAAAAGTCCCCCAAAAGGCCCCTGGGGCACAAACTGATTCTCCGCGGCATGCCCGCAGTTGACCTCTGCATTCAGACAAAATGTAGCCTCGCTGTACTCAGTGTTCAATGTTATCTTTCACCAGATCATACAAAGCATGAAAATGACCTCGTCGTTTACATTTCTTCATTCTTTTTTTTAACGATGCATGCCCCGCCCCCCCCCCCCCCCCCCCCCCCCCCCCCCTCGGGGCACATTAACTTTTCAATGGTCGCGAAGTCACAGACAACCGCTATGGTGGACCACGGGGCGCGCACGCACGCACACACACACACACACACGGACGCACACACACACACACACACACACACGGACGCACACACACACACACACACACACACACACACACAGACACACACACACACACACACACACACACACACACAGACACAGACACACACACACACACACACACACACACACACACACACACACACACACACACACACACACACACACACCCACGGACCCACACACACACACACACACACACGCACACACACACACACACACACACACAGTCCACCACCCAAACAGAGCGGTCTTTGATAGCGCATCACTCACCACCTCTAGCCCCCCCTCCCCCCCCCCCACCCAGACAACCACTGGCCGTCTTTTAATAGCACGGCCTCCAGCCTCTCTCAGGCCCAGAAGGACTTTCTCCTCGGGGGCAGAAGGACGAAGGGGAAGTTGAGCAGAGAGAGAGAGGGGGGGGGAGGGGGGGGGGAGGGAGAGAGGGGGGGGAAAAAGAGGGCCCAGTCGAGGGTTGTAATAATATGAACACATGGCATTTAAGGGTGCCAAGAATAATAAGGGGCTCAACAAAAAAAAAGGAAGAAAAAAAAACCCAGTGCATTCCTTTCAAATGAAACCCCATCCCCGCCTGGCAGGCCACACACTTTACAAGACCTGGTCCAAGAGACCTGGTCCAAGAGACCTGGTCCAAGGTTCTGCAGGACCGGAGGAGAGACTCGATGCCTGGTTCCTAGACCTGGTCCAAGAGACCCCATGCCTGGTTCCAAGACCTGGTCCAAGAGACCCCATGCCTGGTTCCTAGACCTGGTCCAAGAGACCCCATGCCTGGTTCCAAGACCTGGTCCAAGAGACCCCATGCCTGGTTCCTAGACCTGGTCCAAGAGACCCCATGCCTGGTTCCAAGACCTGGTCCAAGAGACCCCATGCCTGGTTCCTAGACCTGGTCCAAGAGACCCCATGCCTGGTTCCAAGACCTGGTCCAAGAGACCTGGTCCAAGGTTCTGTAGGACCGGAGGAGAGACCCGATGCCTGGTTCCAAGACCTGGTCCAAGAGACCTGGTCCAAGGTTCTGTAGGACCGGAGGAGAGACCCCATGCCTGGTTCCAAGACCTGGTCCAAGAGACCCGATGCGTAGCTCCAAGAGGGGCCACAGTGCCATCTATAGGCTGGTTGGCGCCACACAACTCTATGGGCAAAAACTCTTAAATTGAAAGCCGATTTGGCCGGAAACTCAGAGTCAGGAAGTAAAAATGTCCCGTGAATATCATTTCATCCACCCAAAACTTTTCGTAAGCTAGGATCATATTCAGGGCTGCACATAAGCGGTGCGCCAGTGCGCATGCGTCGTCAAAATTCAAAATGCGCTGTCAATCAAGCGCTTCTGCGTACCAACCCAGAATGATAATTATGGCCAGAATACCCACTAGTAAATTCTGTGGCGAGAGCATTTCCCACCGACTGCCACTCAAAGTGGCTACTGGCCAATCACAGTGGCTACTGGCCAATCACAGCACGTCTTGCGAGAGTGCACTGGCCATTGTGGCCAATCACAGCGCGTCCTTACTCAAACGAGGGAGGATTCCAAATCCATTAATCCATGCTGGCAGCTTGCTACTGGGTGGAGGAGGACAGGAGTTTACCACGGAGAAAAAGTTACCCGACACATTATTCTTACAGCACCAGTAAGACGCGCAAACGCGGGAAGCGAACGCAGCTCGTACATATTTGGGTTTAAAAAAAAAAAGATTTAAGTTATTTTTTTTTTAAGTTAAGTTATTTTTAAGTTAAGTTTTTAACTTAGCCATAACCATATAAGGAGTCCCCAAAGCAGCTATACGTCCAAATATGGAGTGTGTTGCATCAATCACAAACAAATCACTCAGTTCCATATATGGGCACAAAGGGGGGGACACACACACACACAGACAGACAGACAGACGACATGATCTGCTAGGTCTCATAGTAAGTGCTCACTGCGTTCGCAATTACAGCCAAACTCTGGTCAAAATGTCCAAGAAGCAAAGCGCCATTAGGTAACTATGTTGGTGTTCCAGCACCATCACCACCTCCGAAGAGACGCCAAACGGAACCACTGCACCTGAACCGCGCAGAAAACGTGTGTTTTTGCGGAAAAATGTTTGGATGATGTCGGCTTGCTGGCTCCCAAACTAATGCTGAGTGCAGCGAGATGTGGTGCAAAATATGTCGTGAGCGTCCCAATCTGGCCGATAAAAACTGCACCTTTTATACGGGGACAAAGAATTTCAGTCACCCAGCTTTTATCGTAAAGTCGGGTAGTGTAAATTATTTGTTTTGCACCGAGGAGCCATGTGTGTCTGACTCTGTGTTGACTGTGTGTATGTCGCCTCGGCTAAAAACAAGAGGGAAGCCTGACGTATGCTTCGCCGTACGACGTGTCGTATGTTAAACAAATAGCTGATCAAGCAAGCTCACAACGTGTCGCCTCCGTTGTGAGCTAGTAGATCGGCTATTTTGAATATGGGACGAGTACATTTTGAATATGGGACTTCTACTTGTAACTGAGTACATCAAGTACATTATTTACAAGTATTTAAGTAAAACCTCTGAGTACTTTTTTTCCACCACTGTATACAAGCAACACAGCGGAATAAATATATATATATAAAAAAAAGAAAGACTGCGCTTTTTTTGGCAGCACTGCCGCGGCAGTGGCAGTATAGTCTATAATCATAATTATAATATAATATTAATATTATCACATTATGAGTATTCTGGGGGTTCTTACCGACTACTTTGGGCAGCTTCTGTCGCCTCAGTGGAATCCGGGGCAGTTTGGTGCTGATCCGGCTGAACCTTCCACACAGGATCCGTTTGGCTTTTTTACTGTTTTTGGGGAGAAGAGAAGAGTTTGTCTCAGTTATAAATGTGACCAGATTTGACGGAGAGCCTGCCATCGTCACGCAACCAGCTTTTCACCAGAGGAAAACTTCATTACTAGAGCAGAAATAAATGTCAAGAGCTGAAATCGACATCTAACATATTTACATGTCGATTTCAGCTCTTGACATTTATTTATATAAATAAATGCTTAAAGAAAGATTTTTAAAACGTGTAACTAACGCCTCCACCTACTACGCAAGCTCAACTCCCTTAGAGTGAGCAAACATATCATGGAAACGGTCTATAAAAACCTGATAGAGGGAATCTTGACTTTTAACATGGCAATGTGATTATGGCAATCTAAATGTAAAAGGACGAAGCAAGCTGCAGCGAATAACGAACCTATAGCCTCAAAAAGCATTGGGAAGAGACAGCAACAATTAGGCTGTGTATCTACAAGGAGTTACTTCGTAAAAAAAGCTGTCAAGATAGCAAAAGAGCTCCTCTCATCCACTCTGCAGGGAGTTAGAACTGCTTCCCTCTGGTAGACGGTACAAAGTACCAAAAGCTAACGGTAACATTTTTTTTAATTCCTTTATACCAAATGCCATTAAGGCACTAAATGATACCATGTCTCGCTAGATTTGGTGTTTTTCCTTTGTATTTGCCACTGTTGTCCTGTACTTTTTTGCCATGAGAAAATAATTGTGTAAGTGTTGTTGCATGCTGTTGTTGTTGTTTGTTTTTTACTGTTTCAGACCGAAGACACATTTCCACACGTGGACAATAAATGAAACTAACTAACTAACTTAAACATGTAGCTAAGTGTGATGTTAAGAGTCCACAGAAGTGAACCTTTCAAGCCTGTTTCTCTGCAAGACATTACTCTGTAAGCCATATATCTCCAAAACCGGTGGGTCAAACTGAACAACCCAATAGGTCAATTTGAAGCTATGACTCCCTGCTTTCACATGACATGGAAAAAACAAAGGGCCAACAATGAGAAGACGAGAGTGGAGAAAAAACAAACAAAGAGATGACACCATGGAAAGTCTAAGTGGATCATTCATGAGTGGCAGATTGAACTGTGCCTCGTGCTGTGAGATAATGAGAAATACACAAAACACACACTTAACCCATTCTGGGTGGTATAACCCCTTTTGGTGTTTTAACTAAGCATTAAGTTATACTTTAGCCATTAAAAAATAGCAGATCTACAAGCTCATAGCGCGCCACCGAGTGGCGCGCTATGAGCTTGTAGGTCTGCTATTTTAGAAAAACACTATGCATTTATCATACTGACTCGAAGTAGATTACAGTATAACAGAGAGAGAGAGAGAGAGAGAGAGAGAGAGAGAGAGAGAGAGAGAGAGAGAATACAGTAGATACAGCTAATACAGTAGCTGTCGGGAAGACACCACCTTGTCTTTTGAAAAAAATAGAGAGAAGAAAGAGAAAATGAGGCTTATAAGTAAAAGCAGAAGTGAGAGAGAGAGAGAGAGAGATAGAGAGAGAGAGAGAGAGAGAGAGAGAATACAGTAGAAGAAACCACCTACTCCATTTTTTCAGGAAGTGAAAAAATAGATTTTTCAGGAAATGAAGAAAACCGTATATTTAGAAAACAAAGCTATGCTGTCATATAATTGTCAATGACTTGCTGCATGCGAGGGGGAGATGTGGTGGAGTTAGTTGCTTTAGCAGACAGTTTGAGGGTCCGTTGGAGTTCAGAGGTTTTGTCCAAAGTGTTTTTTTGTGTTCTTTCGATAGGTTCAATAGCACTGATTTATGCAAAAACAAAAAATCAAAAACCTCAAAGATGGAGTTATGTGGTTTCCTCCTGACAACAACGATAGTACAGTATGAGAGAAAACTGTACGTTTCTTCCCCTCCAAAAAACCCAGTGGAGTTGTGTGTCCACAAGCTGTCATTTAGGACTGAGGCCCATTCTAAAGAAAAGTCTTCTAAACCCTAAACATTTTCTGAAAAACACATGTTTCTATGTCAGTGGTGCTCAACCCTTTTCACGTCAAGACAAGGACGCCCAGAATTATCTGTATTTGGCCGAGGACCCCCATCTGAAAATATGTTGTTCCAGGGACCCCCACAGAAGCAAAGATTTGAGTTGTAAACGTTCGCTCTGAAAGAATATACATTGAAATTTCCCCCCAAAAAATAGCAGATCTACAAGCTTGTCAAGGACCCCAACATTTTTATGCAATATGCCGCCGACCCCCATCTGAAAATATGTTGTTCCAGGACCTTCCCCCAGAAGCAAAGATTTGAGTTAAAACTTGAAACTCTGAAAGAATATATATTCAAATGTTTGTGCCACACTTTCACGACTTTAAAAAAATAGCAGACCTACAAGCTCATAGGGCGCCACTCGGTGGCGCGCTATGAGCTTGTAGATCTGCTATTTTCCAATAGCTAAAGTATGCTTAAAACACCAACACAGGGTTCCCGTCCTGAATGGTGCATTGAGGGTGTGGACCTGACTGGCACGGCTGCGTTCAGGAGGTCACTCACTTGTGGTCGTCTTTGTGTCGACACAGACAGCAGCAGCACAGCAGAGACAGCAGAACGATGAGCAGAAAGGAGACCAGCGTGCCCGCCGCGATCACACCCATCCGCTGGTTGGGCTCTGACGAGAGGAGAGAAGAGAAGAGGAAGGGAAAGAGTTAAAACATGGTTTTAAAGCGAAAAAGAGAGAATGAACCAACTCAGGGTGCAGTACTTAGTTTAGACTAGTCATTGGTCAGACCAGTCATTAGTCCTACAACCTATCTCAAACACTCACCCTAACCTCCCACGGGGCAGCACACCTAAACCTAACCTTAAAGGCGATCTGCTTGTAATAAACAACGTTAAACTCACCAACATTGCAGCTCTAGGCCAAGCTTGAATTATCCTATTATGTGCAGGTGATTCTTTTTCTAAGTGTTGCAGGTTGGAAGCATTTGTTATTGTTAACGGGTCGCACTGCTGCGTCCTGCATTATGTGAAAAATGTGAAACAGGTGGTACGCAGGGTCCAGGCAGTGACTTACGAGTGCTTCCAAACTCCAGTACTTAGAAAAATAATCACCTGCACAGAATGTCTTCACAGAAAGTAGCTCATAACATGTCTACGGTGGATTTTTATGAAACAAAAGCTTGGAGAGAGAGAGGATAACTCAAGCTTGGCCTAGTTTAATACAAGCAGATCGCAAACGCAATTTGGATGAGTGGGGAGTCAATGGAGGGTATTGTTGCAACTCTAGATTCATCACATTATTAAAGAAATCCAGAGTTGTAAATTGCGGCTAGGTTTGCTCAATTCATGCCCATCAATAGTTGCACACTTGTTAGGTAGGGTGTGAACAAACAAAAGGACAAACTATAAACTTCAAGGTTTTTATTAAGCAAACAACAATCAGCTCTCACCATGTCTGCTCAACAACCAAACATTCTTCATGGGTTCTGTGACTTTAAATAGCAACAGCTGGCCACTAATCTGGGCCAATTGGGCCAAACCAACTCCTGTCTGTGTGGACAGGGAGGATTATTTGTCACCGATCGGACACTGGACTATAAAAAGGGACTTTTGAAAACCAAAGACTTCAGATAAAGAAAAGGATCTACAAGATTAAATGAGGTTCATGTATGTAAATGTATTCTTGTGCCATTCTAACAGATTGAATGACATGTTGTGGAGCACGTTAAAACCCATTCTGGGCGGGAACCCCTTTTGCTGTTTTAACTAAGCATTATGTTATACTTTAGCTATTGAAAAATAGCAGATCTACAAGCTCATAGCTAATAACGAAAATCAAAAATCGTGAAAATGTGGCACAAATCTTTGAATATATATTCTTTCAGAATACTTTTTTTTTTAACTATAACTAGGCCTAAATGTATTTGAAATTCAATAAAAAAGGTAACTTTTCAGGATTCCAATTTTAAAAAATAGCAAAAATTATTCAGGTTTTCAATTCAAATAAAAGCAAAAATAGCCGATCTACAAGCTCAAAACGCGTCGCATTTTGAGCTTGTAGATCAGCTATTTTTGCTACGACAGTAATATGCGACCTGTGACCCCTCTCGAGTGAGTGTGGAAATATAATATATTGGCCCTCTCCATCGTCAAAGTTGCCCAGCCCTGGCCTAGATTAAACTTCATTAAGGGCGGCCAGCCAGCATGCAGCCGTGGTTTCAGTTCAACCCCAAATCTTCAAATCTTATCTTGTCCGCAAGAAGAGCTAGTGTATACGACGACCCCTTGACCTTTCACAGGCAATTTCCCACAATACACACTTCCTCCTCACCCATGCAACGCCACCAGCACCACCACCACCACCCCACCACCACCCACACCGCTCCCACACTCCGCTCTTCGGCACCGATAACTCCTCCATGATTTATTACGGTGCACCACCTCCCACTTTGGGGCGGGGGATTGGTGGTGGAGTGTGTGTGTGTGTGTGTGTGTGTGTGGGGGGGGGGGGGTAAAGGGTGATGACACCGGTGGTAAAGACAAGCCATTACTTAAACCATTTAGGCCAGACGTCGAAATTAAAAAAAAAAACCTGACAGTTTTCTGAAAGACCTCATGTTTCTATGTCAGTGGTGCATGTCAAAGACCCCCAGAATTATCTGTATTTAGCCACCGACCCCCATCTTGAAAATATGTTGCTCCAGAGACCCCCCCCCCCCCCCCCCCCCAGAAGCAAAGATTTGAATTAAAAACATTCGCTCTGAAAGAATATATATATTCAAAGATTTGCGTCGCGTTTTCACTATTTTTCTAAAATAGCAGACCTACAAGCTCGTAGCGCGGCACTTGGTGCCGCGCTACGAGCTTGTAGATCTGCTATTTTTCAATAGCTGAAGTATATGACACAATGCTTTAAAACACCAAAAAGGGCTTCCCGGCCTCCCACCCAGAATGCCCACCGGGCCTGCACGCTGTGACACACAACAGGGCCCAGATGGAAGGCCCAGGTGGCGTGGGGTGGGGGGTGTCATCATGGTTGGCAACGCACTATGTATTCAGGGGAGGGGACGGGGAGGGGGGCCCGACAGAGACCCAACATGTCCGCTGGACCAAACCTCTCATGATCCCAGTTTCCTGCTGCACTTCCTTCATCCTGACTGTATTATGTTGTCTGTCTGTCCCTTCCTCTCTCTTCCTCCGTTCTGCTTTTATTTATATCCTCATTTTCTCTCTCCCCCCTCCCTCCCTCTCTCCCCCTCTCCCCCTCTCTCTCTCTCTCTCTCTCCCTCCCTCTCCCCTCTCTCCCTCTCCCGCCCCCTCTCTCTCTCCCTCTCTCTGGACAGGAGCAGGGCCAACAAACACAGCAATAAAAAGGACACTGGTCTGGAAACAACATCAAGTCACCACTTTGTTCGCCCTGCTACGCACGCACACGCACACGCGCACACACACACACACACACGCACACACACACACACACACACACACACACACACACACACACACACACACACACACACACGCACACACACCCACACACACGTATGCACGCACGCATGCACAAACACGGTGTTCATTGTGTTCCGTCAGCTGTTAAGACATTCTATATACAGTTGCGTCACGTCAGCAGCCACTGCATGGTCATTATTCGGACGGGCAAACATTTCTCATCTCTTTCATCTTGTTTTAATTATTGCCACCATCTGGCGTCTGAGTCAGGTTACATCTACAGTATAGGGAACAAAGGTGGGCCCCTGGAGGAACAATGTTTTTCGTGTGCAATGTGTGCGATATGAAGTGTGAGATAATTACTAATCTCATATAATAAATATAATCATTACTAATGACGACAGTAACAGGCATCGATTAATGCAGATGTTGTCTCCTGGATCAACGACAGGTCTGCTCAAGAGGGGCGCGACAACGCCAGCGTAAAACACACACCCACACACACACACTTGAAGACCCCCCCCCCCTGACGTATAGGTATCTGGGCTTACGTAGGTTGCAGGCGCCAGACACCGGGTCGCAGTTCTTGTCGTTGCAGGAGCAGGTTCTGTTGCAGTTCACTCCGTACTGGCCCAGCTGACACGTCATGTTGCAGCTGGAAGTATACAGAGAGAGACAGTACCAGGGTTAGGTTAGGGTTAGGAGGAAGCAATCTGATTGGTTGAAACAGCCTTCTAGCCGTGGTTCAAACGACCACCTATACTCCACACCTAATGAAAACAAAGAATTCAGCTGCTCTGTTCTCCCAGAGCGCTAGCAAACTCTGTGGGACATTTGTGGTCGTAGTGTCTACATCTGTCATTAAAAAAATATATGTTTTTTCAGCGATTTTCTTAGTTTTAAGGGTACCGGTAACTGTTGTATAATTGCAATTATTACACGAGAGGGTGTGGTTTAACGTGATTATTGCCACGACAGTGATGCGGTCAGGAACGAGACGGAGTCGAGTTCCGCCAGCATCACAGACTTGATTTAGTCTGCTATTTTGTACTATTATTTAAAATATTTGGACAAAGACTAAAACTAATTCTAGTTATTCCTAGTTAGTTTAGCTAGTTTTTGAGGGGCGCTAGCCCCTTCTACTTACAGGTTTAATGTTTGTTTTTAGCTAAACAAACATTGCCAATGGACAGAGTTTAATGCTTAACGTTTGTTTAGTCGCCAACACAAACATTAAATGCCATTAACAATAAAGAGAGTTTGTTTTGCATCACCATTACATCACCTAATCATAGCAACATGAGGTAGACTTTTGATATATTAGCACTTCACACAGGTGTGATTTTTTATTTCAATTCTATAGTTTTCATTATTTCATTAGTTTATAGCTATGGGGAGTAGAACACAGAGAGACACGTCTGATGACTAAACCCTTTGTATTGACTTAAGGCTGGACGGCAATAACCATTTTTAAGTTGAAAGATCTGTTGTTTTGCCATGTGACACAGTCATGTGACACAGTCATATGACTAAGTATGAATTGTGCTCATTCAGGACTTTAGCTATTGAAAAATAGCAGATCTACAAGCTCATAGCGCGGCACCGCGTGCCGCGCTACGACCTTGTAGATCTTCTATTTTTGAAAAATCTTTTAAAATGTGGCACATGTCTTTGAATATATATTCTTTCAGAGCGAACGTTTTTTAACTCAAATCTTTGCTTCTTAATCTGGGGGAGGGGGGGTTCCCTGGAACAAGCAGTCCATAATGTATTCATGGACCCCTCCCCAAAAAGGCCTAGCTGTCTATGACCCCCATCATTTAAACATTATGGATAATTAGTGTGGACTTGGACTGTTATTCGTTTCAACTGCTCAAATGTTCAGATGGGGGTCGGCGGCCAATTACATAACATCTTTGGGGTACTTGACATGGAAATGTTGAGCACCACTGAAATAGAAACATGAGGGTTTTTCAGAAAACTGTCATGATTTAGAAGACTTTTTTTTTAAATGACGTCAGGCCTAAATGTCTTCCTGGAGGAGAACAGGAGCAGGAGAACAGAACGCGCAGTAAACATGTTCTTGTTGCATTCCCTTTAATCAAAGGCTTTATCGCAATTTTATTTCCTGCTACTTCGGCACGGCACTTTATCGGCCTCAATTTAAAACTAAAAAACACACACACACAGTCAGTGGCCCTTCCATCCATGGTGCGTGACAGATACACACACACATAAAGGAAAGGAAAGGTACTATGTTTACCCTGCAGGGTAACTGTACTAAGGAAAGGAAAGGTACCATGTTTACCCAGGGTAACTGGACTAAGGAAAGGAAAGGTACTATGTTTACCCAGGGTAACTGGACTAAGGAAAGGAAAGGTACTATGTTTACCCTGCAGGGTAACTGGACTAAGGAAAGGAAAGGTACCATGTTTACCCAGGGTAACTGGACTAAGGAAAGGAAAGGTACCATGTTTACCCAGGGTAACTGGACTAAGGAAAGGAAAGGTACCATGTTTACCCTGCAGGGTAACTGGACTAAGGAAAGGAAAGGTACCATGTTTACCCTGCAGGTTAACTGGACTAAGCTCAAGAACTTGTTTACAGCCAGGCCCTGCTCATAGAACATTTCATGGTAGGGGGTTCAATGCCTTGTCCAAGGGCACTTCAGCGGTGGTCATTTTAACGTGCCGGTCCGGGGATACGAACTATAGCGACCTGCCGATAACAAGACCGCTCCGCAAACCGTTCGGCCACCGGTGCCATACATGCATACAGCGAGTAGCCACTTACTATGTCCCGTGGAACCCCGGGTCACAGAGGCACTCCCCAGTGACCACGTGACAGATCCCGTTGAAGCAGTGGCTGCAGTCGTTCTCGCAGTTCTCGCCGTACGTGCCGTTCGGACAACGTACCTCGCACCTGTTACAGTACACAACAACCACACATCACACGGGAGGAATGCCATGATTACAGTCATTATTACAGTGATTATCCCACTGTACTATACAGTATAGCTACTAGTTGAAAGGCGCGGCGCCTGCTCATTATGTACGCTTTGAAATCCCGGGTGGGGAAAATGACAATGTAGGAAAAATGTGTGGAAAAAAACATGGGCTGAGGGGGAATAAAACCCATATTTAGGGGGGTTGGGTTCCGTGTTGCCTTGTTTTTGTTTTCGAGCAGTGTTGACGAAAATGATAAAAAAATAAAAAAAATAAAAAACTAAGCTATGATGACTAAAATGTTAGGAAGGGACTAGTGGACAAGAGATCCACTATAAGTCATTGTACGATTAGTTGCATGCTGAAAATAGCAGATCTACAAGCTCACAACGCGTCGCAGTGTGGGGCGTTGTGGGCTTGTAGATCTGCTATTTTCAGCAAGTGTAATAACACTAATTTCAACAACATCAACGCTCGCCAAAATACATTTTAGTCGACTAAATAAACTGTAGTTTTAGTCGACAAAAGAATCATGTGATATTTAGTCGACTAAAACTAGACTAACACTAAAACATTCCAGGTGACTAAACTGTGACTAAAACGAAATGAAAAATATTCAAGAGATAAAAAATGTGCTACCAAAAACAACACTGTTTTCGAATAATAATAATAGCATGCAAAGCGTGCAGGAACAAGGGGGGGCGTGGTCGTTACGTGGTCGATTGTTGGACAACAACAACTTCAGAAACTTTATACATCCACGTATGATAACAGCATCCTAAGGTTAGCAAGGAATATCACCTCTAATACTAAGCATGTGTTGTATGGAGAATATAGGCTGCTACATTCAGGAAGGAGATATGGTGTATACCAGCATACAATAAGGTCAGACTAAAGAGGTCCTTTGTCCACCAGTCGACCTTGAGGCTTAATCAGGAGTTGTAGTAGCCACGGGGTAATCTAAGCGGTGGATATTGCTCTTGTTGCGAACGCAGTGATTGCGAACGCAGTGATTGCGAACGCAGTGATTGCGAACGCAGTGATTGCGAATGCAGTGGGCACTTACTATGAGACCTAGCAGATCATGTCTGTCTGTCTGTCTGTGTGTGTGTCTGTCTGTCTGTCTGTCTGTCCCGCTTTTGTGCCCATATATGGAGCTGAGTGATTTGTGTCACCATGACTCAGCCATAACCATATAAGGAGTCCCCAAAGCAGCTATACGTCCAAAACCCAAATATGTACGAGCTGCGTTCGCTTCCCGCGTATGCGCGTCTTACTGGTCTTCATGTCTTTATGTATAGTAAATTGTCTTGTTCTTTGTGTTATGTCAAATGTGTGTATATGTGTTCTGCATACTTGGCTGCTGGGTCGCAAGACAAATGTCAGTGTGAACTGACAACAAAGTACTGTATCATATCATATCATTATGGTTACCTGTCCCCGATCCAGCCGGGGTTGCAGTGCGAGCACTTGCCATGGATGGGGTCGCAGTGGTGGCCGTCCTTGCAGGTGGGACACGCCTCCCCGCACGCCTCCCCGAAGAAGCCCTTGTAGCACAGCTGGTCGCAGCGCGTCCCGTTCCAGCCGCGGTCGCAGGTGACGCAGCGGCCCTCCGTCACCTTGCACGGCTGCTGGCCTTTGCAGTGGCCACACCTGGTGGTGGCGGTGGTGGTGGGGGGGGGGGGAAAGTTACAAAACTCAATGGTTTTACTTATTTTTTTTAATCCCACGATTTTTTCAACGCATTTTTTTTTTCACCCGGTGTCAATTATCTAATGCATGGGTTAGATGCTTTAGCTATTGAAAAATAGCAGATCTACAAGCTCATAGCGCGCCACCGAGTGGCGCGCTATGAGCTTGTAGGTCTGCTATTTTTGAAAAATCGTGAAAATGTGCCTCAAAATTTGGAATATATTTATTCAGAACAAACGTTTTTAACTCAAATCTTTGCTTCTGGGGAGGAGGTCCCTGGATGGAACCACATATTTTCAGATGCGGGGTCTCGGAGGCCAATTACAGGTCATTTTTGGGGTCCTTGACATGAAATATTGAGTGATATAGGCCTAGAAACATGAGGTATTTCAGAAAACTGTCAGACATTTTTTTCAGGCCTAAATGGGTAAAACGAGAAAACCTTTTGCTTCTTTCTGATCTCTACGGCAACACTGTGTGTTGAGAACACTGTGTTGAGGTTTGGCGTTGCCTCGTGGAAGGTAAAAGCAACACTGTTGTGTATTGAGGTCGGCGTTGGAAGGTAAAACGATTAACCTGAATTGCTTTAGCATGTTTAGCAGACTCTGGGATTATTCTGGGATAATGCGAATACCAATTCCCAAATCTCACTTTAACCCATTTTGACCTGAGACCAGATTCTATACACATTTTTTTTCTTGAAAAGAACATGTTTCTATGTCAGTGGTTCTCAACCTTTTTCATGTCAAGGACCCCCAGAATTATCTCTATTGGGCCACGGACCCCCCCATCTCAAAATATGTAGTTCCAGAGACCCCCCACCAGAAGCCGATATTTTAGTTAAAAAATGTTCGCTCTGAAATATATATTCAATGATTTGCAACACATTTTAACGATTTTTCAAAAATAGCAGACCTACAAGCTCGTAGCGCGCCACTCGGTGGCGCGCTACGAGCTTGTAGGTCTGCTATTTTTCAACAGCTAAAGCATAACATGATGCTTTAAAACACCAAAAGGGGTTCCCGCCCAAAATGGGTTAATATCTACTCCATTGAGTAACACTTTCAGATGTTTTAAGGGTTATCAGCCACAGCGTAGATTAAGTCTTATTTCCTATATCGAAACCACAAAACCACACGGTAACACTCGTCAGACATGGAGCCCGAACATTATTTATGGGTCTTGCTTTTAGCAGAACTGTCGGTTTCCCATGCTATGTGTGTGGGACTGTTGGACGTGCTCAATTATTTTTCCTCACCTGCAGTGGTGTCAAGTAACTAAGTACTGCACTTATAAGTACATTTGTTGTTTGTTTAAAGCAGTGGTTCCCAAACTTTTTCATGTCAAGGACCCCCAAATTGACACTACTTAGCCCGTGGACCCCCATTTGAAAAGATATGCCAGGGACCCCCATAAGAGAAGACGTACACATTTAGTCTACATTTAGACGTCTACATTTAGACGTACACATTTAGACGTCTACATTTAAACGTCTACATTTAGACGTCTACATTTAGACAACATTTTATAGCGATTCATTTTTTTATATAGTCCTACTAGACCCCATAAAATTACCTCTGGCCACAAAAGATCACAGGATCTGTTGAATGTGAACGGGGAGGTGACAAACTGTCCGTGGCCAAATAGAGATAATTCTGGGGGTCCTTGACATGAAAAAGGTTGAGCAGCACTGACATAGAAACATAGGTTTTTCAGAAAAAAAAATAGGATTTTTTTTAGAATCGTCCTCAGGTCTAAATGGCCTTAAGTAAAAACATTTGCGTATACTTATTTTCCTCCACCACATACATACAGTTGGGTGCCACCCATATTGTCCCTTATCATTTAGTTCCTAATTCATTTTGCAAAATGACGCCACCTCTCACCTGTTCCTGCAGTTCTGCCCGTAGAAGCCCGCGGGACACGGCTCCCGGCAGAACTTCCCGCGGTAGCCCGGCGTGCACGTGCACGAGCCGTCCGCCTGGTTGCACTTGCCGTGCACGCACTGGCAGTAGCGCTCGCAGCGCGGGCCCCACAGCCGCTCGCGGCACAGACAGCGCCCCGTGAACTGCTCGCACGGAGAGTTGTTGCACTGGCACTGGATAACGACAATGATAATGAACTTTATTTAAACCCATTCTGACCTGAGATCAGATTCATACGAGGTTTCCACTAGGACACACACTGACTGGTCTGATTAACCCCATTCTGACCTGAGATCAGATTCTAAAAATGTCAGTCGTTCTTCGATTTTTCAAAAATAGCAGACCTACAAGCTCGTAGCGCGCCACTCGGTGGCGCGCTATGAGCTTGTAGATCTGCTATTTTTCAATAGCTAAAGCACGACACGATGCTAACGTTCAGAATGGGTTATATAGCACCTTTCAGAGCAAGGTTCCAAATATTAAAAAACAAAAACAACATATAGCAAGTCATACAATCAAGGGCAGTTTAAAAACTAGAAACATAAAGAAAAGACGACAACATGGCAGTCATAACAATCTCCTATATAAAGAGTAAAAAACATTCTGTGTAAAGGTGAGTTTTCAAAAGTGACTTAAACACAGGCACAGGTGGTGCTAATCTTACATGCAGATGTAATTTTGTAGATTTATGTACTGTTCTTTATGAACTTTTAATCTTTTAAACCAATGACCTCTTCCTTCAGGAAAGGATTCCATATAAGCCTTGTGGCTTCTTCCTTTCCTTGCATTGTATTTTTGTTTCTTTGATATGTTATTGTCTATTTTTTGTACTATATGCTAAATAAATAAACCTAAACCTAAACATGCACCGGTAGAGCATTCCATAGTCTGGGTGCCCGGGCGGAAAAGGCCCGACCACCTCTGGTGACTAGGTCCGTCCTATAAGGATCTCTAGTAGGGCCTTATCTGAAGATCTGAGGGTGCGTTTAGATTTAGGTGGGGACAACAGCATTTCTATAGGATGTAGGTATCGGGGCCAGTAGTCCGTTCAGGGCTTTATAGGTGAAAAGTAACATTTTAAAGTCGCATCTGGCTCTCACTGGCAGCCAGTGCAGAGTGGCAAGTACAGTACGGGTGTAATATGGTCTCGTTTCTTTGTATTGGTAAGCAGAACGGGCAGCAGAATTTTGAATTAACTGTAGGCGGGATGTGGTTTTCTTGCTAAGGCCGCAGTCGAGGGAATTGCAGTAGTCGAGGCGTGATGATAAATGAGGGCATGTATAACTATCTCGATGTCTTGGGGTGACAGGAATTGATTTTAGCAATATTTCTAAAAGGGACACTTCACCCTTTTTGCAAAAAAATATATGTTAATGACTTTTAGAAGCTTTAGAACACTTTCCTGGGGGTCTTTATGTGTGTAATATGTGGTTTTAGATAGTTTAGATTGTAGCAGTGAGCCCGGTGTCTCTGATGTCATGGACACTGGGCTCACTTCCTTCCTGGACTACATGTTGTCTCAGTAAGACAGCTCTCCCCCCTATCCACAAGGAGGAGCAGTGCACCAAATAATTATGGGAATTGTAGTCCAGGAAGGTAGTGAGACCAGTGTCCATGACATCAGAGACACTGGGCTCACTGCTACAATCTAAAATATCTAAAACCACATATTACACACATAAAGACCCCCCAGGAAAGTGTTCTAAAGCTTCCAAACATCATTAACATATATATTTTTGCAAAAAGGGTGAAGTGTCCCTTTAACCCATTCTGACCGGGAACCCGTTTTGGTGTCAGCATCGTGTTATGCTTTATCTATTGAAAAATAGCAGATCTACAAGCTCATAGCGCGCCACCGAGTGGCGCGCTACGAGCTTGTAGATCTGCTATTTTTGAAAAATCGACGAAGAACGACTGACATTTTTAGAATCTGATCTCAGGTCAGAATGGGTTAATCAGACCAGTGTGTGTCCCCAGTGGAAACCTCGTATGAATCTGATCTCAGGTCAGAATGGGTTAATTGGAAATAGCATGATTAGCACAACCGTCGTTACCTGGATGGCGCAGTTGCGGCCCGTCCAGCCGGGGCTGCAGAGGCAGCGGCCCGTCGCCGGGTCGCACGCCGAGTTGACGCTGCAGTAGCAGTTGTTGTTGCACTGGGGCCCCCAGGAGCCCGGGTGGCACGTGCACCGCCCGCTGTCCTGGTCGCACTTCCCCTTCTGGCAGAGGCAGGCGTTCTCGCAGTTGGGCCCCCAGCGGTTGTGGTGGCAGGCGCACGCGCCCGTCAGGTCGTCGCACTGGCCGTTGGGGTGGCACGTGCACTTTCCTTTACAGTCCGGGCCCCAGAACTGGGCCGGGCACTCTGTGGGGGGGGGGGGGGGGGGGGGGGGAGAGGGGGGGGGACAATGTGGTCAGTATAAAGTGTATGTAGTATTGTATGTGTAATTTTATCCCACGATTTTGTAACCCATTTTTCACCCCTGTGTCAATCATCTAATGTGATCCTGGGCTCTACACACCCTCCGCCAACCTAGTCCCCATATATGGGGGACAAGGGGAGACCAACCTAGTCCCCATATATGGGGGACATGGGGAGACCAACCTAGTCCCCATATATGGGGGACATGGGGAGACCAACCTAGTCCCCATATATGGGGGACAAGGGGAGACCAACCTAGTCCCCATATATGGGGGACAAGGGGAGACCAACCTAGTCCCCATATATGGGGGACAAGGGGAGAGCAACGGACTTAACTCCTGCTTCCTTCATGCCTGAGTGTCCAAGTTGCTCCTTTACACCTGACAGGGGGGAGTTTCCCTGGTTGGACGTATAGCGCGTGGAAGGAACACGTTATTCCAACCAGTTCCTTTCCCCTCCATCAGGCGCCCCGGCTGGCCAGGGGGAGGCAGTTTAGAGACCAGGATTACTGCATGTTTTTTGTGAGGGTATACCTACCCTAGGGGACACAGGGAGAACATTATTGTATGTGTAACGAACAGCACATACTGGTGCGTCCCCTCACACAAGATATCAGAGTGAAATATGGACATGAGGGTATTGATTTGAGCTCACTCTTTGTGGGCACTAACAGAGAGACTTTACGTATGGTATATTGCTACATGCCTGCCTGTCACCTGTGGAGCAATAGAGAGCTCCTGTTGTAAAGGGATTCTGTATTGTTGTGTATTGTATATTTTAATGTATTGTACCTTTTAAAGTTTTTGATTCATGTTTTTTTTTAATTATTGTTTGGACCCAATGTCTTATACATGCGTGTCAATAAAGTAACTAACTAACTAACTAACTAGTGTTTGAGTGGTTTGTAGAGCCTCTATGTTTTGTTGTAAGTGTATTGTTCTGTGTCGACATGTTTAATGTATTGTGTTGTCTTTGTACTGTATTCATTGTGTTGTTCCCGAGGACCCCCTCTAAAACCAGATGATACATCTCAAGGGGCTATCCTCTAGTCTAAAGGAAATACATTTTCAATATATAAATGTCATCCTCTTTCTTACACTTTCAACGGACGATAGAAGTAAGTATAGCCTTATACTGTTTGCTTATGATATTGATATTGTTTGATTGACCTGACCTTTATAGTAAAAAAAACAATCAAACAAACGAAAGAAACAGGCAAAGCGACAAGTCTAAATTGCAAAAGGTTAGCCTTACTGGTGTCACAGCTAGCTCCGAAGTATCCATGACGACATCGGCACTCGTTTGGTCTGACGCACACCTCGTTCTCCTTGCAGGTGAAGTTGCCTTCGCAGAGAGCTATTAGGGTAGAGAATCAGAGAATCGAACTTTAGTGTCACATCAAATTCTTGGTTGTGCAGCAGCTCATCATTGCAGTTAAAAAGAAAGAAAGTGCATATTAGTACATGACTAATCTACATGGTACAATATGTATGCATATAAACATAATTAAATAAAGTGATGTAGCCTATATGTGTATATATATATAGAGTATAGTCTCTACTAAAGGAGACCAGTCCGTTCAGTCTGTTTGTGGCGTCACCAGTCCTAGCTCTTGTTCAGCAGTCTAATTGTGGACCGGTAGAAACTGTTCAATAGTCTGGTGGTGCTGCTCTTGATGCTCATATAGCGTTTGCCCGGCCGTGGGCGAGACAGGTTCATGTGTTCTATATCATTCCATAACATAGATAGGATGGTACATATATTATAATACTATGACATGTGATGGGGGAAAGTAGACCCTTTAAGCAGTTACTATTACTTTAAGAGTGTGCAGCCGAGCTGTGCCCAAGCAAGGTCACTGAGTGACAAGAAAGATTGCGAGTAAGATAGTGTCGGAAAAAAGATAAACACGTCAGAATTCTCCAAGACCGACAAGCGTCTGTCCTGTGCTTCGAGGGGCCCCCCGATCTGCGGACTGATATGATCGAATCTGATTCGTGATGTATACAGGTCGTATCTGCTTTCATATGTGTCTTTGCTGTTCATATGTATATCACATGACCCATTCAATTTGGGATAATTATGGGCAATCAATAAATGCCAGATCGTGTGAATCCATGATTTTAAGTGTACAGCCTGTTTATTGGACTGATTAGATAACCCTCTCACAGAATGGCGCATCACATGCATTGATAAATATTATAACACATACGTGTTGGACACTCGTCTCCCAGCTGACCCCATCCGCCGCAGCACACAGACCCCGGTGACCTGCAGAGAGAAGAAGTGTCGAGGCAAACATGAAGCACGTCGTTGCACATTAACAGAAACAGAGTAAACACAGCATGAAGCAGCTATACGTATAGCTCAGGTCTTTAGATCTCTGGCTTTTCCTCATTGATGTGGTGGTCCACGGCTAAGCATGCGGTGCATTGTGTTAGGATGATTCCACATGCTTAGCACATGCACGTCGTGTAGTAATCGTGAGAATGTGTGTCTCTCCACTCTCTCCGATTGATAAATAGGGTCACGCTCAGAGCTCTCCATAACCTATTAACCCTTGCCTGCAGGGTCGATTTCGTCGACTAAATACTGTGACGAAAACTAAATAAAACTAACAATGAAAACTAAGCTATGATGTCTACAACTAAGAATAAATATATTGACAGTTTTGTCAACAAATGAAAACTAGACTAAAATGTTAGGAAGGGACTAACTAGTGGACAGGAGAGCCAGTATAAGTCATTTTACACTTGTTTGGATGCTGTAAATCTACAAGATCTACAAGCTCACAGCGCGATTTTACAGCAAGTGTCAAATCAGTCATTACGGCGGCATCAAAATACATTTCAGTCGACTAAATCAACTGTAGATTTAGTCGACTAAAATCGTATGATATTCAGTCGACTAAAACTATAGACTAACACTAAAAACATTCCAGGTGACAAAAATGTGACTTAAACTATTCAAGAGACTAAAACTAAGATCAAAATGTGCTGCCAGAATCGTCTTGGCTGTCTTGTAAGCGTCCGACAGACAGTGGTCGAGTCTTTGAAGTGTGAACCTGTGGTGAACCAGGGCTGGACTGAGACAACAACTCAGCCCCGACATTTTCGCATAATTTGGCCCAGACTGGTTCACCACAACCAGTGTGCAAATACTCTACTGACTTTTCGGGTCGAGGCCCATATACAAATACTTGGTCCATTTTCATCACCGCTAAACCCCTTTAATCCCTAAAAACTTCTTTGCCTTTGTTTTTTTTATTATTTGGAAAAACACTTAGCCAAAACAACTAGCCAATCAATTGACACGTTGTGAACTTGTATAGACTGGACATTTTAACTACTCAAAAATGCAGATCTACAAGCTTACAACACGCTGCAACGCCAAGCGCTGGAGGGCTGTGAGCTAAAGTGTTTAGGGATGAAATGATGTCCGTCAGGAAGGGATGGTTGCGTGTCTTCTTCCTCCCACGCCTGTGACCTCCGGCGGCCCCAACAACACTTCAGCTTCCTCTGAAGTGCTGGGAGTAAATATATGGCATTCTGCCTTGAAATGATGAGCAAAGCAAAGGAAAGGTAGCATGTTTACCCTGCAGGGTAACTGGACTAAGGAAAGAAAAGGTACTATGTTTACCCTGCAGGATAACTGGACTAAGGAAAGGAAAGGTACCATGTTTACCCTGCAGGGTAACTGGACTAAGGAAAGGAAAGGTACCATGTTTACCCTGCAGGGTAACTGGACTAAGGAAAGGAAAGGTACCATGTTTACCCTGCAGGGTAACTGGACTAAGGAAAGGAAAGGTACTATGTTTACCCAGGGTAACTGGACTAAGGAAAGGAAAGGTACTATGTTTACCCAGGGTAACTGGACTAAGGAAAGGAAAGGTACTATGTTTACCCAGGGTAACTGGACTAAGGAAAGGAAAGGTACTATGTTTACCCAGGGTAACTGGACTAAGGAAAGGAAAGGTACCATGTTTACCCTGCAGGGTAACTGGACTAAGGAAAGGAAAGGTACCATGTTTACCCAGGGTAACTGGACTAAGGAAAGGAAAGGTACCATGTTTACCCAGGGTAACTGGACTAAGGAAAGGAAAGGTACTATGTTTACCCAGGGTAACTGGACTAAGGAAAGGAAAGGTACTATGTTTACCCAGGGTAACTGGACTAAGGAAAGGAAAGGTACCATGTTTACCCTGCAGGGTAACTGGACTAAGGAAAGGAAAGGTACCATGTTTACCCTGCAGGGTAACTGGACTAAGGAAAGGAAAGGTACCATGTTTACCCTGCAGGGTAACTGGACTAAGGAAAGGAAAGGTACTATGTTTACCCAGGGTAACTGGACTAAGGAAAGGAAAGGTACTATGTTTACCCAGGGTAACTGGACTAAGGAAAGGAAAGGTACCATGTTTACCCTGCAGGGTAACTGGACTAAGCTCAATAACTTGTTTACAGCCAGGCCCTGCTCATAGAACATTTCATGGTAGGGGTTCAATGCCTTGTTCAGCGGTGGTAATTTTAACGTGCCGTTCCGGGGATACGAACTATAGCGACCTTCACGATACCAAGACCGCTCCGCAAACTGTTCGGCCATCGCTGCCTCAGAGAGCAGAGAGCCATCAAACACAAATGTTTGGTGAAACCATGTGACTTGATTCCATTAGAAATGCATTGAGGCGACCCATGACACACAGAAGACACAGGACACATAAAGTGTGTCTTGCGTGTGTCTCAGGTGTGAGTGAGTCCTAAATGAACTGGTGGGCCTGTCCACATAAAAACAACAATTGAACAAAAACAATTCCTTTTTATGAATTGAATTATACGCCTGGCTGCGCTATGAACTTGTAGGTCTGTTATTTTTTTAAGAAATCGTGAAAATGTGAGCAAATCTTTGAATATATATATTCTTTCAGAGCGTTTTGAACTCAAATCTTTGCTTCTGGGAGGTATACCTGGAATAACATATTTTCAGATGGGGGTCGGCGGCAAATTACATATAATTTTTGGGGTCCTTGACATGAAATATTGAGAACCAGTGAACCACTGATATAGAAACATGAGGTATTTCAGAAAGTTAGTAGACATTCTTTAAATTTCAATGTCAGGCCTAAATGGGTTAAATGATTGACTGACTGTCTTAAACGATACAGAGACACCTCCCCGACAACATCGCAGAGACAGTTTGTTTATTTTATATGGACGGCCACAATGCTTACCGGTATTGGAGAAACAATTTAAAGATGACCCCGTGTTATTCTCCAAAGAGAATAACTTCCGTGAACCAACCAGGGGATGAGCGAGTGACGCCAGGACTGCAGCGTTCTATTTAGTACCTCCTTGGTCTGAAAGTCTATTCATTTTTGACTAGTCATTGGTTAGACATGGGTTAAGGTTAGGTTTAGGTGTGCTGCCCCGTGGGAGGTTATAGGTTTAGGGTGAGGGTTTGAGATAGGTTGTAGTTGTAGGACTAATAATGACTGGTCCAACCAATGACTAGTCTAAACCAAAAAACTTTCTAAACTAAAGTACTGCACCCATTTTTTCTGGGACACTGACTTATTCGAAGGGATGCGATTAGAGAGACTGCTCCTCCTATAATCTTGACAAATTCCAGTCGGGCGTTGTATGGAGTTGACCCTGCTTGACCTTTGACACACGGTCAATTCATGTCAGCACTGACTCCGGGAAAGACGGATTGCATTCGTCGTGGTGTTTGTGGCCGTGCGACAAAATGCACTAGTGCAACTTTAAGCAAAGCATGCATTCCTGTTTTGCTCTTTTCAGGATTACACAGATATTTGACTCCTGCCAAAGTTCTGCTGCTCTCTCACGCTCACTCGGCAGAACACGTCACAGCTCTTCAACAACAACTTCTCCATTTTGCACCGAATGACGACAAGCTCTGGGTCTTTGAGGAAGTGTGTATAACCATTGTGATCATTTAATTTTAACCCATTCTGACCTGAGATCAGATTCTAAAAATGTCTTCTACATCCTGACAGTTTTCTGAAAAAGCTATGTTTCTATGTCAGTGGTTCTTTGATTTTTTTTAAATAGGAGTGGCGCGCTACGAGCTTGTAGAGCTGCTATTTTTCAATAGTTAAAGCATAACATAATGCTAACACAAAATTTGGGGTATTTGTACATCTCAGAGGCAAATATTTCACTTTTTACACCACTACTACTTATTTGAAAACTTTAAGTTACTATGTAGATTTTGATTATTATTGTTACAAAACATACATTAATTAACCATGAACTGCATCCCTGTATGCATTTCGTCCATGTGAAAATAGCCGGTCTACAAGCGTGAGCTTGTAGATCGGCTATTTTCAAATGATAATTTATTATACATTTGAAAACTTGAAATGGGATATTATTGGGCATACTGAGCACATTTACTTTTGGTACTTTTTTAAGTGCATTTTGATACTCAATAAATACGTAGTATTTCTATATATATTGCAGTATCGATACTTTTACTCCCGTACAAAAATGTGAGTACTTGTTCGTTCCACCACAATTTTGTGACACATCCAACATGTGGCTTAGTTATTATTCAGCAGTTATAATTTAGTAACATGAGGATATCGGCAGGAAATGTTTCACCAGATGAACGAAGTCACATGACTTAGACTAAAGACCTAAATATTGAACTTGAACAGCATGTATAAATGCCTCCGTGGATCATGTGACTCCTCGGGGGATTGAAGATCAGCCACGTATTAAACGCTTTATGACGGGGTCACCCGCGCAGACCCCGCGGGTCTGTATTTGACCCCCTTGGAAATGAAACGGATTGAAAACCCGCTGGCCTGCAAATCTTCTTCATATAGCTTCGCCCTTATGCCCTCGGATACAAAGATATTGGATTAAGATATTTGAGACGCTCGTCTGATATTTTGAGTATTCATATTGACCACCCGATCCTGTACTATTAATTAATTCTGGGTTTGTCACTAGACTCCATGCCTATGTTGACGAAAGCACAGAAACAACTCTTCTCATATGGTCTGATTACAGCGAAAGAACTAATTCTGACACACTGGAAGAAGGAAGAGGCTCCTGCATTTAAGCATTGGCTGAATTAAATGACTAGTTCACTACACTTCGTCTTGAGAGAATAAGGTATGTCCTGAGAAACAGGGAGAGACAGTTTGATAAGGTTTGGCTGCCCCCTTGTCCATTACCTGAGTAGAAACGATTAATAGACAGGATACCATTGATATGGTTGACTGTACGCCAGTTTCTTTTCAGATGTTTTCCATGAGCTTTCTATCATCTTATTATATAGTATGCAGTGTCACTGAGCAGTATGGGTGGGAGGGTTAACCCATTCTGAACGGGAACCCATGTTGGTGTTAGCATCATGTTATGCTTTAGCTATTGAAAAATAGCAGACCTACAAGCTAGCGCGCCACCGAGTGGCGCGCTACGAGCTTGTAGGTCTGCTATTTTTGAAAAATCGAAGAACGACTGACATTTTTAGAATCTGATCTCAGGTCAGAATGGGTTAATCAGACCAGTGTGTGTCCAGTGGAAACCTCGTATGAATCTGATCTCAGGTCAGAATGGGTTAAGGGATTTCTTTCTCTTTTTTGTTCATATCATAATGTTTTGTAATAATTTATAATCTGTTCAATAAAAACATATTTGACCAAAACTAAAAAAAGAAACACTGGCCTATATTATATTATATAATAATTATTATTATTATGACATGTCCAGATTCAGGATGCTGGGGTTCATGTGGTTATAGTTAGAGGCCATTCAAGTGCAACATCTCAAATGTATGCACACTTTTCCTGGGCTGTGTGTGCTCCAGTTCCTGTTGATTTCATTGGATATCATTGGTCATCTGACCAGTTTCATTGGCTTTCATTGGATCAAATCGACAGGAACTGGAGCACACACAGCCCAGGAAAAGTGTGGATAGAGCGTCGCAGTCCGGCCCCCTCGAGAGACCCGGAAAATAAATCCCCGTTCATTTCCCCTCATAGACTTTTCAGAAAGTATTTATTTAAAGATGTTTATACGCCGCGGACAAAGACAACTCTTGTCGTGACAAATCATGACAAACAAACACAATTTTTCGGGGCTGAACAAATAATTAGAAAGAAGAAGAAAACACTTTTTTTGTAATTATTTGTTTGGTCCAAAATATTGTGTTTGTTGTCATGATTTGTCACGACAAGAGTTGGCTTTGAGCGACGCTTATAAGGTCTTTAAATAAATACGTCTTGAAATGTCTATGAGGGAAAAATGCATTGGGAACTATTTCCTGGGCCTGGCGTCGTCATGAAAGGGGGCGGGACTGCAACGCTCTATTGGCGGGCCAGTTAAATTAAGGGGACAAGATGGACAAACTGCTGGACACTTCAAAAATTGACATGGTCATCCATGGTCATCCATGGTCATCCATCCACCAGTCAGTGGTATTGTGGTTAGAGTGTCCGCCCTGAAACTGGGAGGTCGGTGGTTCGATCCCCGGGCCGGGTCATATTATACCAAAGACTGTAAAAACGAGACCCAAAAACGCCATCCCTGCTTGGCACTACTCAGCATCAATGGGTTGGATCAAATCAACTAACATAGGATGTAGCCTCCCTACACTTTCCTCACTCTATTCCAACCAGAATAATTAGGAAGGCAAAATAAAATCATTGCAGACAACTCCCATCCTGCACATCACCTCTTCAATCTCCTCCCATCAGGCAGGAGATATAGAAGTATCCAGAGCTCAACATCTCGCTTCAGGGATAGCACTTACCCCGTAGCCATTAGACATCTGAACTCATAGAAATATGCATATATAGCACTTTAAAAAACTGAATGTAATTTCCTATGATGCTGGTTTCTGTATTGTATTATCCTTCTTGTTTGTGTATCTATGGTTGTCTGTATATGTTGAGTATGAACCAAGACAAATTCCTATATCAACTTGTTGACATGGCAAATAAATAATTGAATCTTGAATCTAATCAAAATGATTCACAGGCGCAACACGGCTTATGACCGCTCCAAGACATGGGTCAAAAGTTTCTCTGCGGTAACACATGTGTGACAAATCATACGACTTTTGACTTTGACGGTAACAGGACAGGACACACTGCGACACAGACTGGACCGCAGTGGAATCTACGAAGCTCTCGGTGACGAGAACAGCTTCACAGTGTGAAGCCAAGCTCTTTGGTTTATATCGTTGTTGCATCTCAGTTGGAAACTGGATTGAGAAATGCATGCAGAGAGCATGGCTTTTTTTGATAAGATCAACTATTTGTCCTTTTTTTGCTCCAGGAACACTCCCACTGCTTGCTATAGCCTGTAACTAACCGCACATTCCTTCAGTTTGATGTCCATCTGGCTGCTTCAGCCTGACTTTAATCCATTTTGGGTCGGAACCCCTTTTGGTGTTATAGCACTATGTTATGCTTTAGCTATTGAAAAATAGCAGATCTACAAGCTCATGGCGCGCCACCGAGTGGCGCGCTACGAGCTTGTAGGTCTGCTATTTTTTTTTTAATCGAAGAACGACTGACATTAGAAACATAGCTTTTTCAGAAAAACTGTCAGGATGTAGAAGACATTTTTTAGAATCTGATCTCAGGTCAGAATGGGTTAACACAGTTGTTCTCAACCTGTGGTCCCTGAGAGGGGTCCAGGTGGTCCCCAGTGGTCCGGGGACCACCAGTGGTCCCTGAGAGGGGTCCAGGTGGTCCCCAGCTAAATGATGGAGAGTTGGTAACCAAATGGGACGGCCTTATAGATCCTCTTGAGATCGTAAAATGAATGAATATCATTTTACGCTCGTAAGAGTTAAAATTATTCTGCATTATGTAACTTACAAGAAGTCTACAGTACATACACAATTAGAGACTGTAGAATAATTGTTATTTTGATCAAAGTTTGCCTGATATCTCTCCTAATGGTACCAACATCAATACAACCTGTTATCTCTCCTAATGGTACCAACATGGATATGGACCCTGATATCTCTCCTAATGGTACCAACATCACCACAGCACGGACCCTGATATCTCTCCTAATGGTACCAACACAGCATGGACCCTGATATCTCTCCTAATGGTACCAACATCGACACAGCATGGACCCTGATATCTCTCCTAACGGTACCAACATGGATACAGCATGGACCCTGATATCTCTCCTAATGGTACCAACATGGATACAGCGTGGACCCTGATATCTCTCCTAATGGTACCAACATGGATACAGCGTGGACCCTGATATCTCTCCTAACGGTACCAACACAGCACGGACCCTGATATCTCTCCTAATGGTACCAACATGGATACAGCGTGGACCCTGATATCTCTCCTAATGGTACCAACATCGACACAGCACGGACCCTGATATCTCTCCTAACGGTACCAACACAGCACGGACCCTGATATCTCTCCTAATGGTACCAACATCGACACAGCACGGACCCTGATATCTCTCCTAATGGTACCAACATAGACACAGCACGGACCCTGATATCTCTCCTAATGGTACCAACATCAACACAGCATGGACCCTGATATCTCTCCTAATGGTACCAACATCGATACAGCATGGACCCTGATATCTCTCCTAATGGTACCAACATGGATACAGCGTGGACCCTGATATCTCTCCTAACGGTACCAACACAGCGTGGACCCTGATATCTCTCCTAATGGTACCAACACAGCACGGACCCTGATATCTCTCCTAATGGTACCAACATCGACACAGCATGGACCTTGATATCTCTCCTAATGGTACCAACATAGCACGGACCCTGATATCTCTCCTAATGGTACCAACATCGATACAGCACGGACCCTGATATCTCTCCTAATGGTACCAACATGGACCCTGATATCTCTCCTAATGGTACCAACATAGACACAGCATGGACCCTGATATCTCTCCTAATGGTACCAACACAGCATGGACCCTGATATCTCTCCTAATGGTACCAACATAGACACAGCACGGACCCTGATATCTCTCCTAATGGTACCAACATCACCACAGCATGGACCCTGATATCTCTCCTAATGGTACCAACATAGACACAGCACGGACCCTGATATCTCTCCTAATGGTACCAACATCGACACAGCACGGACCCTGATATCTCTCCTAATGGTACCAACATAGACACAGCATGGACCCTGATATCTCTCCTAATGGTACCAACATAGACACAGCACGGACCCTGATATCTCTCCTAATGGTACCAACATGGACCCTGATATCTCTCCTAATGGTACCAACATCGACACAGCACGGACCCTGATATCTCTCCTAATGGTACCAACATCAACAGCACGGACCCTGATATCTCTCCTAATGGTACCAACACAGACACAGCATGGACCCTGATATCTCTCCTAATGGTACCAACATCGACACAGCACGGACCCTGATATCTCTCCTAATGGTACCAACATAGACACAGCACGGACCCTGATATCTCTCCTAATGGTACCAACATCACCACAGCATGGACCCTGATATCTCTCCTAATGGTACCAACATAGACACAGCACGGACCCTGATATCTCTCCTAATGGTACCAACATAGACACAGCACGGACCCTGATATCTCTCCTAATGGTACCAACATGGACCCTGATATCTCTCCTAATGGTACCAACATCGACACAGCACGGACCCTGATATCTCTCCTAATGGTACCAACATCAACAGCACGGACCCTGATATCTCTCCTAATGGTACCAACACAGACACAGCATGGACCCTGATATCTCTCCTAATGGTACCAACATCGACACAGCACGGACCCTGATATCTCTCCTAATGGTACCAACACAGACACAGCATGGACCCTGATATCTCTCCTAATGGTACCAACATCGACACAGCACGGACCCTGATATCTCTCCTAATGGTACCAACATAGACACAGCACGGACCCTGATATCTCTCCTAATGGTACCAACATCAACACAGCATGGACCCTGATATCTCTCCTAATGGTACCAACATCAACAGCACGGACCCTGATATCTCTCCTAATGGTACCAACATAGATACAGCACGGACCCTGATATCTCTCCTAATGGTACCAACATAGACACAGCACGGACCCTGATATCTCTCCTAATGGTACCAACATAGACACAGCATGGACAAAATCCTATTCCACGGAATAACAGAACATTCAGAGTTCTGGGTTTGAGAGGCTAAATGCCATGGAATGGTGGTCCGAATGGTGCCCTTGATACAAGAAGCCACTGCTTTAACACACTATAGGGCCTCACTTACACCTTTCGATCTAGCATACAACATTAATGCATGCTAGATCCAATGGGAGTCACATGGTTTGACACAACATTTTTGTTGTACGGCTTTCGGCTGTGTTTCGACTGCCCCCCTCCCCCTCCCCCTCCCCTCATACAACACACATGTTGTGTCAAACCATGTGACTCCCATTTGGAAATGCATTGTGAGCTTGCATCAGTAAACGCGTCTCATGCATCAGCTATACATCAATCTGTTGCGAAGGTGTGAGTCAGGCCTAAGAGCACATGACCTCATTGACAACACACACACACACACACACACACACACACACACACACACACACACACACACAATCATAATAACCAGCCGTACAACGTGCTACACTACATTTCAATATGGGGATGTGAGACTGCAACAGTATACAGGCCAGTGGTCCCCAAACCTTTTCATGTCAAGGACCCCCAAATTGACACTAATTATCCATGCAGGGACCCTCGTAAGAGAAGAGTTCTACGGCTCTAGCAGTGATTCTCAAACCCGTTTAATTTCAAGGACCCCCAGTTTGACATGCATTAGTCTACGGACCCCCATTTAATGTTAATTTCTATCTCTATAGGACCAATCAATAATAATTTAACTCTGAGAGGTACAAATGGAACCTATCATTTAGCTGATGGGGACCCCCTGGGACTCCCTCAAGGACCCCTGGGGGTCCCCGGACCCCACTTTGGGCTACAGTTTGCTTGCTGCATCTTCCCGGTGAAGGAAAACGAATTAAACAAACAAAAACTACAAAACTCTAAACAAACACAACCACCAGAAATCCAAGATATTGTAGCCAAAAAGAAGAAGCGTGTGTATTAAAGTCTGAGTGTATAAATGTAACTGTCCATTTGGTTTAGTTCCAGTTGTTGGAGTTAAATTGGGCCAAGGTTTTACTGTGACAAAGTTTGTGTTATTATTGCTGTTGGGCCAAAAATATAATAATATCTTCAATCTGTGCACACTGTCTGAGGCACAGGAGAGTTGACCTGCATGATCATTAAGGATTGATTGATTGATTGAAGTATGTATTAACAGTATGCAGAATTACAGTAGCCGATACATTTCAAGCACAACTATCATCTCTGCTTTGTAAAACATGCCTATATATAATATAAGGCTGTATATATACATATATCTATATATATATCTATATATAATATAAGGCTGGGGTGTTCAAGGTCGAATATAGGCTGTCCTACATGGTCGTTTTTTTAGGGAAATTGATGATTCTTTTTCAATTTAACTCAACACTTTATGGTCTCCTTCTCGTTCGTGCCTCATTCTGCCCCAAATACTGACTAACATCCCTGTTAAGTATAAAAACACGTAGCAGGACGTGGGCCTACGTTAAAAATAATAATAATCAAAGGAGAAAAAAAACAATATTATATTTGAGCTCATCAGCAGATGCCACGAGTGCTATGCAGATCAGTGCTGTCCAACCAGTGACCCGGGGACCACCCCAGTGACCCGGGGACCACCCCAGTGGTCCCGGGGACCACCCCAGTGGCCCGGGGACCACCCCAGTGACCCACAGGGAAAGGTGGTCCTCAGTTAAAAAGATGATGGAGAGTTGGTAACCAAATGGGCCCATACTTACAGATCTCTAACTCTTGAGAGTGAAACATGTTTTTTTTTTACACTCTCAATAGTTAAACAATTATTGTTAAACATCTGCATTATACTTATTTTACAAGAAAGTCTATCCACAATTATTAGAGAATGTAGACGTTGGTGTGCTATCTCTCCTATAACGGTGCCAACATCAATAGGCTATATATACTATAGCATGGAATTATGGAAAAAGTTTATCCAAAGACAACAAAATATTCTAAGTTTTGGATCTGCTATATTAGGCTACATCTCATCAGATGGTGGTCTGTGGCTCAACTGTAGAATAAATCATGGGTTCCCAACTCAATTAGAGACAGTTAGGGACCAAATGGACCCTTATGGGTCTGTAACTCTGAGAGTGGACAAATGGAACCAAATGGACCCTTATGGGTCTGTAACTCTGAGAGTGGACAAATGGAACCAAATGGACCCTTATGGGTCTGTAGCTCTGAGAGTGGACAAATGGAACCAAATGGACCCTTATGGGTCTGTAGCTCTGAGAGTGGACAAATGGAACCAAATGGACCCTTATGGGTCTGTAGCTCTGAGAGTGGACAAATGGAACCAAATGGACCCTTATGGGTCTGTAGCTCTGAGAGTGGACAAATGGAACCAAATGGACCCTTATGGGTCTGTAGCTCTGAGTGTACACATGGAACCAAATGGACCCTTATGGGTCTGTAGCTCTGAGAGTGTACACATGGAACCAAATGGACCCTTATGGGTCTGTAGCTCTGAGAGTGTACACATGGAACCAAATGGACCCTTATGGGTCTGTAACTCAGAGAGTGTACAAATGGAACCAAATGGACCCTTATGGGTCTGTAGCTCTGAGAGTGTACAAATGGAACCAAATGGACCCTTATGGGTCTGTAACTCAGAGAGTGTACAAATGGAACCAAATGGACCCTTATGGGTCTGTAACTCAGAGAGTGTACAGATGGAACCAAATGGACCCTTATGGGTCTGTAGCTCTGAGAGTGTACACATGGAACCAAATGGACCCTTATGGGTCTGTAACTCAGAGAGTGTACACATTTTGTACACTCTCAGAGTAAAATTGAACAGTGGTTTTACAACATAAATTGGGGTACCAGAGATAGAAATGCCATTAAATCGGGGGTCCGTAGCATATATAATGTGTGTGCAACGGGGGGGGGGGGGGGGGTCCATGAAATGAATATGTTTCAGAACCACTGCTATAGAGCCGTAACAACCCTCCCTTATATCGGGGTCACTGGCATATGTTTTCAAATGGGGGGGGTCCCCGTGACCTAATAAATGTTGATTTAATTTGGGGGGTCCTTGACACGAAACAGTTATAATGCAGGGCCTTGATGTGAGAGAAAACCCACTGGTGTGGAGACTGCATTAGTGCAGCGCCCCCTATGGGGCATTATAAAGCTAGTGGGATCCAGATGTAATTACAAGTACACATCTGGAGCGCTGCTTTCTTCCTCCAATGGACCCGTCCGTCCTCCTCCTCCTCCTCCCTCTAACACGACTCAACTATTTAGGCTTATAATATGATGCGGAGCGAAATCTTTGTTCAAATTATGTAACACGTATTATACTTCTCCAATACTTATACGTGGCCTAATCTAAAGTGATGTAGCCTACATTGAGGGGAGCAGTGGTCCTAAAGTTTCCAACAAGCAGCTGCAGTAGTCTAATACGTCTTTCCATGAATGCGCAACAGTTATTTTCTTTTGAGAGAGTTCCGCTATTCCATTATGGCCAAGTTAACATGCTGTTACCGTATCGTATGGATGCGAATACATGCTTACCCTGGTGTTTTGCATACGTTCCTGCCTTTGGGGTTGAGCTCGACTTGACAGAAACTGGAGCAGATAAATAGACAATAAACAACGGCGACAACAGCGAAATAGTTTTTCAATTCCATTGTACAAGAGGCAGCATCCTTCTTCTAGACGCCAGTTTTTTTTAGCTCCACATTTCTCTCCTTTCTCTCCAAATGGTGTTGTTTTCACTTAATAGTGGCGTCCTCCAACCCCAATGTTGTTGTTTCATCAATAGGGCTATAATCCAACAGCGATTGTAATACTTTTGTCCACTTTATATAAATATCATCCAACAATAAGGGGAGACGCTGGGCTTTGCCGTCCTATAGTCTACGCCATCGACGAAACCCTCAAACATTCGAAAAAGTGTGGCGACAGAAATCCCCAGAGCACGGTAGGCTACGGTCTGGTCTCCCCCCCACCAACCACCCCAACGAAAAGTCCAAGAAAACCCCCCAAAACTAACAGTCGAAATCACGGTATTCTCGAAAGATGGCTTTCCCCCGGTGTCGTGCCCTTATTTCCATGATGGACATTTCTAAAGCAAAAAGAGGAGCTCATTGTTGTGCAAAGAAGCCGAACAACGCGAACGGTCCGCCAAACATCTCCCGTTATATGTAACAAAAATAAAGCCTCTTTCTTTGGTCATTAACGTCTTCGCCGTATTCTTATAAATGTAAGAATAGGCTATAAATGAGGGAGGCAGCTTAGCTTTCTTTCTTTTCCTTTTAACTCTCCGCGAAGATAAAGTTTTTTTTTTAATCCGTAACTTTTTTTTTGTCCTCTGGCTCTCTCGCTGCTCTCAGGAGTGGCAGGAGGGAAATTCCTGATTTGTTACTCTATCCTTTTGGCTGGCTTCAGTCGGACGGCCACAGTCGGAGAGTGTGTGAGAGCTTTAGTGAATGTGCGCCATGTGTGTGTGCGCCACCAAATTTACATAGGAGGGGAGACGGTACGGTGTGTGTGTGTGTGTGTGTAGGCACCACTGGCCATTGTTGTACACAGTCAACATTGTCTTAAATTACGCATGCCGCATCGATTCACATCTGGGATGAAAACTATTACTTCAAGTCATCATCATCATCATAATACAGCAGAATAGAATGTTTTGATTAATTGAAAGTGGTGGGCCCTCTTGTAAACAAGTGTAATGCTGTAATTCTGCAAACTGTTAAATCAATCAAAATAAATTCCATTCGCCATCAATCAGACTTTTATTTGGGTGATTCATAAGCAATGCAAAATATGTATAATAATAATAATAATAATAATTGTATGATCTTCTGTCCAGGGAGGGAGGATGTGTAGGCTATTAAACCACAGTGTGTAACAGCAGCACTGAAGTGTGATTATATTTATGGACCAATGGCGCCATCGTCTGTTTGCATGTGCGAACTGCCATTGGTACCTTTAGTAGGCCATACGCCTAGAAATGAGATATATGGTAAATAATATACATAGATAGGCTACAATATAGCCTATAATGGCTACCGAAGATTACACATTTACTTTATTTGTATATAGCCTACTGTCTTTTCTCGAAGATCTCACTGAATATATACTATCCACCAACCAAAACGGTGTATAATTTGCCTATCATCCAATTCCATGCAGGAGAGAGAGTGGTCAGCTGTTGTATATTTTATAGGCTACACACTTCAGGACACGCACCCGAAAATAGCGGATAATATGCAAGACTAACAATTATTCTACATTCTCTAATTGTGTAGACTTCTTATAAATTAAGTAGGCCTAATGCACATTGTTTAACAACAATGTAACTCTCGTGAAATGAAACCAAATGGTTTCAGTACAGTACAGTACAGTACAGTACAGTACAGTAGCCTATAAAACAATGCTGTCAATTTGTGTGGATGCCTTGGATGTTTTTTAGAGAAACATGGGATAATAATATTATAATGCTTATAGTTAATAATGTTAATAGCACAGCATTAATTGTTGTCATTTGGATTATAACAAATAAGGCCAGTGGTTCCGAAACTTTTTCATGTCAAGGACCCCCACTAATTAGCACGCGGACCCCCACTTGAAAAGATATATGCCAGGGAACATAATATCTTCTCCAGCTCTATAGCAGTGATTCTCAACCCGTTTAATTTCAAGGACCCCCAGATTGACATGCATTATATATAGTCTACGGACACCCATTTAATGGAATTTCTATCTCTGGGACCCCCAATGTATATATTGTAAAATCAAAGTTAATTTAACTCTGAGAGTGTACAAATGGAACCAAATGGACCCTAACCTATAACAGGTCTCATTTACAGACCCATAAGGGTCCATTGGGTCCCTAATTATCATTTAGCTGGGGACCCCCTGGATGTTTAGTTTTGCTTTGATTCATTTGATATATTCATGATACAATTCATATAGAAGAGCAGTACAGAACTAGCAGGATTGCACAAAAAGTCAGAGGACTTAATTCCATTGTGATCCAAATAAATAAATAGTTACAGCATACCAGGTCTTTTACTTGTGTATAAAGCTCTCAATGGTCTCGCACCTTCCTACATGACTGCCTGCCTAAATATGTCCCAAACCGCCCCCTAAGCTAAGGTCTTCCACTGCTGGCCTGCTCGCTTTGCCTAAAAAAATGGCAACTAAAAAAATACGTTGAAGCAGCTTTTTGCTTCTACGGGCCGTCGGCGTGGAACAAGCTCCCACTGTACCTTCGACAGGCAGCCTCTGTAGACATTTTTAAAGCTCAGCTCAAGACCCACTTCTACAACATTGCTTTTAATTGATCTTTTATTTTTTTTGTTATTCATGTCCTCACTGTATTGCATTACTGCTTGTTTTTTAATGTCGTTGCCTTGCTTTTCTTTTATTCTCCGTTGTTCTGTAAAGCACTTTGAGCTGCATTTCATGTCATGAAAGGTGCTTTACAAATAAAGTTTTATTATTATTATTATTATTATATGATAAGAAGATGTGTTAGTATTGTACTAACATTACAATACTAATGACATTTACAACCGGCCATCATAGATCAATAACTTACTCAAGGACCCCTGGGGGTCCCCGGGACCCCACTTAGGGAACCAGTGAAATCGTCTATACAACACATCTAGCATCACATCACACAGCCTAGTTTGAGCCTGAATGCATCAGATCTCATAGTGTGCTGCTGGACCTGTGCCAGAGCTTTATTCATGAGGTATATGAATGATGATGCAAAAATGATGCACATTTTGTAAACAATTGCTAGAATTCCTTGTGCCCTGTGGCCAGAGTTACAGTATCATCACTCCACCACCACCCAGCCCATGTGTGTAGGCTACGTACTGTACACCACGCAAACGTTTCATCTTACAGGACTTCAAGAGTGGAAGAATGACCTCTTGGGGGAATGGATGGAAGCATTGGCATTGTGTGTGTGTGTGTGTGTGTGTGTGTGTGTGTGTGTGTGTGTGTGTGTGTGTGTGTGTTGGTCTACTACAGTGTAGTAGACCAAGACACACACACACACACACACACACACACACACACACACACACACACACACACACACACACACACACACACACACACGATGTTTTAGAGTCTAAAACATCACCAGAGAATTCATATAACAGGAGAGAAGCCCTACGCCTGTGATCAGTGTGGGACCAGGTTTAGCATGAAAGGTACTCTAATAAGTCACCAGTTCATTCACAGGAGAGCTTGTTACTAAATATTTGGACAGAATTATTATTGTTTACAGCATAAACATGAATGGTTAAAGAGTGACACCTGCTGGATATAAACACTTACTGCAGTCATTCTCAAAGCTTTTCATTTTAAAGACACTCGGCTTGATATTGATCAGGACAAAAAGGACGTAGAATAGAATAGAACATGTACGCGTTTATCGTAGTTATTCTCTGGGACTAATTTAACTCTGACAAAAGGAACCCACAAAAATGGACCCTTTATACTTGTGTCTGATGATGAATTGAAAATGGTGGACCCTGTTGCAAACAAGTGTAACGCTTTATCAGGTTAGGGGGGCGGGACTGAGTCTGTGAGTGCCGTAGCAGTGGGTGGAGTTTAGTCAAGGGGCCAGCTAGGCACTCCAATGTTGAAGCGCTGGGCCCTAGTGGTAAGAGGAAGGACTGCAGGCGGACCCGTGGATTCTTGACGAGGAAACCCCGTGCAACCGAGCGCTCAATGTTAAAGCCCAGCTGCACTTCCGCATTTGGACACCAAAATTTGGTGTCCAAATGCGGAAGTGAAATGCTGAATCAGCGAAATAGACGGTACTTCCGGCAGCCTTCCGGGTGCTTCAAAACGCCACTGAGCAACTTCCACTGACATGAATAGCGGAGGGGGCGGAGCTTCGCGCCAGTTTAGTCTCTATCCTTTTAATACTCTATGAGTTTAGTCAGGAAGCAGAGCAGACGACTGACTCTAGACCACAACAACATTATGCTATAGTTTATTGCGAACACAGTGAGCACTTACTATGAGACCTAGCAGATCATGTCTGTCTGTCTGTCTGTCTGTGTGTGTGTCCGTGTGTCACGCTTTTGTGCCCATATATGGAGCTGCTTTGGGGACTCCTTATATGGTTATGGCTGAGTCATGGTGACATGAGTGTGATGGCGTGGTCCAACTTGTATAAACTATAGCATAATGCAACTATAGTTTAGTCAGGAAGCAGAGCAGACGACTGAGTCTAGAACACAACAACATTATGCGACGGTAAAAGAAGGACCTCAAAATTAAACGTGAACCATCAGAGACTTCAGAGCGGACCGAAGGAGGAGATGAACTGTTTGGGCTTTTCAGCTGCAGCGGAGAAGGACCACATCTACCAGGCAGCCATGCTGAAGCAGCCCGTGATAAAGTTACACAGAATAGGTATGTGCATGTTTTCAACTCACTGTTACACTTTGATTTAATCTGCAACAGAAAGCACATGTACACAAAATGTCGTCGCTATACTCGGTGGAGAAACGGAGCAACGCTTCTAACTATAGCACTGTAGGCCTAGAGTAGATAAGCATGGAGCAACGCTTCTAACTATAGCACTGTAGGCCTAGAGTAGATAAGCATGGCCATTTGCAATTCATAGGAGCTTCATTGGCATGAGAAAAATACGATTACATTGTAAAAAATACAATAAAAAAACAGTTGAAAATGGGGAAAGTATATAGGCTACAGTTGGAGAGGATACACTACAGCATTTTGTAAACGGAGCTAAGTCAAATTGCATCGTTATGTTATACTGGGTATAAAACTTTTCTGAAACAAATGGCAGCATTTTTTGGCCATCAGTTTAAGACAAATAGCGTTTTGATCTCAAGACTATTTAAACATATACAATAATCAGATTTAAGAAGTGTTTAAAGGTAGCAGCTCTGTTTACATGTGCAGTAGGTCTACTTGGTACTTGGGGTGGTTGTTAGCCCTGGTCCAGAACCTGGTCCAGTGCTCTCTCTCTGACCTGTAAGAACTGGACCAGGGCTATAGGTGGTTGTTAGCCCTGGTCCAGTTCTTACAGCGAGTTTCTCTCTGACCTGTAAGAACTGGACCAGGGCTATAGGTGGTTGTTAGCCCTGGTCCAGTTCTTACAGCGAGTCTCTCTCTGACCTGTAAGAACTGGACCAGGGCTATAGGTGGTTGTTAGCCCTGGTCCAGTTCTTACAGCGAGTCTCTCTCTGACCTGTAAGAACTGGACCAGGGCTATAGGTGGTTGTATTCCAGCAGCGGCTATTAGGGCTACCCTTCTTTTGTCAGTTCACACATCTTGCTGCTGTGTTTGCACATTGTTGACAAAATACCCTTTGTATTTTGCCAGGAGACAAAAAAACACAAAAACAGAACAATTTCATAAAAACTGACCAATAAAACTGGATGTTTTCCCTACATTTAGTTAACTAAATGTAAAGTTAGGACATGTTATCGGCCAACCGTCTTTTTAATGTGGATATAAAGTTTTCAAAGGAAGTGATCAACTTGAGGCTGGAAGGCCAAGCCATTCCACTGAACTGCTGCCGAGTACAGGGATGATGTTTCCCCCATATTGCTGTGAAAATGGCAGGGTTTAAAGTCAGTATAGAGCTCCCTCTGGTGTAGTGTCTGTGACTATCACTAACCTTTGAAAAGTATAGTCACTGAAATATTTGCGTGCTACATTATTTCCAATCAATCAATCAATCAATCAGTCATGTGTGAGACAGAGTCAGGCCAGGAATGTTCCAACTGCCAATCTGTGTCTGACAGTGGCTGCTGTCCTAGATTTAGACCATTATCAGTTGGTATTAATACAACAGCTTGCGTGTTATTTTAAAACATTCTATTCATTTGTTTTGTCCTCTCCTCATTCTCTCCATCCCAGATGTCTTTCCTGTCCAACTCAAACATGTTTACAGCAGAAATAGACGTCTCAACCAACACCAGAGATTCCATACTGGAGAGAAGCCCTACGCCTGTGACCAGTGTGGGACTAGGTTCAGCCTGAAAGGTAGTCTGAAACGTCACCAGATAATTCATACAGGAGAGAAGCCTTACGCCTGTGACCAGTGTGGGAAACGGTGCAGCCAGAGCAATGATCTCAAAGTTCACCAGAGAACTCATACAGGAGAGAAGCCCTACGCCTGTGACCAATGTGGGATAAACTTCAGCCAGATCAGTCATCTGAGAACTCACAGGATAATTCATACAGGAGAGAAGCCCTACGCCTGTGACCAGTGTGGGAAACGGTTCAGCCGCAGCAATGCTCTCAAACTTCACCAGATAATTCATACAGGAGAGAAGCCCTACGCCTGTGACCACTGTGCGACTAGGTTCAGCCGCAGCAGTGCTCTCAAACTTCACCAGAGAATTCATACAGGAGAGAAGCCCTACGCCTGTGACCAGTGTGGGACTAGGTTCAGCATGAAATGTAATCTGAAACTTCACCAGAGAACTCATACAGGAGAGAAGCCCTATGCCTGTGACCAGTGTGGGACTAGGTTCAGCCGCAGCAGTGCTCTCAAAGTTCACCAGAGAATTCATACAGGAGAGATGCCTTACGCCTGTGACCAGTGTGGGACTAGGTTCACAACGAGCAGTCATCTCAAAGATCACCAGATAATTCATACAGGAGAGAAGCCCTACGCCTGTGACCAGTGTGAGAAACGGTTCAGCCAGAGAAGTGGTCTCAAACGTCACCAGATAACTCATACAGGATAGAAGCCCTACGCCTGTGACCAGTGTGGGAAACGGTTCAGCGAGAGAAGGAATCTCAAAGGTCACCAGAGAACTCATACAGGACTCTCTAAAGATGTCATGTAGTCAGAGAGCAGGTAACACTGGTGTAGCTGATCTACAAGCTTCCTCGTGTCACGTTGTGAGGTTGCCAGATCAGCTTTGTGCGGTGGTTAAAACAACATTTTCAGTATACAGTAAATGTATTAAATATGGCCTATTTTAGCCATGATACATTATTTATATTTGATTGTTTTTTTTTAGTTTAATAAAGCCTAAAATAGTTTCATTTCAATGGTACAATGTTCTTTACCAGTAAAACACTATTTGTGTTAATCACAATTATTGAATGTGATCCTGGGCTCTACACACCCTCCACCAACCTAGTCCCCATATATATATAATATATATGGGGAATATAATATATGGGGGACAAGGGGAGAGCAACGGACTTGAACTCATGCTTATCCATGCCTGAGTGTCCAAGTTTCCCTGTTTGGACGTAGCGCGTGGAAGGAACACGTTATTCTGACCAGTTCCTTTCCCCTCCATCAGGCGCCCCGGCTTGCCAGGGGGAGGCAGTTTAGAGACCAGGATTACTGCATGTTTTTTGTGAGGGTATACCTACCCATTATGTGCGTTTTAAAATGTACACACATTCACACAGTAGCCTACCTGAGATAAGATATATATATAAAAAAACACTGAATGCTAAAGTCTGTGAGAAAAGGGAGCGAGTGTCCACATCCACATCAGTGGTTTTCCAACAGTTTTCACATCAACGACCATTATTTAATCTGCATTTGAGTCATGGGCCCCTCAGGCCCTAAACTAAAGAATATTGTACTTCATGGTACAGAGGTACCTCTAAGACACTGATTGTACTTCATGGTACAGAGGTACCTCTAAGACACTGATTGTACTTCATGGTACAGAGGTACCTCTAAGACACTGATTGTACTTCATGGTACAGAGGTACCTCTAAGACACTGATTGTACTTCATGGTACAGAGGTACCTCTAAGACACTGATTTGTACTTCATGGTACAGAGGTACCTCTAAGACACTGATTGTACTTCATGGTACAGAGGTACCTCTAAGACACTGATTGTACTTCATGGTACAGAGGTACCTCTAAGACACTGATTGTACTTCATGGTACAGAGGTACCTCTAAGACACTGATTTGTACCTCTAAGACACTGATTTGTACTTCATGGTACAGAGGTACCTCTAAGACACTGATTGTACTTCATGGTACAGAGGTACCTCTAAGACACTGATTTGTACTTCATGGTAGGCTATACAGTCAGAGGTATCTTTAAGACACTGAAGACAAAGCTGCAGACGTCTGGTGCATTTCTCGTTAGATAGTCCACGTTGGCATTTTCTAAATTGATGACACCTTTGTATTTCTTTTAAACGTATTATATATATATATATATATATATATATATATATATATATATATATAACAGAGCTTGCATGTTATTTTAAAACATCTTATTGGTGGTTTTCCCCCTGTCCTCATTCTCCATCAAAGATGGAGATATGTCTTTCCTGCCCAACTCAAACATATCTACAGCAGAAACCAACACAAGATAATTCATACAGACTCAAAGCCCTATGCCCGTGATGAGTGTGGGACTAGATTCAGCCAGAGCAGTACTCTAACTACAGCACAGTTGTAAAACAGTGATAGGTTACCAAATCATAATCATTTGTTTACAACATCTATCTGTCTGTCTATCTTGTGCATGCCAATATTAACAAAACGGGGGGACGGACGGACAGACAAACGTTCACAAAAATAGCAGATCTACAAGCTCACAAAATGTCACAATGTGTATGCGTATATAAGGCTCAAGTGGTTATGGTAAAGTTGTTGTTGTTGCTGTTGTTATTTTTGGTTAGTTGCTTTTGGTTATCATCATTCTGTTCTTACTAGCAACTAACAGGCAAGGCGAGGTTGTTTCTATAGTAGGCCTACTCCCTTCATGGACAAAGCATAACTTACTTACTTACTTATATGCCTATCGCTCCTTTTTATGGAGCATAGGCCGTCGACTACAGTTCGCCAGAGTCCTCTATCCTGGGCCTTCTTTTCCAGCTGTTTCCATGTCAGTCCACACTGCTTGATGTCAGTCTCAAGGTCCCTGCGCCAGGTGTTCTTCGGACAAAGCATAAGCTTCCTTTAAAATAAAATAGAAGGAATACTTTAGATTTTTTAACCCATTTAGATCTGAGGACGATTCTACAAATGTCTTCTATAAATCCTGACAGTTTTCTGAAAAACCCTCATGTTTTTATGTCAGTCTTTCTCAAGGACGCCCAAAAATATAATGAAATTGGCCGCCGACCCCCATCTGAAAATATGTAGTTCCAGACAGACACCACCCGGAAGCAAAGATTTGAGAACGTTCGCTCTGAAATAATATATTCAAAGATTTGCACCACATTTTCAAAATCTACTGTACAAGCTCGTAGTGCGACACTCGGTACCGCGCGATAGATGAGCTTGTAGATCTGCTATTTTTCAATAGCTAAAGTAATAAAGTATAACATAATGCTTAAAACACCAAAAGGGGTTCCCGTCCTGAATGGGTTCAAGAAAAGAAACACATACAGTTAGTAAAACAATAAAGTGTCTAAGTGTAATTATACTTTTAACATTTTCTCATTAAAGTTGCACATGGATCAGCTATATTATATTGCCGATCATAACATTGTGATGCCTGTGCCTGCGTCGTCCATCAAAGGAGTATATTTATAGTAATAAAGTTGCCTTGCCTGTTAGTTCATGCTGTAAGAACAGCATAATGTAAATTGTCATTTTATTTAAAGGATAAACTCCTCGATTTGCATCATCTCGTTTTAGAGGGGTACGTGGTCCCCTCGGGCACATCTTAGTTATCAGGGTAATAGCTCGCACGACTCCAGTTGCTTTTAACCCATTCTGACCTGAGATCAGATTAAAAAAAATGTCTTCTACATCCTGACAGTTTTCCATTCTGACCCGAGATCAGATTCTAAAAAATGTCTTCTATGTCAGTCACTCTTCGATTTTTTCAAAATTAGCAGACCTACAAGCTCGTATGAGCTCGCTATGAGCTTGTAGATCTGCTATTTTTCAATAGCTAAAGCACGACATGATGCGAACACCGAAATGGGTTTGCGCCCAAAATGGGTTAAACACTGAGCATCTTTAGCGGGTGTGCGTGGTCCGTCGGGTAAGTACATTTTCACAGGAACATTTTCTCAAAGACAAAACCAGCACGCTAGGGTCCTCGGGGCGCAAACACACAAATAAAAACACAAACAACAGTAAGCATAACATCGACGAGCACTTATATACACACACAGAGGCTCTCCCAACCACTCAAAACACCCCTCGGCTTCACTCACACCTTTCGACCTAGCATACAACATTGTTGCATAATACTAGATGTAAAAACAAAGGGTATAGTGTCATGGCCGCCCCATGCAGTGCATTTCCAATGGGAGTCACATGCTTTGACACAACATTTTTGTTGTACGGCTTTCGGCTGTGTTTTCGACTCCCTCCCCCTCCCCCTCATACAACAAAAAATGTTGTGTCAAACCATGTGACTCCCATTGGAAATTAATTGCGAAGCTTGCATCAGTAAACAAGTCTCATGCGTCAGCTATACCATAACAATCTGTTGTGAAGGTGTGAGTCAGGCCTACATCTGAGACCATATAAGTAACATCTGCAAAGAAACACCTTTTACACAAACAAGAATACCAGACGAGTCGCCCCTTTACCAACTCGCCCCGGGCGTACACCCGGGGGAAACTGCACGGCCTGCTATTCCTAAAGTAAATTCTAATTATTTGACCGAACAGTAACAGTGGTTATAGAAACATGTCAAGGACCCCCAAAAATGTATGTAATATGCCACCGACCCCAAATCTGAAAATATGTTGTTCCAGGGACCCCCCCAGAAGCAAAGATTTGAGTTAAAAACGTTCGCTCTGAAAGAATATATATTCAAAGATTTGCACCACATTTTCACGATATTTCAAAAATATCAGATCCACAAGCGCATAGGTGCCGCGCTATGAGCTTGTAGATCTGTATTCTGGGCTTGTCATCATAATATAGGCAAACATAGAAGGCCTAAACATACGAGCTCACAACACGTCATGTTCTGAATTGTGAGCTTTGTAGATTTCCACCAAAGATATTTGGTGTTCAAGGAAAAAAAGTAAAGGACCAAGAAGTATATACAGCATGTGCTGTAGGTGATTAGGCTGACGAATGTGGGTGTTTTGTCAGAGGGGAAAAGCAGAAATGCTCTGGAGCATTTGTCTGCGCATAGCCATAGAGCGCATGAACGCAAGGTGTGTGCAATACACGTAGAAATGCATCACGTGCAGAGATGCATGTGGAGGTGCCTCAACCACTTTCAACCGTGCATGTCAATTTTCATTCTAGGCAAACATCTTTTTTTAATTATAATTATAATATGGAACGTGTTGTCTATTTGTGTTGAGTTGAGTTGAAAGTATAACAGGGTTTAGAGTGGTTAAAGCTTCACTGCTTAGTACTTATATATTTATTCTCTGAAGATGAATTCTCCAGTGAATGTTGGTTACACAGACAATCAGGATTTGTTGTTTTCCTTTTAAAGGACTAAATATTAGCTTTGGGATCAGGGGGGGATGATTTGGGGGAATGATCACCTGTTTATAGGAACTAATGGCTCTGTTCCACTACAAGAACTAAACAAGCTGCATGCCGTGCATCTTAACATATTTTAACAGGTTCTGGATTTGTTTCCAAACGATTTCAGATATTAAGTCCAAATTTTATTCTGACCCCTCCACGAAAAGGCCTCGTTGTCCTGACCCCTTATCTATCATTTATACATTATGGATAAATAGTGAGGACTTAGACAGTTTTTCGCCTGTGGCATTCAATTGGGGATTCTCCCCAGACAAAGCAAATCAATCAAACCCATACTGTATACAGTACTGTACCTCAGAATTCTAATAAATTATAAACTACACTGTCGTGTTAACGACTTGCGTGACTTTGTTTGACGTCACATTGAATCCATGCTTCCGTCAGACCGACGACACACACAGGTCAGAGGTCAGACTGGCTGTGCCTTCTCTCTGCTGATCATGTGACAGAATTCCTGAATAGCGAGAGTTCCTCAATGCCACGGCCAGCCAATCACAGGCAGGAGGGCCTTGACCGAGCCGACCAATGGAGCTCAGAGAGAGAGTGTTTACATCCTGGCAGCCTCTATTCCCAGAGCAGAATAACCCATTCTGACCTGAGATCAGATTCATACGAGGTTTCCACTGGACACACACTGGGTCTGATTAACCCATTCTGACCTGAGATCAGATTTTTAAAAATGTCAGTCGTTCTTCGATTTTTCAAAAATAGCAGACCTACAAGCTCGTAGCGCGCCACTCGGTGGCGCGATATGAGCTTGTAGATCTGCTATTTTTCAATAGCTAAAGCATAACATGATGCCAACACCAAAATGGGTGCCCGGTCAGAATGGGCTATATTCCCAGAGCAGTATAAATCACATGGGGGGAAAGTGATGCGTGTGGAAAGTTTCATGTTATGCCTCTTGTTTTGACTGAGACGTTGTATCCCAGAGAACATTCCATAACCTGGAACCTTCCAAGAACCACTTTATGTTTCCTTTATAAGCAGCAGCACCGGGCCGGTCTGCTATTTTTGAAAAATCGTAAAAATGTGGCGCAAATCGTATTATATTCTTTCACAGCGAACGTTTTTAACTCAAACCTTTGCTTCTGGAGGTGGTTCCTGCAGGAACAACATATTTTCAGATGGGGGGTCGGCGGGGCCGATTACACATCATTCTTGGGGTCCTTGACATGAAATATTGAGCACCACCGATACAGAAACATGAGGTATTTCAGAAAACTGTCAGGATTTAGAAGACATTTCTTTTAATTTCGATGCCAGCAGGCCTAAATGGGTATAATTAGGGCTGCAACAATATCCTGACACCTTTTGTCTCCCTCTAGACATTTAGACGGCTTGTCTTACTGTACCTAAATTAACCCATTCTGACCGGGCACCCATTTTGGTGTTAGCATCATGTTATGCTTTACCTATTGAAAAATAGCAGATCTACAAGCTCATATCGCGCCACCGAGTGGCGCGATACGAGCTTGTAGGTCTGCTATTTTTGAAAAATTCGAAGAACGACTGACATTTTTAGAATCTGATCTCAGGTCAGAATGGGTTAATCGGACCAGTGTGTGTCCAGTGGAAACCTCGTATGAATCTGATCTCAGGTCAGAATGGGTTAATATCAGATGACTACACAAGATCCTCCTTCTCCTCGGACACGATGCCGTTGCTTTTTAGAGGTCAGCTGTGAGAGGAGAAGGCTTGAGAAGGCCGTGAAGTTAAGCCACTCTGACCTGAGGTCAGATTCTAAAAATGTATTCTACAGCCTGACAGTTTTCCATTCTGACCTGAGGTCAGATTCTAAAAATGTATTCTACAGCCTGACAGTTTTCCATTCTGACCCGAGATCAGATTCTAAAAATGTCTTCTATGTCAGTCGCTCTTCGATTTTTTCAAAAAATAGCAGACCTACAAGCTCCTAGCGCGCCACTCGGTGGCGCGCTAGGAGCCTGTAGATCTTTGAACGATAAGCCAAAGCCTCTCGTTATCACATCTTATTGAGATTCTAAAGCGCGCAGAGGACTAGTAGACAATGTTTTGGCCGTGACTTTTGCTTGTAGTTTAAAGCCCAGCATTGACTTTATTTCTTTAACCCATTTAGAGCTGAGGATGATTCTACAAATGCCTTCTAAATACTGACAGTTTTCTGAAAAACCGAAATGTTTCTATATCAGTCGTTCTCAAACTATTTCATGTCAAGTATTTGACCGCGGACCGCCATCTTAAAATATGTTGTCCCAGGGACAAAGAATATATATTCAATGATGTGCGCCACATTTTCAAGATTCTTCAAAAATAGCAGACCTACCGGTATACGAGCTTGTAGCTCTGCTATTTTTCAACAGCTAAAGTATAACACAATGCTTAAAAACACCAAATGGGGGTTCCCACCCTGAATGGTTTAATGGCTTTTTTCCTCTAGTTATTTAGTATGCGAATACACTTTGTCTGGGGATGTGTACGTCAAGTCTCAATACCATTAAAAGACAACACAGACCCAATTGGGTCGTGAGGCTCAGGAGGACAAGGCTGGGTTATTAAGGTAGAACTTGATGCTAGACAGCAGCATTAGCTGTAACAGGCATTCCAATGCTCTGTCAAGATAACACAAACATTAGTCAGCTGCAAGGGGGGGGAGAGAGAGAGAGACAGAGAGAGAGAGAGAGAGAGAAGGGGAGAGAGAGAGAGAGAGAGAGAGAGAGAGAGAGAGAGAGAGAGAGAGAGATAAGGGAATTGGAATGGGGAGATGGTATTAACAATGCAGGTACTGTTCCCACCGGGCAGTCGGGAAGCTATTTATAAATATGGATGCACTCATGTTACTGTAAGGTGACTGTAGAATACATAAGAACATGTTACTGTAAGGTGACTGTAGAATACATAAGAACATGTTACTGTAAGGTGAATATAGAATACATAAGAACATGTTACTGTAAGGTGACTGTAGAATACATAAGAACATGTTACTGTAAGGTGAATATAGAATACATAAGAACATGTTACTGTAAGGTGACTGTAGAATACATAAGAACATGTTACTGTAAGGTGACTGTAGAATACATAAGAACATGTTACTGTAAGGTGACTGTAGAATACATAAGAACATGTTACTGTAAGGTGACTGTAGAATACATAAGAACATGTTACTGTAAGGTGACTGTAGAATACATAAGAACATGTTACTGTAAGGTGACTGTAGAATACATAAGAACATGTTACTGTAAGGTGACTGTAGAATACATAAGAACATGTTACTGTAAGGTGACTGTAGAATACATAAGAACATGTTACTGTAAGGTGACTGTAGAATACATAAGAACATGTTACTGTAAGGTGACTGTAGAATACATAAGAACATGTTACTGTAAGGTGACTGTAGAATACATAAGAACATGTTACTGTAAGGTGACTGTAGAATACATAAGAACATGTTACTGTAAGGTGACTGTAGAATACATAAGAACATGTTACTGTAAGGTGACTGTAGAATACATAAGAACATGTTACTGTAAGGTGACTGTAGAATACATAAGAACATGCTACTGTAAGGTGACTGTAGAATACATAAGAACATGTTACTGTAAGGTGACTGTAGAATACATAAGAACATGTTACTGTAAGGTGACTGTAGAATACATAAGAACATGTTACTGTAAGGTGACTGTAGAATACATAAGAACATGTTACTGTAAGGTGACTGTAGAATACATAAGAACATGTTACTGTAAGGTGACTGTAGAATACATAAGAACATGTTACTGTAAGGTGACTGTAGAATACATAAGAACATGTTACTGTAAGGTGACTGTAGAATACATAAGAACATGCTACTGTAAGGTGACTGTAGAATACATAAGAACATGTTACTGTAAGGTGACTGTAGAATACATAAGAACATGTTACTGTAAGGTGACTGTAGAATACATAAGAACATGTTACTGTAAGGTGAATATAGAATACATAAGAACATGTTACTGTAAGGTGACTGTAGAATACATAAGAACATGTTACTGTAAGGTGACTGTAGAATACATAAGAACATGTTACTGTAAGGTGACTGTAGAATACATAACATGCTACTGTAAGGTGACTGTAGAATACATAAGAACATGTTACTGTAAGGTGACTGTAGAATACATAAGAACATGCTACTGTAAGGTGACTGTAGAATACATAAGAACATGTTACTGTAAGGTGACTGTAGAATGCATAAGAACATGTTACTGTAAGGTGAATATAGAATACATAAGAACATGTTACTGTAAGGTGACTGTAGAATACATAAGAACATGTTACTGTAAGGTGACTGTAGAATACATAAGAACATGTTACTGTAAGGTGACTGTAGAATACATAAGAACATGTTACTGTAAGGTGACTGTAGAATACATAAGAACATGTTACTGTAAGGTGACTGTAGAATACATAAGAACATGTTACTGTAAGGTGACTGTAGAATACATAAGAACATGTTACTGTAAGGTGACTGTAGAATACATAAGAACATGTTACTGTAAGGTGACTGTAGAATACATAAGAACATGTTACTGTAAGGTGACTGTAGAATGCATAAGAACATGTTACTGTAAGGTGAATATAGAATACATAAGAACATGTTACTGTAAGGTGACTGTAGAATACATAAGAACATGTTACTGTAAGGTGACTGTAGAATACATAAGAACATGTTACTGTAAGGTGACTGTAGAATACATAAGAACATGCTACTGTAAGGTGACTGTAGAATACATAAGAACAGAGAAAGAAGAAGAAATGGTTGAAAAGGAAAGGAAACTGTTAAAGACAAAGGAAAGGAAAGGACCGGTGGCCGGCTGTACAGGAATATATGAGACTGCTCGCCCCCCCGCGAAATGTTTTAATGTAGTTAACAGTTCATTTAGTATTTCCCTCCCTCTCTGAAATCTGAAATTATCTTGTATACAGATGTCACAGAGACGGTGACTGCTTAATTAAGTTAATTTAGGACCTTCTAGCAGTTCATTTAGTTTTATTAATCACATTTCTTCCATGTAAGCCCATGTTGTGTAATCATGGCATCATCATCATGCTATTATGCCCGTGGATATACAGAGTGAACGTAACAATGATAAATTAATATGAATGAATACGAATACCTTTTATATAATCACCAACATGAATTATGTTTGTTCTTTACAGCTACAAGTAGGTAGAGAAGTGGGGCGAGATGGCAAAGGGGCCAAATATGGAGTGCTGTGATGTCTGAACAGGCCAGCTTTATGTAGTTCTGTGTCCAGAACATGCCCAAATATGGAGTGCTGTGATGTCTGAACAGGCCAGCTTTATGTAGTTCTGTGTCCAGAACATGCCCAAATATGGAGTGCTGTGATGTCTGAACAGGCCAGCTTTATGTAGTTCTGTGTCCAGAACATGCCCAAATATGGAGTGTTGTGATGTCGGAACAGGCCAGCTTTATGTAGTTCTGTGTCCAGAACATGCCCAAATATGGAGTGCTGTGATGTCTGAACAGGCCAGCTTTATGTAGTTCTGTGTCCAGAACATGCCCAAATATGGAGTGCTGTGATGTCTGAACAGGCCAGCTTTATGTAGTTCTGTGTCCAGAACATGCCCAAATATGGAGTGTTGTGATGTCTGAACAGGCCAGCTTTATGTAGTTCTGTGTCCAGAACATGCCCAAATATGGAGTGTTGTGATGTCGGAACAGGCCAGCTTTATGCATAGTTCCGTGTCAGGCATGCCCAAATATGGAGTGCTGTGATGTCTGAACAGGCCAGCTTTATGTATAGTTCTGTGTCCAGAACATGCCCAAATATGGAGTGTTGTGATGTCGGAACAGGCCAGCTTTATGCATAGTTCTGTGTCCAGAACATGCCCAAATATGGAGTGTTGTGATGTCTGAACAGGCCAGCTTTATGTATAGTTCTGTGTCCAGAACATGCCCAAATATGGAGTGCTGTGATGTCTGAACAGGCCAGCTTTATGTATAGTTCTGTGTCCAGAACATGCCCAAATATGGAGTGTTGTGATGTCTGAACAGGCCAGCTTTATGCATAGTTCTGTGTCCAGAACATGCCCAAATATGGAGTGTTGTGATGTCGGAACAGGCCAGCTTTATGTAGTTCTGTGTCCAGAACATGCCCAAATATGGAGTGTTGTGATGTCTGAACAGGCCAGCTTTATGTAGTTCTGTGTCCAGAACATGCCCAAATATGGAGTGTTGTGATGTCGGAACAGGCCAGCTTTATGTAGTTCTGTGTCCAGAACATGCCCAAATATGGAGTGTTGTGATGTCGGAACAGGCCAGCTTTATGTAGTTCTGTGTCCAGAACATGCCCAAATATGGAGTGTTGTGATGTCGGAACAGGCCAGCTTTATGTAGTTCTGTGTCCAGAACATGCCCAAATATGGAGTGTTGTGATGTCGGAACAGGCCAGCTTTATGTAGTTCTGTGTCCAGAACATGCCCAAATATGGAGTGTTGTGATGTCTGAACAGGCCAGCTTTATGTAGTTCTGTGTCCAGAACATGCCCAAATATGGAGTGTTGTGATGTCGGAACAGGCCAGCTTTATGTAGTTCTGTGTCCAGAACATGCCCAAATATGGAGTGTTGTGATGTCGGAACAGGCCAGCTTTATGTAGTTCTGTGTCAGGCATGCCCAAATATGGAGTGCTGTGATGTCTGAACAGGCCAGCTTTATGTATAGTTCTGTGTCCAGAACATGTCCAAATATGGAGTGTTGTGATGTCGGAACAGGCCAGCTTTATGCATAGTTCTGTGTCCAGAACATGTCCAAATATGGAGTGTTGTGATGTCGGAACAGGCCATCTTTATGCATAGTTCTGTGTCCAGAACATGTCCAAATATGGAGTGTTGTGATGTCGGAACAGGCCAGCTTTATGCATAGTTCCGTGTCAGGCATGCCCAGAGCAAAAACTACGAGAAGTTAAAAATGCTCACAGTGGGAAAAAAACAGCACAAAAGCCACACGCTATAAAATGTCATTTAGAGGTCAGAGAATATAGGCCAAGTTATATTCCCCTTTAACCCATTCTGACCTGAGATCAGATTCACATACGAGGTTTCCACTGGACACACACTGGTCTGATTAACCCATTCTGACCTGAGATCAGATTTAAAAAATGTCAGTCGTTAGACTGACATACAAGCTCGTAGCGCGCCACTCGGTGGCGCGCTACGAGCTTGGAGATCTGCTATTTTTCAATAGCTAAAGCATAACATAATGCCAATACCAAAATGGGTTCCCGTTCAGAATGGGTTAATCAGTCTATTGAGGGGTGCTCGTATCCCGCCTGCTGTCTGTGTACGTGTCCTTTATAAGTAGCCGTGAATGAGACCGCCGTATAAAAGACCCCAGTGTTTTAGGTGAATGACAACAGCTGCTAACGTGCTAACGGGAACAGCTGTTGATGTCATTTTAATTTGCGGACGATAGGCGCAAAAGGTGTGACAGATTAGTTGTCATATAATGATGTCGCTTCCGTGATCTTTCCATCATGCTAAAATAAGGTATCTTTTTTCTTTTTGCAATGTCCGTGTTCACCTATGTGTGTCTGTGTTGGTTTTTCAAGATACATGGTATATGATTGGATGGGAGCGTCTGTCTATCACCGTGTGGGCGTGCAAACACAACCAATCATATTGACGTGTCTGTATAGCTTCACATCCGGTTTCGCACATATCCCGCCTTTAGCTCATGCTGATTGGTTCGGTACGAAGCAGATATTGGACTCAGCTCAACTCCGTCAGAGATCCCAGATGAGTGTTGTGTTGGGGCACCAGTATACCAGTAAGACGCGCAAACGCGGGAAGCGAACGCAGCTGAGACCCTGCAGATCATGTTTGTCTGTCTGTCTGTCTGTCTGTCTGTGTGTCTGTCCCGCTGTTACTGTATATGTGGACCTGGCCCCTTTTGTGCCCATATATGGAGCTGAGTGGACCTGGCGCCTTTTGTGCCCATATATGGAGCTGAGTGATTGCTGATGCAACACACTCCATATTTGGATAGCGGGACAGACACACGGACACACAGACATGATCTGCTAGGTCTCATAGTAAGTGCTCACTGAATTCGCAACCACTGCGTTCGCAATGACTGAGTACCAGTATGGGGCGCTGTTGTGCCAGAAACAGAGAGAGAGAGAGAGAGAGAGACTGTACTGCACAGTTTCCTGCTAATGAGAGAGAGAGAGAGAGAGAGAGAGAGGTGGGGGGGGGGGGGGACTTGCACCACTCAGTTCACACAGGTGTGATTATTTTTTTTACAACCATGATGAAATGCACGTGTTCTAAACATACATGTTGCTTCCGGGGAAACAAACAGAAGCACGGGCGGATAGCAGTCCGACAGACACCGTCCGGCCCCTATAAACCTCACAGGGAAGACACAGGTGATGTTTAACCTATAGCAACGCATTTCGGGAGCCGTACGGGTGAGTTTTAACCAGCCACACTGACACCCTATATCTCGAACCCTATAACCCTAAACCTTACAGTGAAGACACGGGCGATTCTTAACCAGCAACGCATGTTATCGGCAAGTTGGGGCGTCAGGCCGCAGCACGGACCGAGACAGTGACACTGCCGCGGATAACGGAGTGGCAGTGGAGTGTCATAACACGTCCAGTCCAGCAGGGGGAGTCCTTGACCAGGCTGTGTCTGCTCCACCACCACCACCCTGCATGTGTGCAGTCCGGGGGAACACAGCCAAACACCACAATGTCTAGTATGCCATATTGGCGGCCGTATATACAATGTCCGGATAACAGTTGATTTCGTGTATTTAACCCATTCTGACCTGAGATCAGATTCTATAAAGGTCTTCTACATCCCGACAGTTTTCTGAAAAAGCTATGTTTGTGTATGTCAGTCGTTTTTTTTTTTTTTTCAAAAATAGCAGACCTACAAGCTCGTAGCGCGCCACTCGGTGGCGCGCTACGAGCTTGTAGATCTGCTGTTTTTCAATAGCTATAAATCATAGCGTAATGCTATAACACCAAAAGGGGGTTCCTACCAAAAATGGGATAATAACGGGTGAATCGCCTGCTGATTGCCGGTGCCGGAGAATATGCACTCACTCGCTCTCCGTCTGGGAGAGACGCCTGGTCATCAGCAGCTCTACTCCAGCCCTACACTAACAGTATTCTGTATGTCATGGTGTGAATAAGGTCCAGGTGTGTGTATCAGTGCCCTGAGGGCACCGGTCAGCGGTCAGCGGTCAGTTGTCAGTGCAACGGCTGACAGTTAGTTGTACAGCTGCTGTCACCTGTGTGTCAGGCAGTGGTTGTACAGCTGCTGTCACCTGTGTGTCAGGCAGTGGTTGTACAGCTGCTGTCACCTGTGTGTCAGGCAGTGGCGCAGCGCGAGGGCCATGAACCTTGACTAGCTGCCACCAGGGTTCATGAAAAAAAAAAACCCAAAAAAACTAGTGCAAGCATCCAAATTGAAGTCTAGCCCATTTTGGACTGAGGTCGATAAAGAAAAGGCTTCTAAATCCTATTTTTTTCTCCTCAAAAACCTATGTTTCCATGTCAGTGCGGTGCTCAACCTTTTCCATGTCAAGGACCCCCAGAATGATCTCTATTGGGCCACGGACCCCCCATCTCAAAATCTGTAGTTCCAGGGACCCCCCCCCCCCCCCCCCCCAGAAGCCAATATTTTTTTAGTTTAAAATGTTCGCTCTGAAATATATATTCAAAGATTTGCGCTCTGTGATCTCAATGACTGATCTTACACTTGTGGATCTGCTATTTTCAAGTGTAAAGTGACTTGTGTCTTTCACTTCTCTCTTGTCCACTAGTCCTTTCCTAACATTTTACTCTAGTTTTTATTTGTTGACGAAATTGTCAGTATATTTAGTCTTAGTTTTAGTCATCATAGCTCTTAGTCTTAATTTAGTTTCCATTTAAGTTTTCGCCAGTGGAAAAAAGGTAGTCGACAAACACATTTTTCGTCTTAGTTTTAGTCGACGAAAACAACACTGGATGAGGCGTGTGAATGTGTTCTTTCGCGCGCCCGTGACTCACTTTGAAATGCTCCAAGTATGTATTCACAATCACAGCAGGACATACAGCGTTATACTTGAGAAAGACCAATACCGGCCGAGACGCTGTATGTCCTGCTGTGATTGTGAATAAACACTTGGAGCATTTCAAAGTGAGTTACTGTACGAGCCCTTTGCTTTTCTTCATGACATCCGTTAGTTTAACAGTTTGGCTCAGCACCATAAAGATCGGAGGATGCGCGCTGTTCTATTTTATTCTTTCGCACGCCCCCCCTCCAATACTTTTTCTTCTACTCCACTAAATCTCGATCCAAACATTGTACCTTTACACCCCTATACATTTATTTGAAAACCTTATAGTTACTTTGAGTATTATTACAAAACATACATACAGTATTAACCAGGTATACGGCTTTATTTTAGCCCATTTTGGGGCGTGAACCCCTTTTGTATGTTATGCTTTAGCTATTGAAAAATAGCAGATCTACAAGCTCATAGCGCGCCACCGAGTGGCGCGCTACGAGCTTGTAGGTCTGCTATTTTTGAAAAATGACTGACATAGAAATGACTGACATAGAAATGACTGACATAGAAACATAGCTTTTTCAGAAAACTGACTTAGAAGACATTTATAGAATCGTTCCCAGGTCAAAATGGATTATACTATTGGTCCGACTGTCATTAGACCGACAACCTACCTCAACCTCCAAAATAGCCGTTCAACTTTGAGCTTGTACAGATCTGCTATTTTCAAAATATTTGAATACATTTGAACTTTCTGTATAGCGAGTGCTTTCTATACTTTTGGTACTTAAGTGCATTTTGATGCCAATACTTGCATTTTGAATTCCGGACTTTGACTTTTATAACAAAGTAAGTAAAGTGTCATTTCTATATTGATACTATTTCCTCCACTGGCCAACGTAATGTGTGAACCATATCCACCACCACAACACTTACACAGCCCACGCACTGAAGCCCATATAATGTGTGAACCATGTCCACCACCACAACACTTACACAGCCCACGCACTGAAGCCCATATAATGTGTGAACCATGTCCACCACCACAACACTTACACAGCACACGTACTGAAGCCCATATAATGTGTGAACCATGTCCACCACCACAACACTTACACAGCACACGTACTGAAGCCCATATAATCTGCACATCGGCCAGCCATATAGAATATGATATCCCTCAAACTGCTGTGGGGTGACTGGTTAAGTTTCATAGTCTGCACTTAATAAAAACAAATCATGAGCGTGTCATTTTTGCGATACGGATATAGCCGGACTTGGGTTTGATTGATTTGAACACAGAGTATTTGTGACCCCCCCAGGTGGAGGTGTCACCGCCGGCTTAAATGACTGCTCTGGGACGCCCTGGGTTCAAAATGACTGCTCTGGGACGCCCTCGGTTCAAAATGACTGCTCTGGGACGCCCTCGGTTCAAAATGACTGCTCTGGGACGACCTCGGGTTCAAAATGACTGCTCTGGGACGCCCTGGGTTCAAAATGACTGCTCTGGGACGCCCTGGGTTCAAAATGACTGCTCTGGGACGCCCTCGGTTCAAAATGACTGCTCTGGGACGCCCTCGGTTCAAAATGACTGCTCTGGGACGACCTCGGTTCAAAATGACTGCTCTGGGACGCCCTGGGTTCAAAATGACTGCTCTGGGACGCCCTGGGTTCAAAATGACTGCTCTGGGACGCCCTGGGTTCAAAATGATTGCTCTGGGACGCCCTGGGTTCAAAATGACTGCTCTGGGACGCCCTGGGTTCAAAATGACTGCTCTGGGACGCCCTGGGTTCAAAATGACTGCTCTGGGACGCCCTCGGTTCAAAACGACTGCTCTGGGACTCCCTGGGTTCAAAATGACTGCTCTGGGACGCCCCCGGTTCAAAATGAATGCTCTGGGACGCCCTGGGTTCAAAATGACTGCTCTGGGACGCCCTCGGTTCAAAATGACTGCTCTGGGACGCCCTGGGTTCAAAATGACTGCTCTGGGACGCCCTGGGTTCCAAATCCCTGCAATGTTTTGTAAACACATCCTTGAACGTTGGTGGTGATAACGCGTCCAGGACATGCCTCAGACTTCTCCTCAGGAGACTTGGGTCAGATCTGAAGCCATTTTATTTGGCGTTAGGAACCCGTTGTGACAGCATGCCCTTGCTGACGTCCACGATACCCTGAAGATATTTAAGGCCCTATTTTGAAAACAAAAACATTTTTGAATAGTTCAACTAGCCGATTTACAAGCTCACGTGTGGATGTAGATCAGCCCCCTCAAGGAACCATGAGGGTCCCTGGATCACACCTTTGAGAGCCACTGCTTTAAATAAATACATAACTAATATAGAGCATATTTTATCAAATTTAGGAGCCAAACATTTTTGACAAATTAATTTAATTCAAACGCGCACGACACATGCACATCCACGACACGCACGCGCGCATGTGTCCTCTTTTTGGTAATTCAGAATATGGTATGCCTAATCAAAGCTGGCCATTCATTGTCAAAGTGGTGAAGTGGTCCTTTTTAAAGTGATTAATGTCTTGTCCAGAGATGTGTTGATTTTGGTTTCTTTGCGCTGTTGTGACAGAGGAGGGAGATTAATGGCAAATTGATTGAAGGCACAGAGGCAGTACTGCTCGCGGCCAACGAGAGCCCACACTGTGCCAAATAAACCTGAACACTTGTGTACCGGAGAAGTGCTTTGATGGGAACAAACGCCAGCCAGACAGCTAGGGGGTGAGGTGACAACGCTTTCAAAGAGTTCTCTGCATACATTAAAAGTTTAGCGGACTATTATATACTTGCTTATTGCATGCAAATTGTATTGTTGGAATTGAAATTTCATCCTTTGAAATATTATGTATCCTAAAGTAATTTCCTAGTGGCAACAATGTAGCCGTTCAAAGCAGAATTGATGATTGCAGTTATGAATAATAACTTGCAGGGCCTACTTGATGGTGTCTCTTAAAGGCATTGTGACATGAAAAATAGGTTTTTTTAATTTTTCTTAATTTATTTTTAGGTTTTCTGAGCTCATCTGCACCCAAACCCCCCCCCCCCCCTGAACTTTTAACATTCAGTAGATTTTCTGTGGCCTGGGGATTTCTGGCTCAAACTCTGATTTTCCTGCCGTTTGTGATGTCACAGCCTGCAAATCTCATATATGTCAATGGGATTTGCAAGAAGATGTCACTGTTTTGCCTGTTTTCATTGCAGCTCAAAAGGCTTCCAAAGCCCCAGAGAAAACTCCAGACCACAGAAAATCCACTGAATCTTCAAATTCCAGTGTCATAAAACCTAAAAGAAAATGCCATGAAACCTTCAATATAACAGACTCAAACCTCTGTTTCTCCTTTGAATAAACCATTCTCCCTCATTAACCCATTCTGACCGGGCACCCATTTTGGTGTTAGCATCATGTTATGCTTTACCTATTGAAAAATAGCAGATCTACAAGCTCATATCGCGCCACCGAGTGGCGCGATACGAGCTTGTAGGTCTGCTATTTTTGAAAAATCGAAGAACGACTGACATTTTTTTTTAATCTGATCTCAGGTCAGAATGGGTTCATCAGACCAGTGTGTAGTCCAGTGGAAACCTCGTATGAATCTGATCTCAGGTCAGAATGGGTTAAAAACAAATGTATAACAACAATCAAGTTTGCTTCAATGTTTGACCAGTTATCGCTGGAAGAAAAAGGCTATACTTAAAAAGGATTGAATTACATTATTCTTTAGTGTTGTTATGTTTTTACAACTCTTTGTTCTATACATCCTCTGCCCCAGCAGCACCGTCGACATGCTGATAGACGAGAGAACAAAGATATCGGAGCCGCTAGTCGTCCCCGACGTTCAGGTCAGCGGAAACGAGAAACAGCGAACAGACGGTATGATAATAAAACACCCTAATTGACTGCACGTTAACCCATTCTGACCTGAGATCAGATTCATACGAGGTTTCCACTGGGACACACACTGGTCTGATGAACCCATTCTGACCTGAGATCAGATTCTAAAAATGTCAGTCGTTCTTCGATTTTTCAAAAATAGCAGACCTACAAGCTCATAGCGCGCCACTCGGTGGCGCGCTATGAGCTTGTAGATCTGCTATTTTTCAATAGCTAAAGCATAACATAGTGCTGACACCAAAATGGGTTCCCGTTCAGAATGGGTTAACCCATTCAGGCCTGACGTCGAAATTAAAACCAAAATCTTTCTAAATCCTGACAGTTTTCTGAAAAATACCTCATGTTTCTGTATCAGTGGTGTTCGATATTTCATGTCAAGGACCCCCCCAAAAAAAATATTTGGCCGACATTTGAAGATATGTTATTCCTGCAGGAACCCCCCAGAAGCAAAGATTTGAGTTAAAAAACGTTCACTCTGTAATAATATATATTCAAAGATTTGAGTTAAAATATTCACTCTGTAATAATATATATACACCGGTATTCAAAGATTTGCGCCACATTTTCACGATTTAACAAAAATAGCAGATCTACAAGCTCATAGCGCGGCACCGAGTGCCGCGCTATGAGCTTGTAGGTCTGCTATTTTTAACAGCTAAAGCATAACATAATGCTTAAAAAACACCAACAAGGGGTTCCTGCCCAAAATGGGTTAACACCAGCAGCAACACCCAAAAAACTCTGACACGTCAAATAAAATAAAGGATTATGGTAATTAATTGGCAATGATGATGTTATCAGTGGCGGTCTGTCAGTCAGTCTTATAGTGGGCCTATGGTTGTTTGAAGGGATTTGGGGGCTGCTTATCATTAGGGAGTGCAACGGCTAATTGATTTAGTAGCTATACTAGTAGATGTAGAAACCCATGTACAATCTCACAACGCTTTGTGAGCTTGTAGATTTTCTATGTTCTGCTGTCTGTCTGTCTGTCTGTCTGTCTGTCTGTCGGCTATAAACCATGGTTCTCGTTTATTCAATTCATTGAAAAAGTAACCGATGGAAAACACAAACGCTAAGAAAATGATGGCTGTCGCTGCACTAATAAAGTAAAAATTGCATCTCAGGTTGGACAAAATTAGATTATTTCTTTTCTCAACTGATTTTGACAGGACATTAGTTGCGAACGCAGTGAGCACTTACTATGAGACCTAGCAGATCATGTCTGTCTGTGTGTGTGTCTGTCTGTGTCCCCCCCCCCCCCCCTTTGTGCCCATATATGGAGCTGAGTGATTCACAAATCACTCAGCTCCATATATGGAGCTGAGTGATTTGGTCCACATATACAGTAACAGCGGGACAGACATGCACACACACGAGCTGCGTTCGCTCCACGCGTTTGCGCGTCTTACTTGTACTACTAGCCAGTAGCCAGGATGAAAAATCTACCCTAATCTGTTCACTGCTAGTAAATTTGCCTTAGTCCAATATGCCACCACTGACAACCTATTATAAGGCAATAGTTTCAGTAGCATGTGACAAACTAGGGGGTTTTCATCACTCTGAATCCATTCCAAGCATTAGCCCATTCTGACCTGAGATCAGATTCATACGAGGTTTCCACGGGACACACACTGGTCTGATTAACCCATTCTGACCTGAGATCAGATTCTAAAAATGTCAGTCGCTCTTCGAATTTTCAAAAATAGCAGACCTACAAGCTCGTATCGCGCCACTCGGTGGCGCGATATGAGCTTGTAGATCTGCTATTTTTCAATAGGTAAAGCATAACATGATGCTAACACCAAAATGGGTGCCCGGTCAGAATGGGTTAGTTTAGTGTAAAACACTCCTTGGACTAAATTTTAGCCCATAAGGAGTGTTTTTTGTGCAAAACTATAACGCTTGGAATGGATTCAGAATAGTTTGACATGTCACAGCAGGCTATACTTAAAGCATAATGAAATTTAGAAAATATTGCCAAGTTATAATAGGTTGTCAGTGGCTGGCATATTGGATTAAGGCAAATTTAGCATATTTGCAGTGAGCCGATTATCGGGTAGATTTGTTTTAAATCCTGGCTAGTAGTAGACCTAATGTCCTGTCAGAATCAGACGGGAAACAATATAATCCAATTTGGTCCAACTACTGACATTAAATGATTGGACTAAAAGCGGTTTGATGTGGTGTGTTAACGCGGGGGTTGCGTAGCACTGTCTGTCCAATCTTTGGTATATCTTTACCGTTCATCATATAATTATGCCATATGCTCTGCGGGCAGCAGCAGCTGTATAGGCTATACTTTGTCACGATCGCGTTAATGAAACCAAACGCTACACAGGTAGCGGTGCCGGTGCAGGATTATTATTTCATGTCAAAATGAAAAGATGATGTGTATCCAGGTTAAAGTAGTGGCATTGGCACACAGCGCAGCAAAGCGGACTGAGAACACAATAACGCCAGGGCTCCACTGGGCGCGTTTGGGCGCGTTGCGTCTCCGTCGCGTGCGTCAAAAAACGAACGGGTTCAATTTTAATGGTGACGCACGCACGCGGCACGCACGCGGCACGCACGCGCAACGCGGGCAGTGGAGCCACCCTTCATTGATTAAAAAGGGAACATTCTGTGACGGTGACGCTGAGAAATATAACATTATTATTATTCTCCTCCTCCTCCAACAACTCGATAACGTTCTCATTTTAGTTTGTTATAGATGTTTGCTATAGATGCTTTAGGTCAGTGGTTCCCAACACTTTTTTCATGTCAACGACCCACACAGTAACACTAATTAGCCCCGTGGTCGGACCCCCATTTGAAAAGACTTGCCATGCCAGGGACCCCCCATATAAGAGAAGATTTCTATACGGCTCTATAGAGATTCTCAACCCGTTTAATTCAATTTCAAGCAGCCCCAGTTTGAGCATTAATTAGTCTCCCTGCCGGACTCCCATTTAATGGCATTTCTATCAATTTATATTGTAAAATCAATCACTGTTACCGGTAATTTAACTCTGAAATAGTTTGAGCACCAACTGACATATAGAAACATAGGGTTTTTCATAAAAACTGTCAGGATTCAGAAGACATTATGTGGAATCGTACTCAATGGGTTAAAGTCGGGCCGTTAACAATTAACCCATTCTGTGCGGGAACCCCTTTTGGTGTTAGCATTACGTTATGCTTTAGAAAAATAGCAGATCTACAAGCTCATAGCGCGCCACCGAGTGGCGCGCTACGAGCTTGTAGGTCTGCTATTTTTGAAAAATCGAAGAACGACTGACATAGAAAAATAGCTTCTTCAGAAAACCGTCAGGATGTAGAAGAACATTGTTAGAATCTGATCTCAGGTCAGAATGGAAAACTGTCAGGATGTAGAAGACATTTTTATAGAATCTGATCTCAGGTCAGAATGGGTTAAGGAAGTGAATGGGTGTGTGAACAAAACAGTTGGGGGAGGGGCTGAGCGAGGCGGCAGCAACGGCCATAAATATTCAATAATAATCAGGATCAATGAATCAGACAGTCAGCCGTTCTGCTAATAACCACATATATACACTACTCACTGCACTGCTGGGTCATCGGGTGGAACGGCCACATCAAACTGGTGTTAATGACATAATCGAACTCTCCTCTTAGTACCGATAACTCACAGCTAATGAATATGAACTCAGTGCCCTTTACAACCCAGAACTGCTGGGCATGTGTGACCAGATCAGCTTCCCATTAGGTAAGTGAAACACACACACACGCGCGCGCGCACACTTAACATCTTCATTTCCAGTCACATTTAACAAGAAATTCTTAAACACAAACAATAGTAGATGCGCAAACTTGGAAAACTAAACTCTACAACAAGACCTTTGCCAATATATGCCTTATAGCTCTCGGCTTGGGTATTCCTCCAATCTGCAGGCCCCTCACGACTGACTGATTGACTGACACACACACACACACACACACACACACACACACACACACACACACACACACACACACACACACACACACACACACACCCCCATCTCTGACCTTTCCAACCCTACATGTATCTACTGATTTGATGGCTTGTCATAGATAGCATCAGCATCCCCCCCCCACACACACACACACACACCCCCTCAAGCTATTGTGTCGACCTCTATAGCAGACATGAACCGCAGGCCGCATACGCAGGCCGCATATACGCAGGCCGCATATACGCAGGCCGCACACGCAGGCCGCACACGCAGGCCGCAGGCCGCACACGCAGGCCGCACACGCAGGCCGCACACGCAGGGGACGGCTGTCTTACTGAGACAACATGTAGACCAGGAAGTAAGTGAGCCCAGTGTCCATTATGACATCAGAGACAACGGGCTCACTGCTACAATCTAAAATATCTAAAACAACATAATTATTACACACATAAAGACCCCCAGGAAAGTGTTCTAAAGCTTCTAAACGTCATTAACATATACTTTTTTTTTGCAAAAAAGGTGAACATTCCTCGGCGTGTCCTCGCGGCAGCGGCCCCGTGCACACGGCACCGCTACACGCGTGTGTTATCTATCATCAACGCAGGCGTCGTTTTATTGGGTTACGACTCCTACGGGACCCTCTAGTCTGAAACGTCAACGCGGGCGGGCGGCCAGCGTACGCCCGTGTCCTCGTTTTATCGCGCTTATTTATCTGGGAGTCGAACGACGGCGGTAAAAGTAACAGGCTTGATTTAAATGGCAGTAAAGTAGTAAAGGATGCATCAATATTCCAACGCATTTCTATTATCTTCTTGACTGAGGGGTTGTGCTGTCCCCCCCGAGGAGGAGGGGGGAGGGGGGAGGAGAGGAGAGGGGGAGGGGGAGGAGGAGAGGGAGGAGGGGGAGGAGAGGAGAGGGGGAGGGGAGGAGGAGAGGGAGGGGAGGAGAGGGGGGGGAGGGGAGGAGGAGGAGGAGAGGGAGGAGGGGGAGGAGAGGAGAGGGGGAGGAGAGGGGGAGGGGGAGGAGGAGAGGGAGGAGGAGGAGGAGAGGGAGGAGGGGGAGGATGAGGGGGGGGAGGGGGAGGAGGAGGAGGAGGAGGAGGAGGAGAGGGAGGAGGGGGAGGAGGAGAGGGAGGAGGAGGAAGAGGAGGAGGGGAGGGGGAGGGGGAGGAGGAGGGGGAGGGGGAGGGGGAGGAGGAGGGGGAGGAGGAGGAGGAGAGGGAGGAGGGGAGGAGAAGGAGAGGGGTGAGGGGGAGGAGGAGGGGGAGGAGGAGAGGGAGGAGGGGGAGGATGAGGGGGGGGGGAGGAGGAAAAGGAGGATGAGGAGGGGGAGGAGGAGGGGGAGGAGGAGGGGGAGGGGGAGGGGGAGGGGGAGGAGGAGGGGGAGGGGGAGGAGGCGCGTGTGGTATCGCCAGTCAGTGGTGCTCAACTTTGTTCATTTCAAGGAGCCCCAGATGTATCTGTTTTTAGCCGTGGGATTGTGTTAATACTGTACTGTATTATACTGTACACTGCACTGTACGGGGAGAGGAGGACAGTGTAGTGTTGCTCACTGTACGGGGAGAGGAGGACAGTGTAGTGTTGCTCACTGTACGGGGAGAGGAGGACAGTGTAGTGTTGCTCACTGTACGGGGAGAGGAGGACAGTGTAGTGTTCCTCACTGTACGGGGAGAGGAGGACAGTGTAGTGTTGCTCACTGTACGGGGAGAGGAGGACAGGTGTAGTGTTGCTCACTGTACGGGGAGAGGAGACAGTGTAGTGTTCCTCACTGTACGGGGAGAGGAGACAGTGTAGTGTTGCTCACTGTACGGGGAGAGGAGGACGGAGGACAGTGTAGTGTTGCTCACTGAGCCGTTAAACGCAGAGAACATAAATTATAACATATGGGATCCAATTAGCGGATGTTATGACCCCACGGTCTGGCAGGTTGCATCTTCATGACTGAAGATAATGTTCACGTTTTACTAGGACTGGTGTGTGTTTGAGTTGTATGACACCGACCACGCCACGTCCTTCCATTCATCACGTACATATTGTTTTAATAGGACTGGTGTGTGTTTGAGTTGTATGACTCTAACCACGCCACGTCCTTCCATTCATCACGTACATATTGTTTTACTAGGACTGGTGTGTGTTTGAGTTGTATGACTCTAACCACGCCACGTCCTTCATTCGTCACGTACATATTGTTTTAATAGGACTGGTGTGTGTTTGAGTTGTATGACACCGACCACGCCACGTCCTTCCATTCATCACGTACATATTGTTTTAATAGGACTGGTGTGTGTTTGAGTTGTATGACTCTAACCACGCCACGTCCTTCCATTCATCACGTACATATTGTTTTAATAGGACTGGTGTGTGTTTGAGTTGTATGACTCTAACCACGCCACGTCCTTCCATTCATCACGTACATATTGTTTTAATAGGACTGGTGTGTGTTTGAGTTGTATGACACCGACCACGCCACGTCCTTCCATTGATCACGTACATATTGTGAGGCAGCCGTTGATTCATTTTTAAAGGGATTTGTCTGTACCGTTCTTGTACTGCATGGAGAACTGGAGATGTAATTACTGTACGGCGTGCTCCGGGGCTGATTTGTTCGAAACAGACTTTCTGAAAAGTGAAATCTGACATAAATGTGATTATGAATAATTATGTGCCGTCCACAAAAGAAAATAGACCGAAGCAAACAAGTTGTTACTGAAAGGAACAACTGTACCCTCTACTGTATACTGTACTGTCACTGTACTGTACTGGCACACACAAAATCACCATATATACAGTTAATATGTGAGTGTCATGCGCACAGGTGGTGAAAAACAACGTGCCGTTTTCCGTGCTCAGTCGGACCCACCCACCCACCCACCCACCCAGCCACCCACCCAGCCAGCCAGCCAGCCACCCAGCCAGCCAGCCAGCCAGCCAGCCAGCCACCCACCCAGCCACCCAGCCAGCCAGCCAGCCACCCACCCAGCCAGCCAGCCAGCCAGCCAGCCACCCAGCCAGCCAGCCAGCCAGCCAGCCACCCACCCACCCACCACCCAGCCAGCCAGCCAGCCAGCCACACACATAGCTCCGTAAGAGAGTGGTTGCACCACTGAAAAACATCACACAGCGGCAAACGTTCTTCTTGGATCTCCATCGTGCACGTTCCGCGTCGTTATCGATATACAATTAGGAGGTCGGTCGGAGAGAGAGGGGCAATCAAGCATCGCCCTAATTACCACCTCGTCATTTTTTTGGCGAGCGCGCCCAATCCCATCGCTCTGCAGACAGACGGCCATTTAATTACACATGCTGATGCTTTCGCTCGATACATATCGAGGCGGGAACTGGAGACATGAATCATGGGAGAGAAACTGTACTTTAGGCTCTGCTATAATTATTATATTTTCCACTGAAAGGCAAAACTCACCGCAGCGCTGTCATCGTCTCTGCCCAGTTCTATTTGTACAATTAATCCATTTTGGGCCGGAACACCTTTTGGTGTTTTAAAGCATTATGTTATACTTTTGAAAAATAGCAGATCTACAAGCTCATAGCGCGCCACCGAGTGGCGCGCTACGAGCTTGTATAGGTCTGCTATTTTTGAAAAGTCGTGAAAATGTATAGCGCACATCTTTGAATATATATTTCAGAGTGAACATTTTTAACTAAAATATTGGCTTCCGGGTGGGGGTCCCTGGAACTACATATTTTCAGATGGGGGTCCGTGGCCCAATAGAGATAATTCTGGGGGTCCTTGACGTGAAAAAGTGAGCACAACTGACACATAGAAACATGGGTTTTTCAGAAAACTATTAGGATTTAGAAGCCTTCTTTTTTAATCGACCTCAGTCCAAAATGGGTTAAGCTTATTTAATTTTTAATGTGCATGCCTCCTCCTGTCAAATACCTGCTGGCTTTATTTCAATTTTTTTACCTCAGTTAACCCATTCTGAACGGGAACCCATTTTGGTGTCGGCATCATGTTATGCTTTAGCTATTGAAAAATAGCAGATCTACAAGCTCATAGCGCGCCACCGAGTGGCGCGCTACGAGCTTGTAGGTCTTGCTATTTTTTGAAAAATCGAAGAACGACTGACATTTTTAGAATCCGATCTCAGGTCAGAATGGGTTAATCAGACCAGTGTGTGTCCAGTGGAAACCTCGTATGAATCTGATCTCAGGTCAGAATGGGTTAAGCGATTCTGTTGCAAAGATAAGTTTTATTAGATAAGGGGGGGGGTCCATTAGAGCTTGACAAATCCCACCAGCAGCCTTCGAGTCGGAACCCAAATCAATAGCGAACGGCTTCAGCATATAATACTCGGCTGCATAAACTACACTACGTGCTCCTTCCCATATTAAAGCACACAGGCATGTAATAGACTCAGCCTGGGCTAATTTACTTTGTGTAATGAATGTTGACATTGTGTTATATGCAAGACTTTGACGAATGGCGAGGCATTTATATACGCCGCCAACTCTCCGTGCTGCGCTGCTCGCTAGCGGGGGGGGGGGGGGGGGGGCAATGGTTCGCCAAGTCAGTGGTCTTCATAGCGTTGCTGGGTTGAGAGTTGTGAGCTTGTAGATCTGCTATTTTCAATAGATTTTGTACACATTTTGAACTTGTGAAATAACACATTCTGCACAATGAGTCAGTGAGTGTTGTTTTCAAACGCTAAATCAACTGTAGATTTAGTCGACTAATAAATCTTATGACATTTAGTCGACTAAAACTAGACTAACACCAAGACATTTCCAGGTGACTAAAATGTGACTAAAACTAAATGAAGTTTCAGTCCAAAGACTACGTATGACTAAACTAAAATAGAAATTTGCTGCCAAAAACAACACTGCAATGAGTACTTTTAGTACTTTGAAAGTACATTTTGACGCCGACACTTTTGTACTTTTACTCAAGTATACATTTTCCATTCCGTATACTTTTACTTGTAACGAAGTATATAGTTCTAAATTGCAGTATTGATACTTTTACTTAAGTAAAACAATAGAGTACAGCACAGCGTGACATCGGGCGGCCGACCGCACGATGAACGCCCCCCCCCCCCCACTGCCTTTTTTCTTGTTTGCTTTTTTTGGGGGGGCTTTTGAAATTAACATAAGAGGTTTTTGAAAGGTTTCTTTTTCCGTTGTAATTTTTTCATAACATGAAAGCAGGGATTGGACCCTGCGTCTCTGTGTCTCTCTTGCAGTATATTGCACCAGGCACTTCATCCTTAATCAGACACTGTTTGTTTGCCAAGAATTGTCTCTTATTTTTTTCCCCCTTTGAAAGCATGCAGAGAGAGAACTGGCTATAATAGCGATGCACAAAGCTCCACGACACAAATTCAGGCATTTAAAAAATAAAACTAATCTGCAGCACTCATACCATTACTCACATCACATTCATATCCTTAAGTCATTTCGACCTGATGTCGATTCTATACGAATGTCTTCTAAATCCTGACAGTTTTCCTCGAAAAACCCCATGTTTCTATAGGTCAGTCAGTCAGTCGTTCTCAAACATTTACATGTCAAGA